>NC_087517.1:50899566-51244789 GCF_963921805.1 Phalacrocorax carbo
CTTGAGGGAGCATGTTTACTCTTTCCAAAGCTGGTCTCAAGTTTTCACACTTAGACCAGTTGGCCATGCCTACAGTCCCAGCACCTTCCGTCATGCTCATGAATGAGATATTTTCCAAACAAAATTAAAAAAAGAAAACTGGGTATAAAACATTTTATTTTAAAGGAGGAAAGCACATTGCTCCTTTTTTAAGCCTCATCAGGTCAAAGAGTGCCAGAAACCTACACGAAAATTCACAGAAGCTGCTGTGAAATCCTAGTAACAACATCATCTTTCCAGATCAGCTAGGATATGAGGAGACTTAGAAAGAGGAAGAAAGGATAACTTAAAAAGAAAACTGGCCTCAGTAGGATATTTCTCACCCATCACAAACTCCCATCCTTAACCCCTTAATAAGCCAATCTCCTGTTTGTGTTATGGCAAAAAAAAATTAGAGAGCTTCTTTTCCACCATGCTCTCCTTTTTTAATTAGATATGGGAGCTTCAGCCCAGATGCTACAGCCATCAAAAAGTCATGCTGATGATGAAAAGTTTCATCAAAAGGAGCTTTACTGACACAAATACACCAGCCCGATCTTTGTAACACTGGTCAGTCCACAGCATGACAGGGCATCAGTTCGAAAGAGCAGAGCTTAGATAAGAAAGACCAACCTTCCCTTATCTCACAGGGTGGAAAAAGAGTCATGAGGACTCTGAACCTTTTGTCTATAGCTATAGGAGGAACTGGTCCAAGCTGGAAATGAAAATCAAGTCTTGAAATTCAGCTTAGTGCATGAGTTACAAGGCAGCCTACTTTTCCTATGAAAGCATATATTTAGTAAAAGCATCATTAAAAGCATCTCAGGAACATCCATAAATACTTGCTGTGGGGTTTGCCTTTTCTGAAGGAAAGAGGGAAGAAGAGTGTTCCTACAACATAAATCACATACAAATCAAAAGTAGTCAACAGTAAGATTCAGGGGGTGATGTACATTGTGATACCTCTTCATCATTTTCAAACACTTGAAGTAGCCTCCTCCCCAATTAATGGCTTACTTGATCTTAAATGGATCCCCAATATTCCCCTTTAACCAGTTTGCATTCGTAACACTTCTACCTTTATTCCGTGTTCTTCAATTTATTCCCATTTCTTGAATAGGGATTGATTTTGCCCTGACCTATCCGCACATGCTCAGTTCCTGCTGACTTCTACAAAGTTTCCCTCTACTAATGGACTTGTTTCTCAGCAGCTTCAAATCTGTCCAGAGGGAGCAAAAGGAAAAAAAATAATTTCAACGTAGAACCTTACCAGGCAAATACTTGTAACTGCTTTCTTGCTGTCAGGAATTGTTACGCCTTTAGGGGAAGCAAAAGCCAATAAAAGCCTGGATACAGTAGGACTAGAGCTGAAAGCACAGGGGGGAAACACTGTTTAAAATATTATTGTATGCAACCAGAGACACACTTCTCTGAGGCTGTCAAAGCATTTTCCCAAAGAGATGGAGGAGTGGAAAGGTTTATCCTGCTTTTTAATACAGGAAGGAGAAGCCAAACAAAGACAGAGAAGATGACCTAACAAAAGAACATGCTTAATCCTATTAAAATTAATGAGATTTCATCCTGGTCTCCACGTACAAGTTCTATTGGGAGTTTAACTTACGTGGATTTAAACCCAGGTTTAGTTAAAGTGCTGCAAAGTCTCCCCAAGCCAAACAAATATAAATCCAACCCAAGTACATATGCAAAATTCAATGCAACTTTCATCAAATCACTTTTTTCTCTCCCCCCCCCCCCTTTTTTTTTTTTTAATAAAGCAAATATAAATCCAGTGCACCTTCTCTATCTGAGGCATTCATTCAAGTGTTTTGCTGAACTATTGCATAAGCAGTTGTCCAGGCCTGGCACCAAGTCAGCTGGAGCTCAGGAAAGGCAATCCAAGCACCCTCCTGGACAGTCAGAGGCAAGAGAGTCATCATTAGCAGCAGCGATGATTGTGAGGAAGGCTTGTCGAACATCTCATTAAATAAAAGAATTGCCCTTGTACACAGACCAGCTCCCCTTCCCTCTATGTGTATTTAGGGAATAACGGGTAGCTATGGGGGCTTGGACAGTCCATAGCCACATCTGCAGAGCACAATTTAGTTGTCCTTCAGGGGACACAGCTAAACTGAGACTCCCCAGGCAAAAGTGACAGGAGCTGTGGTGATGTACAGAGATAACCTGGGCATGCCACTGCAATCCGCACCAACTTCCTGCTCAAACAGAGGACCTGGCTGGTTACTCAAGCAGGTGCAAGATGTACAGATGGACTGTGGGTCCTGCCACATGCACTGGGGGACAGTCCAGCTGGCTGCAAAGAAACAAGTACCCATAACCCTGGTTCTCTGCCCTCCATTCCTTTTTTCATACCACATTGTCCTACAAGAAAAAAAAACATCTCCCAGTGTGCTTTCCAAATGGTTGACAAGTTATCATGTGAACTGAGAGGAATGGATGTGGTAGAAAACACAGGCTCACACACTGTTCTACAAAGCATATTTGAAGACTAGCTCTCCCACCACAGCAATGCAGCCATCAGGGACCACATTTCAGTCCTGTCCTGTCTGATGACACTCCACAACAGCACCCCCACCCCTCAGCACTGAAACCGAAGATCTGATCCTTGAGGCCAAGCCCACACAGCACAGAAAAACACCACCAGTAAAGGCAATGAAAGACTGCCAGAGTTTTTTGGCACCTATGCCAATCAACATTCAAAACCACCCAGAGGAAACCTCATTACAGCGAGAATCACAATAACAGTACAGCAGAGTCATCAGCTAAATGCAGGGTTTCCACAAATACACCTAAAGAGCCAAAGAAACAAGGAAGCCATACAGCACAACAGCAAGCAGCTAAGTGCTGCTCTACACACCAGTGAGGCAAGCATGTGTTTCCACTGAGCATTAAAACCCACTTCTGCAGTTCTCACTGCTTGCTTTTGTTGGGTAAGTTATTTACAGGAACATGTGGCATTCCTTCAAGAAGGGGGTCCCCGTACCACACCAGAGGTACATTGTCCCTTCCTGGATGAATTGCTGTCCCACAGGCACCCTGGGTGCCTTACCTGCACGGTGACCTCCTTGGATTGGCAGCAGTCAAAAGCTGGAAGAACTGCGAACATTTCCAAAGTGCACAACCAGCTCCTACCTGCATTTATTTTCAGCTTCGCTACTGTCCCTGCAGCACCAGCTGTCAATTCACAAGTCCTGCTGACTCCTCCAAGTCTAAGGTGCAGAAAAGGAACTACAACTTCAGTCCAAGGGAGCAGAATTGAAAGGAAGAATTAATGCATTAAGTGCTTGCTACAGTCCAGAAAGAAAGAGTTCAATCACAGTTTACTTCACAGGACTTCTTGCCTTCCCAGTCAAAGTCAACAGCCCTTTCGGAGTCCCTCCCAGACCCAAACAGGCTGGGTATCATTGGCAGGTGGGGTATGACAAAGATTACTCCTACAGGACAGGGAAACAAGCTTGCTGAGCCAGAGTGCTGAGTGTCAGATAGCATCCAGCAACAGCTCACACAGTAGGTATATTGCCCTCCCAGTCCTTTTAAGGGTAGGGGGGAAAAAAGCCACAAAGATCATCTAGTTTGGCTCCTAGTGCAGCATAAACCATGGAGCTTCATCCAACAATCACTGTGCCGGGGCAGGAAGGCTATCTCATCTACCACACAAGCGAACTCTGCACCAGCTCTCTGTAGGGAAGAACACCTCCTTCAAAAAGGCATCCGATCCCACTTCAAAGGGCAAACGACCAACTGGTGTGGATTGCCATTGCTCTGCACGGGAGCCATCGCAATGCACAGCAGCTGAGGATCTACACACAAGTGCCAATGAATTTACTGCTTTTTACTCGGGCTTTCCCAGTGCATAATTGCTCTTGCTATTAGAGGTTTGCATCAAACAGAAAGCAACTATTAAAGGGCAAGGATAAATCTAAACCAGACACTAGCAGTGCCTGAACGTGTTTCTATGTGGGGTCCAGTGATGAGAGCAGAAACAGGTCAGAGCAGATGGATCTGAGCACGGCTGTTCAGCACATGCATACAGTCAACGTAGAAGATCTCCATATGGAGACGAGAGCTGCGAGGAAAAGAATGTGCATGACACCCAGCCATCCGTGTGACTGCTCTGAGCCACAAGCCCGGCATCACTCAGAACATGCATGTCTGTCAGGGTGAAGCAGCCAGTGCAATACGCCTAATTTGTGGGCATGCAGCAGAGCAACAAGTGCATTCCTCCTACAGCCAGGTCCCCCATAGCCTTTCACTGCAAAAACTCTTGCTGGACCTGCTTTATGGCACCTTCTGTTTATAAAACTCTGTTCAAGTGGATGATGATACAGAGAACACGTGCTCACTTAACTATGCGTCAGAGCATGGGGAGACATCAGCAGAACTGCACACTAAAAGGTTCATGGAGAAAAGTTTTATCCATGCCTTTAAAAAAAAAAAAAAAAGAGGAGGCAAGAAACTCTCTAAGAAACTGAGGAATTTATTTGTATGGTTAAAGTTTTGGACACTTCCAGCATGCACTGCTTTAAACAAATATCTCCATTCCTTAATGTCCCCATGACAGTTTTCCCTTGAAAATTTAGTCCATCACACACAACTTTAAAAGTCAGCTACTATATTTAAAAGTAGCTACGTTACCTAGCCCTGTAATCTGGGGTATGCAGCCAGACATTTTAAATACATTATCGGGTCTTCAGTATGGATGTTTTTCATCACTGAAGCTCAATATTTCGCTTGCAAATTACTCCCATCACCATTGAAAAGTCAATGCTAGAATTCCCTTAGAGGGCAGAGGCTGCAGGTTGCATGCATGTGCCAATCAGAATTTCAACAGGAGATAACCAGATGCTATTTCATTTGCAATTAAAACAAAAAATAAAGATATCTACACCAAAGTGTAAGAGGCATGTAATTTGGAATTTCTCCCAGAAAAGGGCTAAAACAATACATGTGTGTATACATACCTTATAGATATACATAAACTAGAAGCAAGCAGCAACACACTCAGCAAGTACATTCATCTACTATAGACATGAAAGCTAATAAAAATGGATAGATTCCTTCTAAACTATCCATTACCATGTAATGGACTGCATTAACATATATAGTAGTGGATGATTATGTTAGATAAGTAAGATTAATACAGAAATACATGCATTTTTGAGAGAGAGACACTGTACCCACACACATCTTAATAGACTAGCTTTCAAAGCTCCTGATCAGCCACCAGCCCTTTGAGGTCTAAAGGGCTGGAAATGCTCACTATCACAGAGTTTACCTCATCAGCAAGGCTGCAACTTACCTCAAGGTGGTGAGAATAAGTATCTTCATGGGTTTGTTCCTCCAGGGAGCAGCCAGTTAACTCACTTGATCAGGAAACAGGAGTGCGGTTGCATGACCAAGCCTGGCAAGGACTCAGACTGCTCACGGTGCGGGACATTAAGGCACCTTACTTGACGGGATCCTGAGACAGCATTTTTCTTTGCCAATCCTAGAAAACAAAGCCTGGGAGACAGCAGAGGGGAAAGGTAAGCGTTTCACTGAATCTACCAGAACAAGATCCACCGTGACAGGATATCCCCACAGGATGCTGCATGAGAGCTTGGGCAAAGAACAGTATTTATTCTTTGTACCATTTACTGGATTCCCACTAAGATTGCCCAGGGTACAGTTAAACCTGCTGAAAACCTTTACTTAAGATACAATAAGATGAAAAAGATTTCAGTAAGATACATGCAAAACAGGGTTCCATTTACAAAGGTAATCTCAATCGTACACACTTGACACAAGATATTTTTACATATCTGCGATACCATGCACAAGGGCGATTTGCTTTGTCTACACACCATATTTTTCGAGGTGGTCCATAGGGCCTAAAACCATTACATTTCAGGCAGCAAATTACTCGCCGAGTCAATCAGCCCTTTTCCCCGCAACAAAACTGGGTTTCCCCCACTCCCGCCTCCCCAAAAACACAATCCCCCAGGAGCACGCACACATCGCCTTGCAAGGGGGCAACGGGGGAGCGCAAAACCATCCCTTCCGCGATTGCTACAGGGGAGGTTAAAACTTATTTGGATGTTTATTTGCAACTTATTTACAAATTTATTTGCAACTTCTGCGGCAGTTCATGGGAACGGCCGTCGAGCCCCTGCTCCCCCGCCAGGCCACGGCCACCCGTCCCCGTCCCGGGTTCAAACCGACACCCGCTCCGCGCCACCCGCCCCGGAGACCTCCAGTCCAGCCGCCCACCGGACACGGCGTGCGTCCCCCGTCCCCCGCCCCCGCTCCCCCAAGCCCAGGAGGAACCACCCCCACACTCACGACGCGGCGGAGGACACGGCCCCAGGGCAGCGGGACGGACACGGCGCTTACCCCGGCGAAGGAGGAGGAGGAGGCGGCCGCACACCCGACCCCGGCGCAGCCCCCGCGGGGAGCGAGAAGAGTCCCACCGCCCCCGCCCCCGCCCCCGCCCCCGCCCCGCCCCGCCCCGCCCCGCCCCGCCCCGCCACATGCCACGGCCTCGCCCCGCCCTCGGGCACGCCCCCGCCACCTCTCATTGGTCCGTCTGCCTATCTACCCGCCCCCTCCGCGAGCTTTTCATCCCGCCCGCCCCCCCGCGGAAGTAACCTGTGCCACGTGGGCGGAAGCGGAAGCGGCTGCGGCCAGGAGGTGATGGCCGCGGAACCGGGCTGGGCCCCGCCACCCGCCTCGGTGGCGTGAAAGGTGGTCCTGGGTGGCCCCGCTTGGCGGAAGCGTGGGCTTGGTACCGGCCGTCCCCGAGCCGCGCTGCCGGTACTCCGCAGTTACACCGAGCTGCAAATTGCCCCGGTTGCTGTTGTCACGTGTAAATCACCCTAATTGTGCACCACGGCTTAAGATCCGCGATTTGTAGAGCTCGGTCTATAATACGCCGGTGAGGGGATATAGTCAGGCGAGGTATTTTCATTCTCCTCCCGAATTTTCATAACAAACTCCAGCGTCCACCATTTTCTGCAAGTTGTGGTGCAGTAGCAGGAGTGTCTTTTTGGCAAAGCTCAGGCTAATACCAACATGTTTTGCCCGTGTTTTCTGCGAGAAAACATCATAGGATTTTTCATGATGAGTGGAGGAGCAACGGCTGTACTGGTTGGGTGCAAACTTTCATAATTGCTAGGAAGGAGGAAAAATAATGTACAGGCTAACAGCTTCTTTCTACCCTGGACTGTGGGAAATACATCATCATCTAGACATAACATTTCTCATATAATCCCAAACTACGCAAGTGTCTGGTTTACTAGACACAACAGCTGGCCCACTGGCAACAGCATTGTTTAAGCAGAGAATGCTGCTGAATTAAATACTGAATCGAATAGCAAAAATTAGCTCCTCATTGATTATTTTGCTGGTTTCAGTGCTGCTGCCTGTGCCAAAAGTTTGCACATCACCAGCCCGTGGCCGCTTGGGGCAAGCTTTGAAGCTTTCATATACCACGTTACATACATGTATATACAGACACATATAAAATATATACACCTGAGTTGCATTCTGAAGCGTGGAGCCAGCTCCATAAAATGGCAAAAGGGGCCAGGACTTCCTTTAAGTGATAAGCGCCCATTTTAGAGCAAGCACACTTATCTCCTGAATTCAGCTCCTTTGGGTTATTTCCAGATAGCCCAAAGAAGAGCCTTCAAAAGGTGGAGCAGAAAACAGCATTGCACACGCACTGGCACGCTCCGTGTTGTGAAATGTAGTGACTGTGGCACAGAACAGGTGAAGGAGCCCTTGCTACCTCAAATCATGTAAGGATTTCAGCTGCTAGTGCTAATCTGGCCATAGATGAAAGTGATGCAGAAATCATTCATGCATCCGATGTAATTTTAGAACACAAGTTTGCTTTTTGAAAGGAGCAGTGAGAAGGAAGAGTTGATACTTAGTGCATCAGGTAAAAGTATACAAAATGCAGAGTTGGCCAGTGCTCCACATTACAGACTCAATTTAAAGCATATCTGCCTGTATATACTGTATAGATATACCATTACATCATTCATGTAGGATACTGACATCTGCTGAAATATTACCTCCCCTTCTTTCCAGAGAAGGAGGAAGGGAGAAGGAAGCTTTGGAATTTAAGAGAATTAGAAGAGACAGTTGAAGTGGGTAGGGCAACTGTCTGTTGTAGAACAGATTATCTGGCTGGACCAAGCATGGTGATGGAGGAAATAACATGAAGCTGTTGAGCAAAGCAGGAGGGCACATGGTCCTTGGGGGAAAAAGCACATTTCTCAGAAAAATAGTCTCAGGAGAAAAAAAAGATAATGCACATGGAGAAGCCCAGATGTGTAACAGGAAAACACAGGCCCTGAAAAAAAGCTGTGATCACACAAAGAGAATGGGATGTCACAAATGTGGCCTCGCTCACCTCTCTCCCTATGATGCACAGGGAATGTCAGTCGGTCAGGCCTTTTCCTGTGAGAATCCCAGAGGACATAATTTTGAAGTGTTCAGAGGTCTTTGCAACTTTACATTCCTCATGTGAAATGCGGGGGTGCTAAGATGTGCTTGCAATAGCAGGTATTCATAAAACAAAAATGAGGTCTAAGCTACCATTGAGCTTTCAGTTGGTTTGTATTTATTCTAGATTATCAGAAGAGCAGCAGTTATAGGATGTAATGAAATGCTATCAAAGTGGATGGGGCTGGAGGTGCAGGAAAGATTTTAGGATATTAGTTTAAACAGAAATGGCTCCAATATAGTCAAGTTATGTCTCAGACATTAACCCAGAGATTTTGCACTGACTGAGCTAGAGACCAACAGGCAGGTCTGTGTTTAAGAAATAACACATTTCTGTTTTAAGAACAGATGGTGATTGGGATAGGGAATATTTGCTGTTCTGGACAGTTCAGATAAACTTTGCCAGCTGATGCAATGCAAAGAATAGTTGCACATCTCCTATTATGTCTAAGAAAAGGTGAAACTACATCCCTTAAAACACATGGACGGTTGAACCTCCCTGCCCTGCATTGTAATGACCCTCTTCGTACAGTGCCAAAAGAGGTTCCCAGCCTGCTTGGGAGAGCTGTCCCCCTGGAAGCATCATCCCTCCAAGTCTGCGTGCGGTGGGTACAAGCTCCTATAACAGAGTTTTAACTTGGTGTGGGCCAGATTGACCTCTGGTATAACTTCAGTCTAATTAAGCCAAGAACCTATTTAGCCTGCTGTCATTTTCTTCCATAACCATCTTTTCACAGAGGACGTGCTTCTGCAACTCTCAGGCTGCGATTAGGGAAGAGTCTGGATAGAACTGTTGACAATATGTTTGCAGAGTACTAAATACAATAGAATATGATCTGTAAATATTTACACTTGGAGGAAGAGATTTGCTTTTTGTATTGTTTGCATGCTGGCATCTGCTAGCCTAAATAAATTACTATTAAAAAAATGAGTTTTTTATAAAACCCATTGTAAAAAACAAACAAACAAACAAGCAAAAAACGAACAGTCCAAGCTGATTCTCTGGAGCTGTTTTGTTAAAGCCAATGGTGTGATAAGAAAATATTTCCTTGAGAATTACATTCTCTCCAAAATTTCAATGCTGGAGTAGGAACTATTGTTCTGTGGAACTGAGGCAGCACACACTGCATGAGTGCAGGTTTCCCTAGTGAGGTACCCTAGGCTGGCACAGGGTCATTTTAGTTGAGGATGGAGAGTCCTTCTCCAGCAGGACTCGTACCTGCAGCCAACAGTACAATGGCTCACTTCGGCATGACAGTCTTGAAGGGATTTGGCCAAGGTTCCTTTCTAGTCTTACATCTTTCCCAGCCCTGAATTTAGTCCCAACAAATCATGACTCTGGCCAGCTCTTGTAATTTTGAGTCTTTTCTGAGCATTCTAGCTTCCTCAGTCAAGATACTGCATGAGAATCTTGACTACCATTTTAAAATGGCTTTGGTGTATGTGTGAAAATATCTGGAAATGTGAAGTAAGTGCCCCTAAAAGTGGAAACATGGAAAAGTATATCTCAATTTTAGTGAGCTGAACTCATAATATTTGAGCACAGGGGTTCCCATCCACTTACAATGGCCACTTAAAAGTTAAATTTCATCATTAAAATTCCAAATGCTCTTTATAAACTTATTTTAAAGCCAAGATTCTCATGTAATATCATAATTGTAGCAATGCGCACCAAATTAAAGAATTGGCCTCAGGGACAGAGCATCAAATTGACTGCATTTTGAATTATTATAAGGAATTAGGTACACGCAAACAGCTATAAATTATCTTCTCTGTGCATCCTCAGAACATTACAACCACAGATATATCATTACTCAGGACCCATCAGGATGCTCCAGTTATGTTCAGACTCCTAGAGCTGTCCCACTGGCATCATGTTACTGCAGCTTCGTCATGAAAAATGGATATCATGCTCTGCCAGAAATCCTGCCTCTCTGAAGCCATGGGAATCTCTGAAGGACAAGTTAAAAAATACATTAACTCCTCACAGTTAAGCAGCAGCATGAAAGATATTTCTAGCAGTGCATTATCAGACATGTATTGTACCTGACATCATGGCACAATGTGTTGCAACATCCTGTACTTAACTGTCTTTCTCCTTATTGGCTAGCATTGCCTCCTGGTGCAGCTCCTTGCTAGGCTCACTATCCTTGATGGAGTGGAAAAGGAAGTACAGGCTGGGAGCAGAGGGAACCTGGGACCGAAGAGGGCCACAGACTGTGCAAGAGGTAGGGCAGAAAGAGGGTGCCAGCTAACAGTTAAAATTGCCTTTGCGCCATGGCACAAGGCAGAAAGCAGCTTTTGAGAAGTTTCTAACCACATTCCCACCATGTTACCCCGCTACCACACCACAACCTGGAAAACCTCTTAGCCAAGTACAAACGCATGGTTCATCCATGGCAGATGTGGTGCCATGTGAAGACTGGGTGGGAGTGCTGTCGTAGCTCATCTCTGGGCTGAATTGGCAGCTACACTCCACCGATGTGGCCTGGAATACACTACAGTAGGCAATGGTGCCATCATATACCATAGGGATATATAATAAAACCAGAACTGGAGCTTACAATATAAATTAATTCCAACTCCCAAGGGTCCAAATTCGAACTTCTTGGCTGTTCCAGCATTTGGATTTCTCATAACGCAGCAACTCCAACATCACCACAAAGAGGGAGCATATGGTGTTTTCTACTTCTGTTTTGTAATGTTCTTGCTGAACAGACATGGAATGTGTCTGCTGGGTACTGTACAGACACACACAACAAGAGATGTTACTCACTCCTAAAACACCAGCCTGAAGAAGAGCAGACAGGCTTTGTCTTCGCTAATGGGGGTGGAAAAGGAGAAGGGACATGTTTTCAGTACTTAAACTGGTGAGTTTTCCCTAAGAGAAAGCAAAACATGTTTTGACTGGTCAATACAACCTGCCTTGTCCACACAAAGATTTTAAGCACGCCTCTCCTTCTGGCATAGGTATGGCCATACAGGGAAGTAGAAGGGTTGGGAGAGAGACAGATCAGAAGTGCCATGCCAGGGATATAGCTAAATTCTTGTAAGAGTTACTGTTGACCTGGTTTCTGCTCTGCTGTGTTTAGCTCATCTATAAGGATATCTGACTCATGCCAGAATGCTCTGCACTGGCTGCTTACCTTTTTGAAGGACAGCCCAAGCTGATGCAAAGGATCTCTTTGGGAACAAGAGGCAATCCCTTCAGAAAGTAAAGCTGGAAAAGCACCATAAGCAAGAATCCAAACTGGAAACGGATTCTTGTGGAAAAAGTGGGTTGCTTAGCAGGGTGGCAGAAAACAGGGAACGGCCATTCAGAAAAGAAAAAAGTAATGAGAATAGTTGCCAAATCCCATCTTTGCCTAGAACTATGTGGGGAGATTTTTAACTTGAGGGATTAAAGAGTGCTTAAAAATAATAACCTGGAACTTGAGCCTGTATCCTTTATACTGGAAGCAGGGTTTGTCCTGCTTGAAGAGATCAGCCACAATAAGGTATCAAACTCAAATGCTACTTTCCTAATCAAATAGGTGGCAGACTTTGCACCACACCTGATTGAGTTCAACATACTCAAGTCAAATGCAGGACTTCCTGGTTCAGCCCTCCTCCTCCCTCCCTCTTCACACCACAAATCAGGACTTTGATCCTATGCCAAGAACACCTGAAGATTACGTGCAGCTGAAGCTGGAGCTGACTGAATGCTCTGCAAATGTTGCTGTTGATTTTTTGCTTTTTCCAGCCTCTGTGTGTGTGTGAGCAATGGATTTGCCAATTAATTTTGCATTGCTTTCTCTCTACTTGCTGCCTTAACAGTAACATCTATTGAACCATCACCCTTCTGGCCTTCGACAGGCACAGAAGGAAGAGGCTGTAGCTACTTGTGTAACTCAAAGAAACAAAGATCATTACAGCAGTGCCTGGCAGTGTTGCTGTCAGCCTCCTGCCTTGTGGTATTTCTGCAAGACACCATTCTGCCCACCACCTTTCCACTCCAGGGTTTATAGCTTTGATATTAAAATGGGAAGTGAACAGAAACCTGCACAAATTAACTCAGCATGGAGCAGATGTGATTTTGATATGTTGTGCCACAGTAAAAAAATAAAGCTAGTTATTTTAAAATAAAGCCTTTTGACTGGATTCAGACAAGTTCTGGGAATTCCCGTTGTAGAAAAAGGCACTGTATTATTAAAAAGCCATCACAGTCTGTACTTGCAGATTTTTTAAAAAAAGAAAAATCAACCCAAACAAATCACACAGCAGTCTAAACAGTGGAAACACTGATAGAAGAACAGGGTAGCTGCTCTAATGATACAGCACACGCACAAACACCTACATCTTTTCAGACAGGGGTCCACACAGTGTCCACAGAAGCATGGTGCAATTCTCCTCCTGAGGTCAGGTACAGCCAGGGCAAGAGAGGGCAGTTAACCAGTAACATACTTTCTGGTGCTTAGTTTCCTAAATAATCAATCTAACATTAACTGAGCTGATTATGGATTTTTTCCCATTCCATGTATGGGACATATCCCAGCCAAGGGATTTCAAAACTTCCCTGCGGCTGGCAGGGGCAAGGGCAGCAGGAGACAGCAATTACAGCAGGGGATTCTCCAGATGCCATATGAGAGTTTCCTCTCCAGCCTGGCCAGGACACTCTGGGTTTCCCAGCCTCCACCCAGGAAACACCAGGACTACCAAAAGTCTCAAGGAAGGAGTGAGGTGGTGGAAGGAGATTGCCTGAACACCAGAGGGGAGTTGGACCGACTGGAAAGCAGGCTAGACAAGGAGGTGCATGCACACGCCCAAAGGTGCTTAGGGACTGGCTCTGCTTTCCAGAGCCTGTGAGGAAGCAGAGAAGGGTTAAAGCTGCTTCTGCTCTCTGCTTTTTCTGCTTGATTAACCTATTGCCATCCTGTCATTAATGAAAAATTAATGTTTTTCATATAAGCCCACCCTCATGCCACTTTGGTGACAGAACTGTAGTCACTCTGTAAAGCCCCAAGACTAGCACTCAGCCAGATACCTTAAGGCTTTCTTTGACCTTCTCTTCTGGACTTGACCCCATCCCAGAAGCAAAACAACCATGCTCCATTCATGCACATGCCACCCCACACTCCACAAGCATGCTCAAGAGCTGGCTAAGGAGCATTTGCATTCACATCAACATCTCTGGCACGAACATGCCCCACTGCCAGGCAGTAAAGCTGCAGCACTGTGTGTGCTCTGGGCTGGGGCTGAGCCTCCCAAACACACGCAGGCACACACACGTGGGAAGGTGTGCGCTGGATGCAGGTAGAAATGAGGAGCACAAGGGGTGGAGAGGGACTCCATATCACTACCACCTTCTCCCGCTGCATCCAGTCTCCTGCAAATCTCAGCAAAGCAGCTGCTAATAAACACAAGGCTCTCTGAGGGGACAGCGTAACATGGGAGCATGCTGGCAGGGGAGCCTTGCTCATTGCTCCACAAACTGTTGCACATTTCTGAGACAAGCTGGGACATTTTCTACATGCCCCACTCCCACTCTGCAATATGTTTGCAAAGCGCTGACTTTCATACTGCAACCTGGGCTGCTTGTGAGGTTCTCCAGCCTGCTGGTATCATGGCAAATGGACCTCCTTTGATAACTACACCCCCCCCAAAGACCACTTCATACAAACAGTATGGAACAACAGACTGTCACCAGCTGCTTGTTGTATCCATTACCTTTCCTTCAGCTCTGGTACATCCTTCTGCCCCTTCACTCTATGGTGATGCCTTCAGAACTAGCAAAGTGCTTTTCAATGCACTTCAAAGTGCTCTTCAAAATACACGATCTTACAGCTACACTGTGATCTCTGATCACAGTAGTGTCTCTTCTGCCTCTTTCAGACTGGAAGAAAGTGTGCATTGCCTCCATCCTTACAACTAGGTCATTTAACACTGAAACATAATGATAATCACTGTAAAATGTCAGTTGTTTAGAGGTGGCACCCAGATGCTCAGACCTGGAAAGACACTACTCTTCTCTTACCCTTTAACCACATACCAAGATAGTGGTAGGAAAAATAGAAGTGTCTCCAAAAAATATTCACACAAAAATATACCCATGACCCTAAATCATCAATGGACAGGTATTTGCTTTCTTTGGCTTTCATGCTTTATTTTCATTAAGATGACAGACCGAATGTGAATGCAGAAGCACTGCCTAACACAACAGCAAACAAGTACGCAAATGTCCGTATTAATGGGGCAAAATATCTGTTGCCCTTTATATACAGCCTAAGTGATGTTTTCTAAATGGTACTAAAATGTATGATCTTATATTGGAAAACACTCCTACATACACATTCACTATACCGGAGATCACCATCTGTCAGCGTCCATGTTCAGGACTTCAGAGGATCAGCTTCAAACCAGAAAACAACTGCTTTGCAAGCATTGACTCATGTCGACCCTTGGAGATCCGCTTGCCTACAGGGCAAATAATAGCCTCTAGCTTGTATATATGCAGAAACCAGACCATCAGAGGTCTGTCTCTGGTCACCTCTTTTTCATGTGGCCCTCCTGTGTCTGAGGTCTTTCTGTCATAGCCAAGTTTGAAGTACACTTGCAATGGCTGGTCCTATTGGCTCCTTAGACTGAAAGTGTAGAGCTAAGATCCTCCCTGGAAGGGGAGGCCTGTTGTGGTAATGTAGATCAATGGTTTCCAAACTTCTTTGATTGCATACCCCAATTGGTAAGAAAATTTTGAGCACACGTCCCCAGTAGATGTATATTTACTTATTTATACATTATATACGTGCACTACTGAAGTTGTAGTATTTTATTCCTGCACCCCAATGGATTGTCTTGCACACCCCATAGGGTGCAGGCACCCCACTTTGGAGACCACTGATCTAGCCGACAGCTAAACCCTCCTGCTTGTTGCTCAGGGCTGACCCCCTTTGTTATCTCTATTTCCTAAATCAGAAGTGAGGAGACTCCTTTGGACCAGGCTCACTCTTCAGCAATGCCAGTTGGCTTGCTCAAAGAATATTTGCTAGAGGAGAGAGGGAAACCACTAAAGGGAGAAGTAAGAGTGTTCCATTATGGGAGGGGACAGGAAAGAAGAGTGCAGGAGCTGTGGAATCAGTCCCTAGGAAATATTCTTACACTAAAGTCCACCAGGTCTCATGGTACATTGTGGTACTCAGACTAAATCTGGGGGGGTTTTGTAAGAAGGAGGAAGATAAAGAGGGCAGAAAAGGATGCAAATTATAATAATCACACTGTACTGTCTGACAAGCGTGCCTGACTGTGTGCCTAAGGGCAGCACAATACTTCCAGGTGGTTCAAGTCCTGCAAAAATCCTTATAGGCTACAGGGGAGAATCTGCCACCATCAGTCATATGGCATGAGCTGGATTACTTGGCCATGGGCCCATTCAATCAAAGTACTTTTTAGCACAACCATGTAGAAGGACAAATGGAAAGAGTTTCATCCGAAGCGGACAAGAGGTGGTGTGAGGGAGAGAAAAGCACAGGCTGCATCTTGGATAGGGAGAGGGTGACTGTGATAAAACACAGGCTGAACACATACATATGGAGCCTTGCAAAAGACTTAGCAAAAACAGCTTTTGGGAGAGTTAACAGGAGCTCTCTGATGCTATTGAGGAAAAACTCTGTTTTATTGGGTACTAAGAATTAGCTTTGGGCTGGCAGAAGCCATGTAGATTGATCACTCTCGAGGGAAGAGGAGACAGGACGCAAAGCCGAGAGTTCAAATAAAGCTTCTTTTCTTGCCTTTTACTCTCATGAATGTTTCTAGCTTGGAGGGGACAAAAATACAACTAAGCGACTGGTCTCTCTATTTCCCTAGCTCCTTTCTTTGTGGATAATAACCCAGTTCAGCAGCTGTTAGGTCCTTCAGGCCAATAACCTTAGCCAGATATTTCATGCCAAGAGAGAAGGAGCATCAGGTGAGGAGGGAGCAGGTGGCTTTGGAGCTCATATCAAAGATATGTATCCTAAAGAGCTGTGTATAGGGGGAAGACAGGAAGAGGAACCTGGGAATTATTCAGGGCTGGCAATTTGCAATCAGATTTAGAGTTGTGAATCATATCTGTTTGTTAGGCCCCTCTTCGGTACTTTACAAGTATTCCATCAACAGTGAGAAATAAGAGAGGACTCGACAACCCTAACAGTGCAAAAGCATAGAAAAAAATTGCATAATCACATCAGGAAAGAAAAACCCTTAAGCAAACAAATATACTTGCAGGCTTTTTTTTGTCTATCAATATGAAGCAATATGGCCACATGCCACTTCTCTGCTGGTTTGGTCATCAGAAAGAACTCAACTAGAGCAAGTTTCATTGCTCCTGTCCAGAGAAAATGTTTACAGGTGCAAACAAAGCACTGACACTGCATGAAGTCCCTAGATCCCCTTGATATGAGGCTGGCACCATGTTATTTGAATTTACAAGGTGCTGGGTTCAGTCCTTCTAAATCCTGACTGCTTGCACAACACATTGAGCAACAACATAACACACTGAAAAAAATCTGTCATTGCTGGCATGTGAGCTGAATGAGTGAGATGTATGGCCCTCCATTCATCAGTGACTAAGTGGAGCAACAGTTTTTCACTACATACTCAAACCGTGTCAAGCGGACCAAGCAAGTTAGACAATACTTGACACAATTCACACAGTTACCCAAAATGCTACATAAAATTCCCTAGATTTTTAGATCACAAACCTTTTTTAGTAGTTTTTAACTTACCTACAGTAACATATAATCTCTGGTTTAATAGACTAGAGAGCAGAAGGGGAAGTGAAAGCTGGAGTTCCTTCAAGAGAGGCTTAGCACCTTTCAAAAAAAATAACTAAAGTTCAGAGATCATATTCATGGAGTGCAACCATGGCTTACAGCCTTCCCTTTGAAAGGGCTAGAGCCTCTAAAAGAGCCAGGGAAGACACTTGCTCGCTGGGTATCTTCCACAAAGGAAGGTATTGCTCAGCTCTCATGCTTACTGCAGTGAAGTACCTCCCCTTTGGTGTTTTCAGGAGCAGCAGGTGGGCTTCAGAGACTATCTCACTTCAGAAGCTCAACCAGCTGCTGAAAACTGATCTTGGAAATGGTATAGTTTGTACCCACTATAGCAGTTCAGGAGCTGCCAAGACCAGCTCCACAGTTGCCTACCCATGGAGTACCAGAAGGTGTTAGCTCCTGTCGTTAGGCATCTCAGGAGGCTGCTGTCTGCTTTCAGCCTCCAGAATGATCACCTGCTGATGTTGCTGCAAAACACAGGATTATTCAGTGTCCCTCCTGACTTCTGCTAGCTTGATGTCTACTGCTTGCCAGGTGCCAGGAGACTTTACTCATCACATGAGAATTAAAATCGTTACTGGCCATATTTTTTGCAGCTGGGCTTTCAGACGGTTTCATTTTGCCAAGGGTTTGTGTTATCAAGCTGCTTTTTTCTTTTTGGTTCATGCTAAGTTTCATTTGAGCTGGTTGTCACTGCATGCAAGTGAGGGCTACTTGTCTGATTATGGAGGTGCACATACGCCATTGGAGCTTGTCCCTCTGGACATACTGGTAATGTTGCTTCTCACACATCTGCATTTTGCCTGCATGCATTGCTGCAGGTCATGTACTTAGTATGAATGATCACGTACACATGCCATTTATTCCCAGCCCAGGAGGTGGGGTGCGGTCTTAAAGCTGGTGGTGGAGCCCAGAGGCAAGAAGGCCTTGGGATCACAGGTTCCCAGCACAGTTCTGGGGAGCTGAAAGGAACAGCAGCAGTGTCTGTACAAGCATGTCAGGAGGACAATAAATGAAGCTGTGGCTGTGGTTGGTTGGACCAGCTCCTGCCAGCGAGACGCAGGATGACACAGCACGGTTGCATTAGTAGTGGTCCAAGGGTTTGTTTAGGACACGGTGGGAAAAGGAGACTCCTAGGCTAGATCTGTGGGTGAGAAGATGGGCTGATCTTCTGAGGGGAAAGGAGCACTGTCATTTTATCCACACTGAGAACCTGTGCTACTGCACTGCTGCCTCTACCAGCACTGAACATCTGAACAATGTGAATAGAGAAGGGGAGAGTGAGCTAATCAGGGCATTGTTTCATCTCATAGGGTATCATGCATCTTAAGTTACCATGGCAAGAGCATTTGGACTATGTCTGCTAATCCCAGGCCTCTCCATGCATCTTGCACCTCAGTCTTCTCTTCTCCAGGCTGAACAAACCCAAGTCTCTCAGCCTTTCCTCATAAGGGAGATGCTCCAGCCCCCTGATCATCTTCGTAGCTCTCCGCGGGACTTGCTCAAGCAGTTCCCTGTCCTTCTTAAACCGGGGGGGCCCAAAACTGGACACAGTACTCCAAATGTGGTCTCACCAGGGCAGAGTAGAGGGGGAGGATAACCTCTCTCAATCTGCTGGCCACACTCCTTTTAATGCACCCCAGGATACCGTTGGCTGTCTTGGCCACAAGGGCACGTTGCTGGCTCATGGTCAGCTTGTTGTCCACCAGCACTCCCAGGTCCTTCTCAGCAGAGCCGCTTTCCAGGAGTTCAGCCCCCAACCTGTACTGGTGCATGGGGTTGTTCCTCCCCAGGTGCAGGATCTTGCGCTTGCTCTTGTTGAATTTCATCAGGTTCCCTGCGGCCCAGCTCTCCTGCCCATCCAGGTCTCATTGGATGGCAGCACAGCCATCCACTATTTCTTGCTCTGGCTTCCCCATGAAGTGAAGTTTATAGTCCTACCCTCCAGCACAGCTGGGGCCCACAGGACAGAAAGGTTTTGTTCTCTGAGGCTGAGTTCCTACAAGCTGAGGCAATAAGGAGGAAGGATCTTGGCAGTACCCCCACTGAGGAAGAGGAGACATGAAGCCTATGTCCATTAGAAGACAGAAGGGAAGCCATGCAGAATGCCTGTTTCTCCAGAAGTCACCAGAACCAGCCCTCTGACCTAACTTTTACTCCAGCCCCATCACAGCACTGCCAGGATAAATACAAACCTCAGGGGAAAACAGTGTTTCTTGCTTTACTGAACTGTCTCTAGGGGTTGCTGCTGATTTTGCCTTCTCACACAGCTGTCTGTCATTAATCAATATCACCCTCATCAGAGCAGCCAGGAGCCTTTAGGGGGAGGAATTGCAGGACAGGAACCTTTGGAAATTAACTCAGATTCTTTGGACCTGACTTACCTGCAGCATTGTCAACTCTGGCTATATTGCAGTCATGCAATAGGGCTTTGGGGCTGTGACTTTCCAGCTTCTGAATAGTGATTTAGATAACCTGAGCTTTCACCCACTAGCAGTAACACACCCTGTATTGCAGGTGCACCCTGAAGCCTACAGTAACCAGCAGAGAGCTATGTTTTTAGGGAAAAAGAAACAAACTTAATATTTCAGAATGCTTAACATTGAACTAGAACATACAATGCTTATGATCACTCTCTCCAGCCCCCAGCTTCTCTCCCCTTTGAGGCATCTGAAGCTTAAAGTCCCTTCTTGAATCTCCAGCCAGACTCTCACCAGGTTAGTAGAATACCTCCTTCCAACCTAGCTGTCCCACCACCACTGCCTAAGGGCACCAGTTCTTCTTCACCATTGAGTGACAGCTGAGCTAGGCCTTTTATTGCTCTCTCTGTATCCAGCAACTTTCGCAGGTCAAGCAGAACAAAGTGAATTGATCTGTAATTAACCCCCTCTCAGTCATCTGAGACCTATGTTAGAAAAAAATTAGTAGCCACCCCACTCCTCAGCAATTCCTGGGCTCACAGTGTTAGAGCAGGGCTAAAAGCCCCGAATCCAACAGTGATATACAAATTTTGTTGTGCTCTCAGAAGGAATTACTCTGGTCTTGCAGCTTGTGTCCTGGTGCCTCTGATGGTCACTGGGACTGCTTCACCCTGTGGGTGCCCCAGGGTCTAGGTTGTGTGGCCTTGCTTTGCTGAGGGGAGCCAAACCCTTGCTGAAAGCTGGCAGGAGAAGTGACTAGTTTACCATAGGTCACCTGAGAGGACAGCCCTCCCTCCTCCCCATGAGTTTTGTTTCTGGTGCAATGGAAGTCAGTATATATTTCATCAAGACCTGGTGCTTCTTTTTGCAGCAGTTTCTTCCTAACCCTGGCAATCTTCAGGCAAGGCCATGCATTTCAAATTAGTAATATGGCATGTCTGTATGCCCTAGAGATTGCTGATTCCCGCCAATGCCAATCCATATGGGGTTATTCAAGTGTAAGAGAGTCCAAAACTTGATCCATAGCCTATGAACATTTCTGTTTCCAAAGGAACTTTTCAAGGGTTTCTTCTGATTTTGGGGTGACAGATGGTTTGCCCCCATGCTCTGACTCCCCAGACATCTAAGAAAACATTAGGAGGTAGATGAGGTTCAGAAATACCCCTTGAAACCAGCTAAGTCAGCATCAATGCAATAAACCCACATTCCAGCTCAGCTAGCAAGGTCTCTCCCTCAGGGCTGGACCGCAGTGGCTGCCAAAGGAAAACAGAAGGGCTTGAAGGGCTTCAACAACACTGTCAAACTTCAGAACAAGGGCACAGGCAAATCAGTGGGTGTCCTGACTTTACCCTTTGCCAGTCAACTTCTTTCCTCTTTGCTCTTCACTAATGTAGATTTAGCATCAGCTGGCAGAAAAAATGCACGGACCATACAAGGACAGAGATTACTGTATTTCCCACGATCTCAAGCCTGCAGAGTTTTTGCAGGCTTCATCATTTGCTACTGGAACCATTGGCCTTAGTACCATGTTACAGATAATGATACTCACTCTTAAGCTGGAAGTTTTCATTAATGGCAATAGCACAGTAATAGACAACTTCCTGGACAGCTTGGGTTGCAGCATTAGCTGCTGGGGCTGTGAAGTACAACTGACTCCTGGAAATCTCTACCTAAACAGAGAGGTACCTCATGGGGGAATCATATGCAGAGTAACATGCAGGTTTTTCTCACTGCAGACTGTTCTGTATTCACACGTGAGATCTAGGTGGAAGGTTAGCTCCCTGCCATCTAAAAAACAACCTGGACCTCCAAACCTGCATCATACTTTCATTTTGCAACTACTATAGTCAATGATAAAACGTTTTCTCTCCGCTTTAAATGCAATTACTTGCTGGGAAATAATAAAACCTTAGCTGGTGCTTATATAGATTTAAAATTACCTAGCAAATTCACTTCTTACACTTGAGTTTGCAGGCCAGGTGTCCATCTGTGTCAGTCTGAGACTGATTCACTGCTGCAGGACCCCACTGGTGGAATTCCAAGCCCTGTAGCTGAATGAATTAGACCTCTCCCCTTCCACTGCACACCAGCACAGGTTTGTACAGCTTAACGTACCAGGCAGCTGCAAATAAAGTCTAATGTGTGCTGCAGATAGAAAGTCCAGCTGCCACCATCAGGAGTGCTGGAGCAGGATAAGTCAGTGCAGGGTCTGCTCAGACCTCAGCCAAACTAGGAGCAGGGAAATATCTGCCAGGAGTACATGACAGAGGAAATAAATGAGTCTGCAAGATTTTAGAGACTCTTAGATGGAAATGAGAAGCAGAAGGGGAAAAATGCCAAGCCTTGCATAAGAGCAGTGGCTTGCAAACTGCTGTGGGAGGTCTCCAGGAGGATGCACTAAGTTTTGCTTTCCTGGGATGGAGGAGAGACAGAGGGTATTTCTGTCCAACAAAACTCTGTAAAGGCAGCGATGACTTGGCTGCAAACCAAAAAGGAAGTGTGAGGCAGGAGAGGGCGCCACTGGTTTGCTTGGCATCTCCCACCTCATCTGGCAGGCTTTGCTGATCCCTGCTGACGTAGGTCCTATCCAAAGCTGATTGAAGTATTCCCACCAAGTGCAGTGGACTCCCGATAAAGTGGACAGCAGAGATATCTGAGTAAGACATGCTGAAACTTCTCTTCAAGGAGGGACAGGCGAGGTGGTAACACCCCTTGTGGGTTGTTACCCCAGGGATGCATTTTTCCTGATGTGCACCCCAATACCAGACTGGCTTCATCCCAGAGCCATCATGTAAAACATGCTCATAGCCTGTGCAGCATGGAGCAACTGTGGCTCTGTGAGTCTCCTGGTGTGTTGGGTCACTACCTGCTCGCTGCTGAGTCACGTGCTGTGGGGCAATATGCCCCCTCTGCAACCCTCTCTCTCCGCCTTGCTCCTGCCACTGACATTAGAGGAATCACTGCAGGAAGCAAGCCACAGCCTGTGTGTGAAGGGAGCGAGGAGGCAGGATGGTGAGCAGACACGTATGGGCTGCGAGTCCCTTTGTGCTGCCACTTCACGCTCATCTTGTGACAACTCAGCTCAAAGCTCCATCATGCTTATGCAGCTCCCCAGCGTTACAGGTATCTATCTGCAGTGCATCCTCTCCTGTCCTGCAGGGATGTGGTTGTGCCCAGCAGAGCAGCCTTCACTCTGTGCATGGGAGGAGCAGTGGAGGCTGCCACTGGGGAGGGAGGGAAGCACTGAGGGGTGGAAAGCCCTCATTTGCAAATATGATGTACAACTGCTTTTCCTTAACTTGGGGTGCGCTAAAGAGCTCACTGGCCTCACAACACACTGGCTCCACTCACATGTTAGGGAACAGAAGCAAAAGGGAGTGTTTGGGAGCAAGAGCTAGAGTGGTCTGGAAGGGGAGAGCACTGTGATTGATCCCTGAGCCTCCTTGCAAAACATCACAGACTGTGAGAGCCTGCACTCGAACTCTTGCAAATGCAGAGCTGGAGGGTAGTGCTGCAAGGGGTGGGGGTGGGGGGAAGGAAGGGATGGGGTCCATCAGGGACCTATGCCTAGCGACTGGGGCTGAGGATGGCACAAAGCCCAGCAGACAGCCAAGCCAGGGGAGTAAAATAGGAAAAGGTCTGCAATGGCACAAGAGAAAATTCTGCTGAGTCCCCAGGGATTTTTCTGCTCCCCAAAGCAAGGCAGAGGGCCTGGCAGAGGCCTTGCAACCAGACAGAGCTCTGGAGAGGGCTGAAGGTTCCAGCTACTGGAGGTGGCTTTAGGGGAGAGAACAGAGGGGCTTTCTTCTAAGGAACGATGCCCCCACCTGCCCACTTCTTGCCCACTGCAGGCTGGTGGTGGTCCTTACCATCCGCAGGGCACTCAGGGGCCATCTTCAAAGGATGACTTCTTTGGCTTGTGCTCAGTACCAGCATGACCCTCTAGGAACAAATGTTGCTGTCTCTGAGAGCAGAGGATGACTCCAGGTGAGAAAAAAACAGTGTGACCACAACTTAGCTGCTTCAGAAAGGATAACCAGCCCTGGTGTTGCTTCTCCTCTGCAGGAAATGCAGCAGCATCTCCCAGCTCCTCTCTGCTATCTCTCTTCTCCATACTTGCAGGTGCTGCATCCTTTTGATGCTGCATTTTTTGCCTTGCTGCTTGGTACCACCTTCACCTCTTTTCCTCCTACCAACCATTCTTCCAAGAGTGAGGGCATCCAGGCAACACCTGGGTACGTCCCAGCCTGCACACACTCTGCCAGATCACCAGCACAACAGTGGGGTAGGAGATCCAGCAGCGCAGGGGTTAAGCTGTTCTGCTCTAGCTGTCCTGGTCTCTTCCCTCCTATATTCTCCCATGAAATAATCAATGGGTTTTAGCCTTGCAGGCATGCAGAGGGTGTCCAGCTGCCCTTGTGCAGGCAGTAGTATCCTCTAAGATGCTGGAGACTAGCTGTCTGAAGGAATTGCTTCCAGGGACACATTCAGAGTTGAAAGGTAAAATTGAAAGATAATTCAAGCAGAGAGAAAGCAGAGAGGTGCAGCTTATTCCAGCAACAATTAACACAGAGGCCAAGGTCTCAGTGTTTGTATCTCCCAGTATTTTAGGGAGAGAAGGAATGGTTTTCCAGAGGCACCAACTTAAAAAAGAAAAGCAAACATATGAAGAAATATTCAAATTTGTGGAGCAGAGCATAGCTGAATGTCACTCCTTGTGTCAAACTGAATTTCCACAGGCTGGCTCAGGAGATGGATGGCAGGTAAGAACATGGACAGAAAAAGTGCATTTTTCAGCATGAGGTCACAGCAAGCAATGAGATGCAATGGGATTTGATCTGCCTAGCTGGCCTGGCAACGAGCCAGCCCAGGATAAGGCAAGAGAGGCCATGGTTTCACAGCACTGATCACTTTCTTTTGTCTGAAGGAGTCTAGCAGTTGCAAGACTAGAGAGAAGCATCTGCCTGGGTACCTCCATCCCTTTCCCTCTATGCCATCACGTTACCAAAATCAGCTCATTCAAAGGAAGAGAGAGGACACAGAGTCTGCTACCAATCCACTGCATGTTCACTGACATGTTAGAGCACACAGAGTTTGCCGCCTTCAGCCATTCTGTGCCCATTGACATGAAATCAGTGGTTCAGATGGCATGGAAGAAACTAGCAGTGATAACTAACCTCTGGCTCCTCTGATACAAAAGCCCAGAGGGCTCAAATGAAGGCCAGAGGTGGCAGATTCCAGAAGTTCAGGAGGAAGCGGCTTTTCACATGATGTGTATTGACAGTGCAGAATTGCCCACAGCAGGATGTGGTGGGTGCCAGACAGGAAAGACTGGGCAGGTTCAGGGAAGACAAATCCAGCAGGACACAGAAGCTGTACTTAGCTCAGGTAGTGTCTAAACCATACATTGGTGGAGACCATGGAAACCCTCAGAAGTTTGACTCTGAGCTTGCTCTGTTCTTAGGCTCCTCTTTGGGTGTTTGTGATTGCCCGCTGCCAGACACAGGAGAGGAAGCAAGGTGACCTGGAGGCTCTCACTGTACCAGAGAGTCATTCTCAACTTTTACAATTGCTCATTTGCAGCTCTGTGTCAGGCCCCTGAGGACATCTATAGACCTTAATTAACTCAGCCAGCCTTACCTGGGACCCCCACCCACAACCTCTGCCCATGGGCCCAGGAGCCCAGATCAAGTTGCTCCCTGGCCCTTCAGTCCTGGCCTGATATATGTTGTACGCATACCTGCTCCCACACCTTTTCCTGGGGTGTTTGGATTTCCTGGCTTGACCTCAGACCTGACTTGCATCTTTACTTCTACTTGACCATCACAAGATCGTTGATGGAATCCATTGCTGTTACCATCCCTGCACCCCTCACCCAGCTCAGATGCTGTGGGACTGTGCACTGTCAGTGAGGGTGCTACAGCCCTGTGTACACTTGGGACTTAAAAAACATCTGTAATGGGGGTATTTTAAGCTGGTGCCTGAGGAGTAGTTTGTGTCCTCTCTTAGCTTGGCTGTGCTGGCTTTACAGCAAGGTTGTGTTAGGGGAGTGGACAGAAGGCTGTAAAGCAACAAGCGTCAGACTCACACCATAAAGCACAGGACACAAGAGCAAAGCCAGGGTGGTTTATGAGGGCAACAGGCCTCTGAGGAGGAGGAGAGCCCCAAAGCTGAATCTACAGCAAGATTTGGTCCATCAGTCAGAAATGAAATACTCTATAGGAGAAGGACTGGGCACTGGGGGCCCACGCTGGTTCTGTATTGGTTAGGGACACTTAACAAAAGCTGGATTGCTTTAGTTAGATCATTCAGCCAGGCAGGAGGATGAAACTGTATTTCTCCTATAGGGACATTGTTTCCCAGAGGCAGCAAACCGCTTTTTGTTTTGAGTTCAGGTGTCAGCTGCATCCACAGATGCTGTTTTATCATCAGAAGGTCTCTGCATGTTTTAGACTGGCCTCAGAGCCTCTAATCTTGCCAGAGGTATCTGCTACACACAAGTGGGCTGCTGGAACAGCCCAGCTTGGGGGGTGTTTCAGCTGACTTCTTTAGCTTCACCAGGGCCTTGCTGACACCTGCAGTCTCAGATCTCTCTGCCTGGGAGCAATCTCTAGTTCCACAACTACTCCACAGTTTAACCCTCCCCTCCAAGGAGTCTTGGCAGACCATGAGGGAGGCCAGCTAGTGGTGGCCTCAGGCTCTACCTGCACACTTTGCTGCATTTACTTTTCTCCTCACTGCATTATTTCAGTTACAATTAATTTATGCTTTTGATGAGCAATCGATGAGCTGCTGTGACTCTTCTCCGTGCTGTCCTGGGGCCTCCACTCATGCTCTCCCAGTACTTTTTTTTATTTTTGGGGGGGGTGGGGTGGGCAGTGGTCAGCTGTGTGGACATCCTCACCCTCAGGTGAAACACTCTGTTTTTATGCTGCACCAGCACTGATTGCTGTTGTGTAATGCAGATCTGGAGCTTGCCTTTTCTGCCTGAGCTACACAAAGTGCTAGGTTCACCGAGTGGCTCAGATCTTCTTCTCAGGAATGAAGCCTCGCCCCTGTTCTGTCTCCTGTTGCTTGCAGATACCCAAGGAACCAGTAGTGGAATTTCCTCCAGGTCTCTTCTGCTTCTTTCAGATTTGCTGTAGCTTTTTGTCATTTGTCTGCCAGGGTTTCTTCTGAGTTTCCTTTTACTCTCTCTATGGACTATAGGAACATTTCAGTGTTTCAGAATTCTGCAAGAACTCTCCTTTCCCATGTCCCATTTTCCTGGCCAGCAAAAAAGCGCCGCTCCATGCCCAGGTGTAAAGCCCCCCATGCAGTATGGAGATCTCCCCATTCTTTGGCCATGCTTTATCCCTGGCTGAGAGCAGAGGTACTGCTGCCCCAGCAGGGTAAAGGTCCCTTTCAGTTTACCACATAATCTCTGTGAAACAGCCCAGGCTGAGTGGAAACCACCAAGCTGGAGGCAGTGCTGGATGCTGAAAACAGGGGAGAAATTTGTCTGCCCCATTTTAAATTGGTAGCACTAGGCTGGCCCAGTCTGGCAGATTTCTGCTAACCCCTCCTGTCACCTTTCCAGTATAAAAAGCTTAAAACCCCTCTTAATCTGGTCTCAGAGGAAAGTCCCTAGCCTTGTTCCTCCTTACCTGCTCTGCCCCGATTACCTGCACTAATGATGTGAGTGCTACAGTGGGAGACTGTGTACCCACTTGTCCCTCCCTGGTACCCCCTGCACCAGGGTGTGCTACTAGTGGAGGTGGAGGTCCTCTGCCGCTTGATATCTCAGCTGAAGAGTTTTGGAAATCTGAACACTATTTACCCTTCTGAACAGAGTCAGGAGCACTTGGAAAAGCCAACGCCTTTCCACCTGGACATCATCAGAAGGCACCACAAGCTCAGCATGGGATACACATGGTAGTCTTGTGTTAATCAGAGCAGAAAGGGCTCTGCAGACTGAGGGGCTTAGATTGACATAGGGTGGGCAAGTGCTTTTCAGGGAGGAGCAAACTGCTCCAGATGGAAGCAAAGGCTCCAGACAGGGGGGATGCTCCCAGGGCCAGAAAAAGAATGCTGGTCCTTGGCTCCATGGGGAGCCCCAACGCTTTGTGGCCTTGCAAGGCATGCTGCTGCTTACATGCAAAGGACCACGAAGTCCACAGCTGCAGGACTTTGTGTTGCACAAAGCTTAAAGCAGCAGTTTACAACATATAAAGGAATGGAGAGTTGCCACATACTGGTTGATCCTCAGCAACAGGTGGCTGCACATTGAGACTGCGGCAATGTTGTTGAGCTGAAGTGCTGCAGAAAGCTTTGCCTAATACTCCGAGTACTCTGCCACACCACTTACCTTGGGGAAAAATGTTAAGAGATAAGGGCCAGCCATGCTTAATTCTTTCCACATTATCAGTGATTATTTGCCAGCATAGAAGAGGTATGTGTATAGAACTATAGCCTAGGAAAAAGTAATTAGGACTGTGTAGATTTCCTTTCAGCTCTTTATATTGACAGTTTGACAGAAGAAGATCAGCAGATTTGATGGGTAGCATTCTGCATAAGCCTGGGGTCAGACCTGTAACAGGTCAGGATCGATGCTGTACCATTTGCGCTGCAGCAAACAGATGCTTTTCCCTGTGGTTCCCTTCCAGGCTCCAGATCTGCCTCAGTTTCTCTGCTGCTTTAAGTTAAAACCAGAATAATAATATGCAAAGAGAGATGCCATTATACAATATTTTCTAGCAGTAGGCACATCAAACAGAAGCACAATATGAGCTCAGGGAAGGGAATCACTTGGCAAAGTATTACACGGTCAGGAGACCTCAGCTCAGCACAGGTGAAGTTGCCTGTGCTCTCACTGAAAATTATTCCCCATTTGTAATCTGTGAGATTTGAACTTTAGTCCCTGATCAGAGCCTCAGGAGGACGGGATGGGTGGGGGAAACTCCTTTAGAAAGAGGAAAAACAATTTCCCTGCCTTTTATTGCCAGGGCTGCTGGGTTCTGGACTCTGGTCCTGACTCCACTGCTTTGCAGTGTCACTGCATGCAAGGTTGGGTGCTCCAGTTGCAGCACCCAAACAAAATGACAAAGTAACCAAGGCGCATGCAGCCACAGGTACAACAGGAGTAGTGGGAGATTCCCCATGGTCCCAGAGGGCTTGTGAACTCTTTTCAAAGTTTTTTCTCCCAGCTCTTTGTTGAGAATATGAATTGATATAGTGTCAACAAAAGCAAATATGGTTTTAAGTGGGTACCTTTTCCTCATCAGTCCCCTTCAAATGAATTCTCTTGGCATCTGTAATGTTATAATGCTATTAGCTCACCCATTTCTGTACCACTTCAGAGGAAAAGCCAGGTAGTACTTGGCTTTATCTGTAATGAAAAAAACAAGCTGAAGAAACTATACTTCATTTCTCTTTTCAAAAAAAGAGATTTCAAGCCTCCTTTTCTCAACCCATTAAAGCCTTCCCCATCACCCAAAGGAGCATCTAAACAACAAATCTGGCTCAACAAAGGAGCACAACTGGCTCAACAACAGAACTCAGAGGGTCATGATCAATGGAGCAGAGTCTGGATGGAGGCCTGTCACTAGTGGTGTTAGCCAGGGGTCTCTGCTGGGTCCAGTCCTGTTCAACATATTCATCAGTGACCTGGACAAAGGCACAGAGTGTAACCTCAGCAAGTTTGCTGATGATACCAAGCTGGGAGGAGTGGCCGACACACCAGAAGGCTGACCATGAGCCAGCAACGTGCCCTTGTGGCCAAGACAGCCAACGGTATCCTGGGGTGCATTAAAAGGAGTGTGGCCAGCAGATTGAGAGAGGTTATCCTCCCCCTCTACTCTGCCTTAGTGAGACCACATTTGGAGTACTGTGTCCAGTTTTGGGCCCCCCCCGGTTTAAGAAGGACAGGGAACTGCTTGAGCAAGTCCCGCGGAGAGCTACGAAGATGATCAGGGGGCTGGAGCATCTCCCTTATGAGGAAAGGCTGAGAGACTTGGGTTTGTTCAGCCTGGAGAAGAGAAGACTGAGGGGGGATCTCATCAATACCTATAAATATCTAAAGGGTGGGTGTCAGGACTAGACTCTTTTCAGTAGTGCCCAATGACAGTACAAGGGGCAATGGGCACAAGTTGGAACATGGGAAGTTCCATCTAAATACAAGGAAGAAATTCTTTCCTGTGAGGGTGCCAGAGCAGTGGCACAGGCTGCCCAGGGAGGCTGTGGAGTCTCCTTCCCTGGAGATATTCAAAACCCACCTGGATGTGTTCCTGTGCCCCCTGCTCTAGGTGTCCCTGCTCAAGCAGGGGGGTTGGACAAGATGATCTCCAGCAGTCCCTTCCAACCCCTACCATTCTGTGATTCTGTGATCTCCTTTGTTAAAAGAGGAGAGCAAAGGATCTTCAGAAGGCTCTGGAAATGCACCATCAGATTTGGCTTTTTTTTTCTGGTGGGGAGCTGACCTCTTAGGAGGGAAATAGAGTCATTTGAGGATGATGCACTTTTTCAGGCTTGTCAGAAAGGCAGCTTCAGTCCCCCTTGCTTGTTGTGCTCCAGCATGGTCATAGCTCAAGGCCCACGTGACACTGTTGCACTGTGCAAGCCACCTGCACATGGGACGGAATGGGGGATGCACAAAGTTTTGCTCAGCTCACCGACTTCAGCACTGAGATGGGAAAAATTCTCAACAGCTGTTGCCTTTTGTTATGAGCCCTGAGTGGCTGAAATGCAGCTGTTTAATTAGTATATGCCCCAGAACTTGGGGCTACCATCTCCCCAGAGGCTAAAATTTGGATTTTCTAAGGCAGGGAAAGAACTGAGGCTTGTGGGGGTTTTTATTGGAGGACTGGGAAATTGGCTGCTTGCAGAAATGAATCATATCAGCCTGACACACTAACAATCTGGATAAGCTGTTGTCCACATGACCAATTTGAACTCCATGTCCTCCTTGGAGGCTGATGACTGAGCTGGGGAAGAATCAAAGAATCAAGAATCCATTGACTGACATCACCATTAATTCAACCACTGTCTGAGGTAAGGAAAGGGTATTGTGTTGTCCTCGGCCAGGGGTGAATTAGGCATGTTTACAGATATGTCCCTCCATGGGTGTCACCACTTCTTAGCAGAAATAATAGCAGAAATAGAAAATACCCCTAAAACAATAGAGTGAAGTATTTTTTTTTTAATCTTAATAGTGGTGAATGTGATGTCCTGGCAGCATCCCTTTGGAATTTGTTTAGTAAAGGCTTTAAAAAGGCTGGGCTGGCAGGACACACAGCTCTTGACAGAGAAATGAATCCACCCAGGGATGAAGAATCCCTGGCTGTAAGATGCAGTTTGCTGCAAATCTTCCAGAGACCAGGCTATACTTCCTGCCAAGAGTCCCAGGAGTCCCAGGTCCTGTGAGATCCTGGGTCATGGCGGAGACCTTTGGTTTGCTCTGTTTTTTAAAGGAAAAAGAAGTCACTGCATAGGTGACTGAGTTAAAGGCTTGAGCATGTGAGGGGGAAGTGATCAGCCATCTCCATCTTTCTGTCTAGGGTGATAAATTCCCAGCCACTTGATGGTTTCAGATTTGCTGACATCAGAGTGTTGTTAGATTACTGGTAATCTGAGGGGCAGGGAGAGGCAATTTATTATGTTTGCACCATGTCCGGTAGAAGTGTTGATATCTCTAATTGTCATTGTAATAAAAGGGAACATTAGTAATAAAACTAATCCTTTGCTCAGGACTTCAGCACCACTGTGTGTATGGGGGGGTGCGGGATTTGCATGATGTTCCTTTCAAAAAATGGACTTCTCTCTCTCTCCTTTCCCGTTCTATCATTGCTTCAGCAAAACAAAAATCTCCCCAAGCAGTTTGCGGCATGGAACATATGACAAAAATGAGCAGTCTGACCTCCCTGAGAAGCAATGATACAACCACACACACAGAGGCAGCTGCAGTAGCTTTCTGCGACCAGTTTATCGTCAAGCTACGAGGAGCATCTGACATGTCAGCTTGTCAGAGTTCCCTTAGAAAGTTAAATGGCGCACACTTTATTTTTAATTGGATGCAAATTAAAGTATCACTCATGAGAGGGCTGAAATCCTGGAAGGGCAGATTGCATGCATTAAGCCTCAGAATTTGAATAATGTCAGAGAATATGCTGTTCCTTTCTACACTTTGTTTCTGTCCTCTGCCACCCCAGCAAAGTGAATAAATCAGTCTCTTCCCCCTTCCTGGAAAGTGAAATGGGAAGATTCAATATCTGCTGATGAAGAGCATTTGAGTGATTCACAGTCTGCCTATTGGAGCTGTTCAGTCCAAAGTCTGAAAGGCAGGGACGGCTGCAGCTCCACAGGGCTTGGAGCAGGGACAGCCAGCCTGAGGCCGTGTGTCTTACTGAGCATACAGAGGCCAGCCTGCTCTCCAAGGCAGCCTGCCACTCCCTCAGTGGCTAAAGAAACTCAGTAGATCTGCCCTTGAATTCAGCTGTGAAGAGGGAGGGGATGTTGGGAAATAGACACCCTCCTTGTGCTTGACATGGGGTTGGGCTCTGAGGAGAATATGCCCAACCTCCTTTGTGTCCTAAAGAGAAAAATGTCTTGCTCAGAACCAGTGAATGAGCAAAAGCAGCTGGAAGAGATTTTCCCTGAGATTTTCCTTCCTGTTCAGTGGCCCTCAAGAAAAGGTCTCGAGCCTCCCTTCACCCAGCCACATGGATGTGGACTAGCAGATTTCTCCCTTGTTCCTCTATACAGAGACATGCCTTTAGGGGGTGGGCAAAATGAAGCAAATGTATTTATCCTAAAGGAGCCCTGGCACATGCAAGGGATGAAAGCCAGGTTTGTCCCAGCTTTTGTAGGGTAGCCGTTGGCCAAAGATATATTCCTGAGGAGACACCTCTCTAAACTACTCCACAAGCGACTGGTGAGGTTCTTCACTTGGCCTCACTCTCAGCAGAAGGGTCAAATCCTGCAGGAATTACCACAATAAAGATGGATAACATGAAGATGGAGGCCTCACTCAGGCTTCTAGCTGGTCTTTTTAGTCAATAACCATTTTCTTTCATGCTTTCACACACAAATATATGCCCCAAAGTTGCTCAAATCCGCAGCCATCGTGTCTTCCTGCCTCAATCCTCTTACTGGACTGCCAGATTGTGTTTGTATCCAGCCCAGTGTCATCAGTCTTGTCACAGACGCCATTCTGCTGCCATTCTCCATCATCACTGGATTATTCCAGGAAGGGTGGAAAAATGGAAAAACCCACCCAAAAAACTGTCAAACCCAGTGCTACTCACGCAGGGAGGCCAGGGCGAGACCATGGTCAACTTAGCAGGGCAACCTGGGCTAAGCCTGGTCTGGAGGGGCTTTATGAGGACATCCCATCTTTAGGGTAATGTCCTACATATGGGCGACATCCCATAGTCCTTTGAGAGGTAAAAACAGACTCTGGGTGCTGAGGGAAGGCAGCCAGGGAAGGGGGAGGATGGTGTGCCCATACAGGTGTGTGTGGGAAGCTCCTCAGGGAGACAGGAGGCTCTGAGGGCCATCCTTCAGTATCAGGCTTCCCTCAAGCAGAGCCATCCCTTCAGCAGTAAAAGAGAATTAGCAACATCTCACATTTCTGGTGGAAAGCAAAACAATCCCTCTGAGCAAACAATGACAAGTCACACTGGCTTGTGCAGCCCAGGAATAAGTATAAAAGATGGAGAGGTGCAAAACTGATGGCCCTGCAAAAGAAGGACATTGCCCCTCCTTAATTACAACTGCCACTTTATTACCTGGGAATTTTTGTGGTGTCTAACCACAACAGCTGCTTGTCTTGTGCTGTGGCTTCTTTTTATTAACAGGCTGATGGGATTATAAAGCTGGAAGGTAAAACCTTCCCCACAGCACATACACAAACGGCTTGCAGGGAGGTCAGGACCAGTTTCTGAACACTGACAGTTCAGATCACTGGGAAGATGCTTTTCTCCCACCTTGCTGGAAGCACCTGTCCTCCTGAGTGTCTCAGCTACTTGGGGGATCCTGGCATCTGGAAATGAGTTGCAGGCAGAGGACAATATGTCCTCTCCTGAGTGCCTCTTATTCTAGGGAAACTTAACTAAAAAACTAAACACAACAAAGTATCTTCAGAAGCAGTTAAACCTTCCTTGCTTCATGAGCAGCATATAAGCACTCTGGCATCACGTCAGCCTTTCTATGACTGAGGCACCTCATTCCCTACTGCAAGGCAGAAGCTGTCCCCTCACATATGCCCAGAGAAGCTTCTCAGAAGAGGCTTCATGAAGGGGCTCACGTCCCTAAAAAAGGAGTGCCATCAAGACAGGACCCTCATGGGTTAGGAACAAGAGAAGCACACCATCTTCCACCTTCACCCCACATGTGGGAGCTCAGCTCCTCCAGTTGCCCTGTTTTCTTCCCTTCCCATCATCTGAGCAGGGTCTGAGAAGGTCCCTGACACCTCAGGAAGAACCAACTGGATGACAAATACTCAGCAAGGCACTGCCAACTTGCTGGCATTGTTTCCCCAGCTCAAGCAAGGCACAGAAGCACCGCTACACTTGCATACCAAGACAACAGGTGTTAGTGGCTGTGAGCTTACAGAGACAAAATGGGGATGCAGGATCAATACCGCACAGGAATCAGGTGTCAGTTGCATCCCACACAAACGGACTGGTTTGGTTTCCCTCCTGATGCACATGGCAGACAGGGCGAGATGTGCTTGTACACTGCTTCTCTGGAACAACTGTCAGCCAAGCCCTGAGCATTTCCAATGGAAAAGATAGAAAACTGGTGTCCAGATTCTGCATCATACAGGCATTTAGGCACAAACTGAGAAGGGGATGCGATACCAGTAACACCAAATAGCACATACCTGAAGATGCCAGAGACATTTGTTCGAACTACCTCCTTCTCCCAGTCAACTTCATATAACAAGTATAACAGCTATAGAAGTCTCCTCTGCTAGTAGCCTCCAGGGCACTACTAGCCTTGTTCCTGTACCTATATTATTTTTTGCAGTTTGCCTTTCTGCTGCCAGCAGGAGTAAACACAGCATTTCTTTTACGTAGGGTAGGAGGTGGTCTCAGAGGTAGGATAATTTTCCAAATTTATGTTTTTTCCCCCTTTTTCTCTCCAGACTTCCAAAGATTCAGGACTGAAACTTTGCTTTGAGCCTTTGCCTAGTACAACCAACACATCCTATGACTGTAATTGGTTTTGCTAACTGAATAGTTGAATAAAATTTTGCTGAGCAAATTAGCTGAATTCCAGTATCTCTACAAATATATGAGGACAAGATTATTTGTAGCCTGTCACAAAACCACCACCTTCTGATGAGCCAGATGCAGGTCATGTTACAATCCCATATTATACCTCATAGCATGACACAAACAGGAGGTTGTTCACTAGATAGCACTGGTCAAGTACAGCTGGTTCTTGTAGGGATTTGCTATAAAGTTTAGCCATTTCAAATCTCAACATTTTTTATCTAGGATTACAAATAAGCAGATTATTTTTTCCCCTTTTTTTGGCACTGCATGTGAACCAAAACATGAGTTAATGCTCTGCAGATAAAGTCTAGCCCTAGACCAATTGTTAACACTGTTGCAAAGAAAACTTTATGCAGAAAATGATTATGCAAAGCAATTGCAAAAATCACAGTGCAACTCAAAAAGCAGGAGCAGGTGCTTTTGCATAGGTCTCGGTTACTTCCATAGCTTTTTACTTTTCCCTGTTGCTGGACACAGATGTGGAACTCTCAATATTTCATTCAAAGTTTTCAGCTGAAAAGGCAGAATGTAGAGGGGTTGCTAAAGACCAGTTTCCGCACATAGTTCATAAACCTAAGTCTGCTGGTGAGAGCATATGAAATCATGCTGTGAATACAGGAAGAAAAAAAACCTTTCTAATATTCATGCTACCATTGAAATGCCAAACCTAGAGAAAGGCAGAAACAAGGGTTTCTTGAGCACTGATTTACCTTAGCCTTTTGATAGTGTTGCACATGAAGATCTGCACTGCGGGTGAGACAAGTCATTTGGGGTTTGATGATGGCTGCTTGAGTGCTGGCAGGTGTTTCCTTTTCCAGGTAGCCTTTGAGGGGCTACCTGGCTACTCTCCCTGAGGAGACACTGGTTACCTGAGTTGGTCTCCTTTGTATTCTAGCTTCTGTGAAGCATTACAGGCAATATTGTATTTTGTCTGCACTACAAAGAGCTGGGTCCTCTCAGAGCTTTCCTAGGGTGTCTCTAGGGTGACATTGACTAACCGTATTAAGGGACTTGGGATAAAACTCTGCTCTCAGTCTGTTTCTTTTGCTTTAAAGAGAGATGCTCTAATACAATGAGTCTGTCAGTAGAGAATTCCACAGCTTTAACAGGAACTACTTGGTTCTCAGCCTAGACTGGTTCCAGTTAATTAATGGTTTCATTAGCCAAAAGGGTGTTTATAAAGTCCTAACCTCTACTCCAGTCTAAAAGCTTTCATGGTTCTAGCATCTTCTATCCAAAGATCTCAAAACAATTTATTGTATTACCTGATCTCCCTTCTCCAAAAAAGAGAACAAAGCCAAACTTTCCAAAGTGGCATATCATTTTTGGGTACTTATCTTTGGCCAACTTTTGGACTAGTTTTCAGAGCTGCAGGCTTTTCTGGGTCTCACAGGTCACCAGTACTGCAGAGGTCTAGTACTTATAAAAAGCAAAACACTGATATTTGAAGTTTGTTGTTAAGAAGAGCTAAAGATGATGAAAAACTGGCTTTAAAAGGGGAAGGGGGTATAGTCAGGCCCACTAGAGAGGAGCCTAGGGGTGGCATGCCAGGGTTGGGAGTGAAACTGATAGCCCAGCTCAAGTGCATCTACGCCAGTGCATGCAGCATGGGCAACAAAAAGGAGGAGCTGGAAGTCATTGTGCAGCGGGATAGCTGTGACTTAGTTGCCATCACAGAGACACGGTGGGATGACTCTTAAGACTGGAGTGCTGCAATGGATGGCTATAAGCTTTTCAGAAGGGATAGACAAAGAAGGAGCGGTGGTGGGGTGGCTCTATATGTTAGGGAGTGCTTCGATTGCATAGAGCTTAGCCACTTTGATTATAAGATCAAGTGCTTATGGGTAAGGATGAGAGGGAAGGCCAATAAGGCAGATATCCTGCTGGGGTCTGTTATAGACCACCCAACCAGGATGAAGAGGTATATGAAGTGTTCTACAAGCAGCTGGAGGAAGGATCACAATCGGTTGCCCTTGTTCTAGTGGGGGACTTCAATTTACCAGATGTCTGATGGAAATACAACACAGCAGAGAAAAAACAGTCTAGGAGGTTCCTGGAATGTGTGGAAGATAACTTCCTCACGCAGCTGGTAAGCGAACCTACCAGGGGAGGTGCCTTGCTTGACCTCCTGTTCACAAGCAGAGAAGGACTGGTGGGAGATGTTGTGGCCAGAGGCCATCTTGGGCTTAGTGACCATGATATGATTGAGTTCTTGATTCTTGATGAAGTAAGAAGAGGGGTCAGCAGAACTGCCACCTTGGACTTCTGGAGGGCAGACTTTGGCCTGTTCAGGGCACTGGTTGGGAGAGTCCCTTGGGAGGAAGTCCTGAAGGGCAAAGGAGTCCAGGAAGGCTGGGCTTTCTTCAAGAAGGAAGTCTTGCAGGCACAGGAGCAGGCTGTCCCCAAATGCCACAAGACGAACCGGTGGGGAAGACGACCAGCCTGGCTGAACAGGGAGCTTCTGCTGACACTCAGGAAAAAAAGCAGAGTCTACTGCTTTTGGAAGAAGGGACAGGTAACACAAGAATTGTACAGAGACCTCGTTAGGTCTTGCAGGAAGAAAATTAGGCAAGCAAAAGCCCAGCTAGAACTCAGCCTGGCCACTGCTGTAAGGGATAAATAAAAAAAGTTTTTACAAATATATTAACAACAAAAAGAGAACCAAAGAGAATCTCCATCCTCTATTGGACACGGAGGGGAACATTGCCACCAAGGATGAGGAAAAGGCTAAGGTACTTAATGCCTTCTTTGCTTCAGTCTTTAACAGTCCAGTTATTCCCAGGGTATTCAGCCCCCTGAGCTGGAAGGCAGGGATGGAGAGCAGAATAACCCCCACGTAACCCAGGAGGAAGCAGTTTACGACCTGCTGCTCCACCTGGACACTCACAAGTCTATGGGGCCAGATGGGATCCACCTAGGAGTACTGAGTGAGCTGGCAGAGGAGCTTGCGAAGCCACTCTCCATCATTTACCAGCAGTCCTGGTTAGCCGGGGAGGTCCCACATGACTGGAGGTTTGCCAATGTGTCGCCCATTTACAAAAAGGGCTGCAAGGAGGATCCGGGGAACTACAGGCCTGTCAGCCTGACCTCAGTAATGGGGAAGGTTACGGAGTGGTTCTTCTTGAGTGAGCTCACCAGGCAAGTGCAGGACAACCAGGGGATCAGGCCCATCCAGCATGGGTTCATGAAAGGCATGTCCTCCCTGACCAACCTCATCTCCATGACAGGGTGACCCATGTAGTGGATGAGGAAAAGGCTGTGGATGTTGTCTACCTAGACTCTAGTAAAGCCTTTGACACTGTCTCCCACAGCATCCTCCTATAGGAGCCGGCTGCTCATGGCTTGGATGGGTGTACTCTTTGTTGGGTAAAAATCTGACTGGATGGCTGAGCCCAGAGAGTTGTGGTGAATGGAGCTAAATCCAGTTGGCGGCCAGTCACAAGTGGTGTTCCCCAGGGCTCAGTGTTGGGGCCAGTCTTGTTTAATATCTTTATCAATGATCTGGATGAAGGGATCAAATGCACCCTTAGTAAGTTTGCAGACGACACCAAGTTGGGTGGGAGTGTTGATCTGCTGGAAGGTAGGAAGGCTCTGCAGAGGGATCTGGACAGGCTGGATCAATGGGCCAAGGCCAATTGTATGTGGTTTAACAAGGCCAAGTGCTGGGTCCTGCACTTTGGTCACAACAACCCTGTGCCATGCTACAGGCTTGGGGAAGAGTGGCTGGAAAGCTGCACGGTAGCAAAGGACCTGGGGGTGCTGGCTGACAGCCAGCTGAACATAAGCCAGCAGTGTGTCCAGGTGGCCAAGAAGGCCAATGGCATCCTGGCTTGTATCAGGAATAGTGTGGCCAGCAGGAGCAGGGAAGTGATTGTCCCCTGTACTCAGTGCTGGTGAGGCCACATCTCACATACTGTGTTCAGTTTTGGGCCCCTCACTATGAGAAGGACATTGAGGTGCTGGAGCATGTCCAGAGAAGGGCAGCAAAGCTGGTGAAGGGTCTGGAGAGCAGCTGAGGAAGCTGGGGTTGTTTAGCCTGGAGAATAGGAGGCTGAGGGGAGACCTTATCGCTCTTTAAAACTACCTGAAAGGAGGTTGTAGCGAGGTGGATGTTGGTCTCATCTCCCAGGTCACTAGTGATAGAACAAGAGGAAATGGCCTCAAGCTGCATCAGGGGAGATTTAGATTGGATATTAGGAAAAACCTCTTTACTGAAAGAGTGGTCAGGCATTGGAACAGGCTGCCCTGAGAGGTGGTAGAGTCACCATCCCTGGAGGCATTTAAAAGACGTGCAGATGCAGCACTTCAGGGCATGGGTTAGGAGACATGGTAGTGTTGGGTTGACAGTTGGACTTGATGATCCTAGAGGTCTTTTCCAATCTTAATGATTCTATGATTCTATGATTAATCCCCTTTGGAGTTGCTGCCAATGGAAAGTCCTGCAGCTTGGTATCTTTGGGAACAGGCTGAAGAGCTCCACTGTAGGTGACTTCAGCATCCTGTCAGTGTACCCCAGAAGCACAAGATAGGAGTTTGAGGATGTGTTTTGCCCTGCCTGTGGTCCCAGAGGGTCCGCTTCCCTGACTAGGAAGAAGACGAATGCATGTTCCTTCCATCCACATCCCAGGGTGGCTGTGAAACAGCCTGGATTGACTCAGGCTCAGCTGGAGAAAACATGTTTTCAGGACCATAATGTTCCTGGCCTGCAGTCTGGGGCCTAGTAGTTGTGATAGATTTTAACTAGGAACTCAACTGACCCCTAGATTTCCTCCCTTTAAGCTCTGCCATCTAAACCTTTGCTTTCTTGGGCCCCCATTTATAATTGGCTGCTGCTGCTGCAAGGAGTTAAGTGCTCTAGACTGGGTGGAAAAATAATCAGTTTGGGGTATACAGTCCCAGATTAGTAATTAAGGAATTTGGTAACACTTACAAATCCATTAGCATGTAACATTGTTTTGGCCTCCCTTACAATGATGAAAAGCTATGTCTTGTTCTAGAACCATCATGTCCCTCACTTCTGTGTAAAACTTGCAATAGATTCTTTAGACTGGGTCTGTGGCATAGGTGTTTAAAACTGATCAGAAGCCTGAAGGAATATGTGTGTGTGCTCAGATCTCAGAAACACCCACTTTCTCAACAGATTTAAACAAGTTATGTTGATAAAAATGAAAGATCATGCACGTCACAGCTAGGAAGTAGAAGCCTTACAAAGTTTCTTGGAATAACAATCAATTTGCCATAAAATTTAAAAACTAGCTTGCAATGTTTATGTTATTCTATATTATCTATATTCTGTTATATTCTACCTATCTATATTCTGTTAGGATTTTTTGTCATAAAACATGTATCAGTATTTATTTTTTGTTTTGACTTGCCTGATTTGTCCTAAAATAATTATTATTGTCATCAGACTGGCTGAAAAATTTTCCAGCAGATAGAAAGTACTTTTGCAAAATGGTGGCAATACTGAAATAAACTGCAGTATGTCTGCATTAATCAACTGTAACACTAGTGTTTTGCAAATTGTAAACACAGTGATGGCTGTATTAGGGGAGGAATAATCGTGATACTGAGTTTAAATGTATTTGTTTGTTTTTAAATGATTAACTGAATAATTTCTAGGTTTGTGACCATCATTAAGCTTCAGAATTAATTGTTGCACTGAGGTGAATGGAGGCTGAGGGTGTTAGGTTAGACTGTGCAGGATCCCTTGCTGTACTCAGAAGTCATCTTGCACACTGCTCAAGACAGCAGCCAGCTCAGCAAGGCAAACAGCTCAGCTGCACATCAGACAGTGAAGAGATGGCAGCTGCAGAGATTCTTGTCACCCTGTGATTGGTACAGAGGGTATGAGGCATTTCTGTCCTTGGGACACTGAGTGCCTGACACATCCCCTTTTCTGCACAGGGCTGCAATGTGCTGCATTTGGGCAGGGGAGCCCCACAACCAGCACTCCCATGGTCACAACATGACACCAGAGGATGCATGGCACCAGCCAGCGCCTACAGGAGGGTGGAGAAGAAGTCTGCAAGCCAATTTATAGATGAGTAAGAGTCCTGCCTATGTCTTCCCATGGAGTAAATGCAGATGGAGGTTTTGTGTGAACTTGTTTTCTCTGTAGGGCCAGGGAGTAAGTCATTCATTTTTCCCTCTCAGCTCTGTTTTATATGTATGCACTTATTTATAGTGTTAGAGAATTAAAAGCAGGAGAAACCACAGAGCATTTTCTGCTGCCAATGAGCCATGGACTTACCTGTAATTAAAAAGGATGCAAATTCATTTATTTGTTGATTCAGGTTGGGCAGGGAGGAGTACGTTGATTCTTTATTGCCCAAGTGAGAACTGGAAAAACCCTATTCGCTGTTGTGGATAGAGAAGTCACCCTTGTGTCTTCACTTAAATTAAAAAAACACAATCAGTCCAACAAAATGGATGACACGTAGGAGAGCTCTGAGTAGAAAAATTCTACTCTTTGCAGTATTAAGTTACAATATGTTGTTTCTCCCACCCTCGGTGGGGGGGAAGTCTACAAATCAAAATTGTTACAAATTATAGGCTTAAACCTTAATACCACATGGCAGTCTCCATCACCTGAGTATTTTGGTCCAAGGAATATGCAGTACTGCAAATAAAGATGGACAGATGCCATTGCAAGTGAAATCCCCCACTGCTCATTGCTGTCTTCTGGGTTGGAGGACATGCATAGTGGCAGCACTGCAAGTGGACAACGCTAAGGCAGAATCTGTGATCTTGAGGGTTTATCTAAGATACGGTTAGCATGCAGCCTTTGTGGCTTAAAAACTCATTTGTTAGCTTCATTCCCTTGTGAGCTGTCAGTATAATATATGAATCCATGATTCTTCCCCTACAGGCTGCAGATACCTGGAGATCTGCATGTAACAGGTCCTGGAATGTATTGTAAGGGGGCTCAGTTCACATCACTACAACCTACCCATCCACTGGAAAAATATCTACCACTGGAAAAGGTTGGCGATGGCTGATGTGATCAATTACATTAGTTCTGGTTTAGAAAAAAAAATATGTTTGTATTTAAATGCTACTTCTACATCTCTTCCAGTCCTGTTACTGCTCCCCTTTGCTCTGAACAGAGTGCACCTTTCTCCTCAACAGTACGTGCATATTCCTGTAAGGAAGAGCATACTGCACTACCTAACTAAAGATCATGCAAGAGGTGGGTATGACAGATGGGGACAGCAAGGTAACAGTGAGATAATTAGGATTAGAACTATAAACAGCAGTGGTGGCAGATACTATGAGAGACATTTGCATGAAAATTGGATCTTCACTTATGAAGAGTTCATTGCTTCTTGCTGTTCTCACCAAAAAACCATGTTGCTTTGACATCACAGTTGGTTGCTATGGAAATGCTGATGCTACCAAAGACAGGACTGAGCTGGAGGGCTATAAAAAGTCCTGGAGATCCAGCTGAGTCTGTATCCAGTTGGGAAAGGCTAGCGCAGCATTTATTTTTGGCAGTGGCACAGCAGCCCATTTACGTGACAGAATGTGACACCAAAAGTGGATAAGGGGACATCACAATACAAGAGAGTGCCATGAGGCTGGGGTAGCAGGAGGGGCATAGTTAGGAGTAGGGGAAAAATAGGGTACTTAAACTGGTACCACGCTGGTGATAGAGAATAAAGCTCCCAAAAAAGGAAATAAGTTTTAGAAAGGGAAATGCTAGAAGTGGAACTTTGCTGTTCCCTGAAAGATGTCATAGGCTTTAACAACCTTGTGAGATATGTCTCATAATTAATTTTAAATCTCAGTAAACATAGAATTATAGAATCGTGGAGTAATTCAGGTTGGAAAAGACCTTTAAGATCGAGTCCAACTGTAAACCTAATACTGCCAAGTCCACCACTAAACCATGTCCCTAAGTGCCACATATACATATCTTTTAAATGCCTCCAGGGATGGTGATTCAACCACTTCCCTGGGCAGCCTGTTCCAATGCTTGAAGCCCTTTTGGTGAAGAGATTTTTCCTAATATCCAATCTAAACCTCCCCTGGCACAACCTGAGGCCGTTTCCTCTCATCCTATTGCTTGTTACTTGGGAGAAGAGACCAACACCCACCTCACTACAACCTCCCTTCAGGTAGTTGTAGAGAGTGATAAGGCCTCCCCTCAGCCTCCTTTTCTCCAGATTAAACAGCCCCAGTTCCTTAGCCACTCCTCATAAGACTTGACCTTGCTAACAAATACTACAGCTGTTATTTACAGCCCAGCTGTCAGCAGGTCATCATCATCATGAATACTTCTAGACCTATTTAAAAAATTAATTTCCCTTTTCAACCTTCCTTTTTCTAACCAAAAGCATTTTAAAAAACAACAGCCTGAGCTTTTCTGCCTCCCAGCTGTTGAAAAATTAGAAGCGATAGCCTGAGCAAAATTTATCGGACATCATTGTCAGCTCTCTGAAGGAGATGGGTACAAAAGCGTTGCTCCTATGAGAGAAGGACTTCACCACAAATCAGCCACTCACTAAGTTTTTCTGGACACTGAGTCACAGACACAGGAAGATTGGACATATCAGCTGGAGACATTTCTGTTCCCAGGAGTCTGCCTGCCATCTGCCATGCTGCTGTGATCTGCCTGTGGACAGTAGCACTGGCAAAATGCTGGAGGTCTCTGGTGGGCACTGCTCTGGCAGGGCAGGTGGGCTACACAGCAGGTCAGCCAGGGCTTCATAGATGATAAAATGATTCTTGATGCTTTTGAAATTTGTGACATGATTGTGGTTTTCAGAGTAAAAAAGTTTTCATAGGAGCTCCTACTCCTTGGCAAATGTGCCTTTACCTTTGTGTGGCCACATTTCTGCTGCTAGCTTTTTCCCTATTCCAGAAACTGAATGGAAGATCTGCCTCCACAAACCCTAAAGCCAGTAGTAGTTACATCCTCCATTAAGACAATCCCTAAGCTATTGATATCAGCCAGTAGCAATGGGTGCCACTGCCCTTCCCAGTATAGCTGTAATACTTCAGCATCCACAAAGAGTCTACACGTGTTCTACGTCCCATCCAAAAAGCAGGACAGCGCTTTCTTCGGGTATCAGTTTGTTCAGCACTGAATGAAAAGGGACATAACAACAGAAGACACTGCCTGGGCTTGCAAGCACCATACCCAGCTTTCACAGGCGAACTATCACACCTGTCCATACACTCATTAGGCTTCATTTAGACCAGGCAAAAGCAGGGAGAGATGCTATACTCACAAAGGATGTTTCTGTAGTTCATAAAACTACATTGCCTATGACATGACTGAGCAGATACAATAGGGATGCTGCATGAAAGCTCATCTTATCTCCTCCCCTCCCCTTTATTTAATGCCACAGCAATTTAGCAATGGCAGAAATGGCTCTGCACCCCTGCAAATTCAAGAGACACCTGTAGCACTTGTATATAAATGGAGAGTCTGAGACAAAACATGAATGAAGAAACTAGATTTTAGAAGTTTCTTCATTTAAGAAATTGTTGCACGTGTCAGCCTAGGATGAAGCCTTGTAGAAATATGAGTAAGGGAACACAAACTGCTCCAGTGCATGTGTTTCCTGGAAATGTTTTGGGACATGTGCTCTCCCTCCTCAGGGAATGACAAATAATGCCTTTGTTGTAGTCTTGGGAAAGAAATAGCAAAGGCTTTTATTCTAAAAGCTGTTGCCCAGCAGCTGAGGCATCCCTGGAACAGCTAAAAGCCTTCTAACTTCTCACTTAAATTTATACATACCCCTATATATCCCAATTAAACTTGTTAGGTTTTGTGCCAAAATCAGTCATTACTTTAACTTCCTCTCCTCTCTGCCAATGTTTACACAGATGCAGGATTTACAGACAGGAATCTTCTCTCCTCCTCTATTCCAGATTACCTGGCTGCACAGCCACAGCACTTCTGATTTCTTCATTAAGGTAAGATCTTCATTCCTTGATCATTTAGTAACCTTTGTGCATACTCATTCCAGCCTGAATTAATCCTTCTTGGAAGGAAGAGGGGGGACACCTCAAACAGTATATAGTATTGCTGATGCAACTTCAGCAGTGTTTATATACTGGCATTAATTCTGCCTTCACCTGTCATTCATGATGGATTCCCCCAAAACCATAACACTATGATGTCTCACAATCGTAGAGTCATTTAGGTTGGAAAAGACCTTTAAGATCGAGTCCAACTGTAAACCTAATACTGCCAAGTCCACCACTAAACCATGTCCCTAAGTGCCACATATACATATCTTTTAAATGCCTCCAGGGATGGTGATTCAACCACTTCCCTGGGCAGCCTGTTCCAATGCTTGAAGCCCTTTTGGTGAAGAGATTTTTCCTAATATCCAATCTAAACCTCCCCTGGCACAACCTGAGGCCGTTTCCTCTCATCCTATTGCTTGTTACTTGGGAGAAGAGACCAACACCCACCTCACTACAACCTCCCTTCAGGTAGTTGTAGAGAGTGATAAGGTCTCCCCTCAGCCTCCTTTTCTCCAGATTAAACAACGCCGGTTCCCTCAGCCACTCCTCATAAGACTTGTTCTCCAGACCATTCACCAGCTTCATTGCTCTTCTTTGGACACACTCCAGCACCTCAACTTTTCTTGTAGTGAGGGCACAAAACTGAACACAGTATTTGAGTATTCATATCCCATAATGAATCACACACACTCATCATGCCATTTGCTGTGGATTCTGAGCACAGTTACCCACTTTGCAGACACAAATGGATGTCCCTGCAGTCTTGCAAGAGAAGTTGGGAATTATTATTGACAATTTAACACTTGTGCCCTATCCCTCCCTCCCCCAGAAGCAAGTGATTTGGGAGAGCAGCATGATGGCTGACTGTCTGTCATAGTTTTGGCAAATACAGAGCTGTGTATAGTTCTTTGCTTCTTGCATCCTTAGAAATAACTGCCCAGCAATCATGAATCCCTCTCCTCACCTTATGCTAGGGACTGGGATATTCCCATCTGAAATGAAAATGAGTCACACCGCTTCCTACAGAGGCAGTTTCTTTATCCCTAGTCCTGTAAATGGCAAATGCCACTGGCAATCGTTAGCCATAGATGTGCTGCATAATGATTTGGGTGGCAGAGACAGACACACAGATCCTTTATTATTTCTCTCTCAGAATTACAGTGATTCATTCAGAATGAAAAATGGAGTTGCCTGATTTAAGCGGGAACCTGTCTGACTGCGGCAGAGAGAGAAATGGGTCTGAAATGAAGCTGTAAATTGCTGCGTTTTCTTTCTCCTCCCTCTTTCCTCCACTCCCTGTCCTGTTGACCTATGAAGTCACACAGTGCAACTTCATTTATTGCTTGGTCCTATTTGCTGTCAAGTCTGCTTACCTTTTAGGTGATGCACGAGATAGATAATGGCACAGCAATTTCTAGAGCATACCTGTTTAAGCAGGAACAGCAGGACTGTCAACTCAAGAGCATAAGTGCATAGCATCTCCCCTACCCCTGATCCTCACCGCCAAGGCCAGGCCCAGCTGCTCCAGGGAAAGGTGCAGGGAACAGGGAACCCTGACCACCATTAGCAGACAATTCATCTTCCTGACACAGTACCGAGCAACTCCACCTGTCCTGGCAGAAGCACAAGTTTGCTAAGTCCACACAAAGAAGTCCCTAAACACCCACCAAAGCCAACCACAGGGTCCCCTTTTGGGGGTGTCCTGGTTTCAGCTGGGACAGAGTTAATTTTATTTCTAGTAGCTAGTGTAGTGCTTTGTTTTGGATTTGTGCTGGAAACGCTGTTGATAATGCAGGGGTATTTTCGTTACTGCTGAGCAGGACTTACACAGAGTCAAGGCCTCTTCTGCCTCTCACCCCACCCCATCAGCAAGTGGGCTGGGGGTGCACAAGAAGCTGGGAGGGGACACAGCCAGGACAGCTGACCCCAGCTGACCCAAGGGATATTCCATGTAACTGGATGCTGTTTCCAGCCAAGGAAGGGCTTGCAACTCTACCCATGCATCTCTCAGGCCAGAGTTTTATTCTGTAACAAAGCACTAAACAAAATGCTTCTAGTGTCCATTGTGGATTCCTGCGACCCAAGTCTTTCTCAACTTCTTGTAGTTTCTCCTGTCCGTAGACAGATAAGTGAGCCACCTCTGGAGCCACTAACTGAAGGGAGCTCCAAGCTTTGGCCAAAAAGGAGGCAGATCCTTTTGTCTTAGAGGGATATAGGGATATACAGAGGAGACAGAGGAAGACGCATGGTTGAACAGGCTTACAGCACTCCAATCCAAGCTGACATAGGACTGAAGAATCCTAATTTAGGGACCTACAGTCAGTTCCCTGCAGCAATCTCATCTTCACAGCAATGCAAAACCCCCGCATTTACATCACTAAGTCTGTATCTTTTAGTCTTTACTACTGATACATCATAATTAGGTTCTGTTATTTGCTACAGAAGCCCCCTGTTTTTTTCTGAACTCTTCAGCAATGCAAAATATGTACTGTTCTTTACATCCACATTGCTATTGCTTCTGCAATTCTTTTTATGCAAAAATATCACCAAGCTTTACCAGCAGTAGTGAAGCAGGCCTCACACCCTAGCTCCTCTGAGAACCAGAAAGCATGTTAAATTCGTCCTGCAGTTATTCTACTCCGCTGTTCACAAGCTATCAATATATAGCCAAAAATCATTCAGCAACTCGAGTCACAAGTTAGAGTACCCTTAATTGAGCTCCTTGGATGAATTTCCAATTTTTTCTACAGCTTGCTCTGTCCTGGCCATAATGACATAAAGCTTTAAAAAGGTAAATTCCTAGACAGGCAATCTGACATTATGCAAGTGCTCAGTGGGATAGTTTACCAGGCAGAGCACAAAACAGTGCAGACAATTTCACCACAGAGAGCCAAATGTGTCCTGCCAGGCTCTTTTTAAGCCGTTAGCATGGTATTAAGTATAGTGCACAGACCTCAACATTGCGATGTTGAAATGTGACAAGTAGTACTTTCTTGACATGAAAGACTGATCTCCAGATGAACCTTTAACTAAAAATGGAAATTACATGCAAAATAAACTAACAAAAACTTCTACCAATTTTGTACTTAAAACCTGAAATGTGTTCTGTGCCTCTCCAGTCTTTCCTTGCCAGTAACCAGGGTTTACTGGACACTGTCCTGTCCACATGCAAAACTTCCCCCCTTGAATCAGATTCCCTACCCATCCCTTAAGCATATAACACAATACTTGAGGTACTTGGGACAAGCACTTGCCATTGTGCTCATGTGTTTTTTGTCATTGTGCCAGGTCATATGAAAACAAAATAATTTTCAGTACAGTGGGTATAATTATTACAAAAATAGTTGAATGGGCTACAATAGGCACAGTACTTTCTGTTGAAATAAACACACTCTTGAGATATATTGTAGGATGCTACTAAATTTTAGGTAATTTTACCAATCTGAATGCATTGGAATATCTGGGGGGGGGGGTTTGAAAGAAAATAAATAGAAAATGCTTTGCAGCCCACCTCCTGATGTCTCATAGACCACAGATTAAGAACTGCTGTTCCATATCAAACCATACCACTTTTCAGAACCCATTTCAAATTTCCTTTCGTACTTAAAAACCTGTAAAGATAGCAACCCGTAACAGATAAAATACCATAATCCTTCAGGGTGCTTGAAAATAACGGTAAGTATGGCATAGTCAGTCTCCTAGGGATTTTCAGCCAATCTTACTAATCTGCTGTGTTATGCAACTTTTTTAGATAAGTCCATACAAGCAACAGATTGTTCAGCTTCAGAACTGATAACAAAATAATTCTGTGAATTATTTTCAGCTTCTGAATCTGTTCTCATTTTCCTTGCCCTGGGCATGCACTCAGATGCGTAGAGTTCATTTTTTCACCTTTTTCTGTTTGTGAGCAAGACACAAGGAGCCACAGCAGCCAGCTGATATCCATTTAAGTCTGGATGTGACTGATGGGGGTGGGTGGGGTACATATGGCAACTAACAATGGCTCAGGAAGATACATTCTTACAAGCTGGCTGACCTGGTGATACCTCTCAGCATCTCCTACCAGCTCATCTCCTCCACCAGTCACGTATTGAGACAGCCTAGCGTCATCCACCCCAGTCCAGTCTCATGGCCTCTCACATGATACAGCCACAGGTTGGTCACATCCTCACAAAATACTTAAATTCTAACTTTTCCCATGAAATTGAAAATTGTTCGCAGAGCACTCTCAATCCTTTCTCCTGACAGTCTCTGTTCTTCTGGACTGGTCTGTGTTTGCTTGCTCTTCTTGTTTTTCTGTTGTGCCTTCACTGATCTATGTCCAAAATGCAACCTCTCTGTCTCTTCCTTCTGGATATAGTCATTGCTTTTCTGCTGTTCAGTCCAGTAATTTCTCATCATATGATCAAAGGAATCAGGGCTGTCACAGGACATTTTGGCTGCCAGTTTAGTGTTGTTCTCTATCCCAACACTTAGTCAGAGGAACAGACTATTAAAATGAATGGGAAAAGCATGGTCAGTGCCCCTTCACCTTCCTTGTTGGCAATGAGAGTTTGCGCATCTGTTAAAAGCCTTCCAGTAAGAGCTCATTTTTGCCGTAAAAAAAATGGAGGATGAAGTGGTAAAGCTTATCTCCTTACTTAACCTGTAACAAGCTTGCAGCCTTTTGGTTTTTTCTCTCTGATTCACACTCCAGATCTGTATGCTCAGAGAAGCAGAGATACAGTGACCTTGTCATGGGTGTGAATGTCTGGTCCAGACTGTCAGACCATGTATTGACAGATGGAGGGTATACTGTCATGCGTATTTATCATTACCAAGCAGGACCTCCATTTATCACTAGGATCACAAAGTATTTATTGGTTTTGGATGTATCTTTGGCCATACTTCTCCAAGACCTTTTTTGTGCCCTGGCGTCCACTCTTCTGTTTTGTTTTCCTCTTTTTCATGTGTCTCTGGAAAATAAGGTCATACAGAAAGGTTGTGAAGATATCTATGCCAGACTTTGCATCTCTTTTTCAATTTGTTTGCTTATCTTGTCTACAGCTACTGTGCATGTGAGACAGCCAGCCTGTTCCATGGCACTACAATGGTACTTTTCTTTGTCCTCCTTTTGGTATCTGTGGACAGCCTCCATGGATAGTTTTATATTTTCCTGTGGGTCAAAAAAATTCCAGAAGTGATGTTCATGTGAGAACATCCTTGACACCTTTCAATTCCTTCATGTTTTGGCCTACCCATTGGGTGACATTGTGAAGGAGAAGCCATTTGAATTGTATGATCATCAGTGTATGAATTTACTGACATAACTGAACATGAGTTAACAGTTTCAGATTTTTTTCAGATTGTGTGTTTCAGATTGGATCTTCAATATTGCTTGAGTCCTTGCATCCTTAACCAAATTTCCCTTTGAGAACAGTCTCGCTCTCCAGATGAAGTGATTTCATTCTTTTAAATTTATATTCAGCCTTGTTTGGTTTGACTTTATTAAGCTCTTAACAATTCCCAGTCCTTCCCTCTAATGTTCTTGAGGTAAGAGTCCCTGCTGCCCAGTATGTTAGGCCATAGACGTAGATTTTCTTCTCTACTACACATAGCACCTGAGTCCATTATACTGCAGACGGAAGAAGAGCACTGAATATATTCAAAAAGACCATTTAAGAATGCAGTATCTGCCAAATGCTGCTCTCAAAGTGTGGATCTTGGAGCACACTATGTTCAAGAAGATCTGTTAAAATCCTGCCATTGCATTCAATTTACTTAAGAATTTGGCTCATGCCATCTCAGAATTTTATTTCTTATGGACAAGTGAAAGCTCTCCCTTTCATTTGGTTTTGTTTAGCTCCTTTGAGTTCACACAAAGTCCTCTGTGTCCTCTTTCCTTGATCCCTCTGAGGTCAATCCAGTCTATCTGTTCTTTTATTCTTCATCGTGTTGCGCAACTTTGATTCTAGCCTCTTTTTTAGAACCTGCAGAAATTGTCACGCATCAGGCCCTGCAAGCACTGGATTTGCTGTTGGATGCTGTGAAGAACTTCCTGTGTAGTCTGTGAGTCTATTTAACACCCATATGCACGGCTCCAGATTGTCCTTCTGAAACACAGTGGCATGTAGCCTCTTGATCAAACTGAGGACCATACACATTTAACTCCACATTAGATGACTTACATCTTAACCTAACATTTTCCCTTTCTATTTGAATGTCAGGGTGTGCTCTCCAAGCTCGGGCACTGTTCTTCCAGATAGCAGTTCTTTGCAGATATGTTTTTTACTCTTCCATTTTGACACACGCCTTACACTGACTATGCTATTGCCAGTGAGGGACAGTTTGCAACTCTTAATTGGAAAATCCTTTCCAGTTTGCTGCATTGTGTTACAATCCTAAAAACATCTCCTCCTCATCACATAAGGAATCCTTTTCCTCACTAACAATGCACATTTTCCTGCATTTTGTAAATGTTTTAACAGTGCTCTGGGTCTAAGTTCTACATATTTCTTGCATCATTTGTGCTGATCACCACACCACTGGTATTGTTTTTTGCTTTCTATTTTTCTGCCCTCCACCAAATTTCACTCTGTTAACTTTTTCCTAACCAATACCGCTATGTGCACTGAGTGATCTTTTCAGCACCTTTATCTTGGACTTGTATTTGCATTTGATCTTTTGACTTAGTGTATTCATACTGGCCTTTCCTGGTGTCCAGTAAATTTGTTTATATTCCTTATTGACAGAAATAACCTCTGAGCCCTGGACAAGTCTCTGTACTGTTTCCCTTTGTTCCATGCTGTCACCTTGAGCTCTTCCCTGGTAAATGATATTTTTTGCAAGAATACATGATCCTAGGGCACCTCCAGACTTTCCACAAAATGCCCTGCCTTACCCCCATCACCTTCACCCTGCGCAACAGCCCTACATCACACTTCTGGGTCTGTGCTGTTGAGCAATCTTCTCTACTCCTCCAGTTTAATTGTGCCAATAACTTTTAATTTCCATTTGACACTTTTCCAGATATCTTTAGTGTATCCCCTGATTCTAAAGGCTGCTCAGGCTCAGCAGCAGCTTTCAATATTACCTCTCTTTCCAGGTCTCTCACATTCTGTACTGCTGTTTTCTTCATATGCAAGACAGGTTTCAAGATAAATCCTTTGTGACAAATGAAAACTATGCATGGAATAAGACTTTTTTTTAAAAAAATCTTCTCTCCCCTAGATGTAGGCTGTCACCATACACTGTCCCTGTACTCTTTTGTTTGACATTTAGCAGCCTGCTGTGCTGAAAGACACACTGCACAGAACACTTCTTGAAGCCTGCCCATATGCCACAACTGGATCTCTGCACAACATTTTGTCAAATGACGCATCTCACTAAGGTTTCAGTGCAAACCCACAGCTTCACTAGATTCACTGAAACCTGCTCACTTTGAGAAGCTTTTGGATGAGGCTTGACTGGAGTGGGGTAACTTCAGGTGAAAGTAATGACAAATTTGGAAGTTTTGCTTGGATTCACCCACAATTTGACCCCAAAAGCTCAATTCTAAGCTGAATCTGAAAGGATTTAAGACCTTTTTTTTTACTTTCTCATGAATGAATTATTTAAAGCAAATTAATGTGACATTCAGGATTTCCAGTAATGGAATAACATTTGAAAGTTCATAATGTATATGCCACCTTAATTCTGCTCTCCTCATATAGCTCCAGATTGCTATGTAACCAAATCAACCATATAGATTTTTCAGCAATATTTGATAACGAAGTTCTACACTGACATGTTCACATTGCAAGAAACTGTTACTATTACATGACTGCAATCCTACCTTTTCAGGCCGACTATCTGGACTGGCCTTTGCAATATTGTGCTTAGCCAGTTCATCTTATTGAAACAAATCTGCCTTCACTCAGTAACACATTGATAGATTCTGGACCCCTTATAGGCAAGAGAGAAGAAAAAAATAAGTACAGCTTTAGGCCTTTTTTCTACCTTTGTTGTATCAAATAGGTGTGTGTGGCAGAGGATCCCATGAATAAAACCTTCATCCAGTGCCATCCTGCCCTCTGCTTAAAGTCAACATCCACATGCTTATGGCTAAGGGCTCTGGGAAGAATTGCTGCCATTCTGAACAGTTTACAACATCAAAGATTTCTGCATGGCTGAAAATTTTCACTGCTCCCAGCATTTCATCGTAACACAAGCATGGATCTGTCAAACCAGCTCTGCCTCTCCTTTAGCATATTAGCATCCAAACACCAATCATGGGAAAACACAAGCCAGAGTCAACAAAACTCAGACCTGAAGAACTAGCCTGCCTTCCTTCATTCCTGGCCTGCAGCTGTGCTACCGCTGGTTGCGATATCTCATCACACAGCATCCTGTAACCTCAGGAGGGTCAGCTGGGGTGCTAGCTTACAGGAAACTCAACTGCTGAGGGGCCAGAGGGGTTTTGTGGCAACTGGTTATTTTTCAGGCTCAGCTTTTGTTTCCATTCTTTGTGAACTTCACTCTTTATGATGTGGTTTCAACCCAAATACTACCAAGTTAAACAATACTGAGGGAAATCCTTTAGTTGAGCTGAGCTGGATGATGTGGGGCTACTAGAGATCTCATGCCACCCTTCCCAGTGGAGAAGGTTAGCTCTGGGGTGTAATTGGACCTGCTCTAGATAATGGCTTCTGCTTCCTGCTGTCTCACCTGCTCTGACAGTTTCAATTCTCCATTTACAAACCCGTGCATAATATCAAGGGTCCAAAGAACACTTGTGCTGAGGCACGTGTAAATATGTGTGTAGGAGGAAGTGGGGGTGGAGCCCTTCCAGTTTGCAAAGAGCTTCTAGATCAGTCTGTGCAGAATAAGATGTAAATGTAACCCTGCATATATACATACATATATGTATGTGCATATATACAAATAGAAAGGTCCATACCCTCTCATTTATGATGAGGGTATTTATGAAAGCTACTTTCATCTTCAGACTATCTCACAGCAATAAGAACATCCTTCTGAGATAAGATAAAGGTGCTTCTTCCCTTTCTAACATGCAGCAGAACATAGAGGCGTGAGCTCTATATACAAGAATGAGTCTCCCCGGACTAATTTGTAGGTATTCATTGAAACTGAATGATTAAAACCACTGTAGCAATTTTACAGAGGCAAGTTTATGGACTCAGATGGGCAAACTTCACAAATTCTTCCTGGGGCATCTTAAGATACCACCGTCCTTGGTTTCTGTTAGCCCTGCTGTGGCAGTAGCACACTTTGCAGCACAGTTAGCAGAAATGGAGAAGTTGTTGGGTGCTCCGGTTCATAGACTAATATCTTAGTTCAAACTCCCCTTTACTAGCAACTGAAGCTGGAATGTTGGACTATGAACAGGCGTATGCTCCTTTGCTTCCATTTTGGGCCACGGGCAGTCGCATCCAGCAGCCATACATTCAGAGTCAGTGCCATCTTAAACCTGTGCAGGCAAACATGAGTCAGAACCTCATGTGGGATGTCCACAATGGGCCCAGAGTAGACCCTGGAGCTACTCTGATAGCAGGATGTTTCTGGACACCAGATTGTACTGTGACCCATTAGCACCCCCAACAGATACTCTTCAGGCCAGGGCTCATTTTCACCAGGCAGGATTATTAACCTCTCTGGTATCAGAAAAGCACACACTGGGAAACTAGGTAGCTGGACTTTTCCACTGACCAGCTGTGCGACTTAAGACAAGTTGCTCTGCACCCCTCTGCCATGGTTTCCTTACCTCTAAACTGGGCATATGCTGCCAGGCATTCAAACACATGCCAGGCAAAGCAAAGAATTCACCACATTGTGGCGGTTGTGCCCCAGTGAAAACACCAACAAAAGCAACAGAGGAGCTATCCTCCATGTTACTGTGCTCAGTGGTAAAATTTACAGTCTTAATATTTGGCAGTACCCCAAATACCTTTCCTTTAGATATCATGTGCAAATTGAATTAGGTCTTAGTTTAAGAATGCTGTTAAAAAATTAACAGCTCTGCACAAACAAGTGCAAATCACCCAGTCCCCTACCTCCTTCTCCCAGCCAGTGAGACAATCATAAAAGTGTGATGAGGCTACCATAGAACCAAATCTGCTGTAGTCCTCCTGGATGGAATTTAGCTTTGGAGACAAAATTTTGAAATTGTAAAGGCTTCATTACCCAAGGAAGACTCAGCCACCACCAGCAGCAGAACAGGGAGGAGAAACAATAGGATACACTTACATAATGATAAGGTTTGTGTTACTGGTAGAGATAACTGATGTAAAATGGAGCCCAAAGCACACGTTAGTTGCTCTTGTTAGTGCACTCCCCTCACTTGAGAGCAAAAAGGGGTCAAACTATGCCAATCTGCTTTTTCACCTTGGCTTCCCACTTACCTGCTGGAAATTCAGACTCTATGGCTGATAAGTGCTAGGATTCAGGTTGACCCCTGTTCCCTGAGAGACTTTTTTTGGTGGCCTTCTGGGCTAGGGAGAATGATTCTGTAATTCATCTCTCTTTCTGTTAATGATGTGAAGGGACAGAGCAAATCCATGGCTTCAAATTCAAACTTTTTGAAGGCTAAGTTTTTAAGGCTTGAGCGGAAATCTGAGCATGCCTTACACTGCCATGCAATCCCAACAACTTGTCAGCTCAGGAAGGATCACTGCTACTGTGTGGAGGGACAGCTCATGCCATCTTCCGTGAACCTGAGCAGAAGCCCCAGTCACATCTTGGTGCTTGTCAGCACCCCTCCCAGCCTTGGCAGGAGCTGTTATTCAAATTGTGAGGGTTCACGGTCCCCTCCACTCTCCATCAATGAGGACAACTATAATAAGTATCCATTACAATGTGTATACTGTCTGGCAATTAGTAGCTCACTTTCCAGGGGCCACCCAGTCCTCTGTGACTTCTTGCCACTGCAGGGATGGGCTGAAGAAAACACATATTTCCCAGCTCAACCCAAAGCTCACTGAAGTCACTGAGCGTTGGTACAAACCCTAGCATTCCCACCAGTCGTGACGTGTAAGGGGAGTTTACATTATCAACTTTTCCTGTCTACTTAATAAGGAATACCTCTTTGCAAAGGGCATTATAACGTAAGCTGAATATTTTGTGTCTGAGGGACCTAAAAAAGGGAGTGAGTCACACATCCCTTTCCACCGTGCTTTGCAAGATGATGTGATATGACTTCAAGCAGTCACAAAAAATACTGTTCTTTTCTCTCTTAAAGAAAAATGTTTATTTTATTTTTTTCCATATAGGAGGCTCAAGCTTTGGGTCATGCTGAGTTGAGCTCCTTGTGAAAAGCAAGGGGCCAGCATGACTGGTTTTCATAAGGCAAAACTAAACCTGGTGTTAAATGGGGAAGTTTACTTCTAGCCATAAAAAATTAAATTAAGTTATCCAAAGCTTTGATTTGTCAGTGATGAGGCTATTTTCCTACACAGGTTTTCCAGATTAGATTGATTCTGTAATTGAAAATAAAATTATGCAGAGAAAAGTCAATAAACTTTCTGCAAGGGTCTAGTACTATCACCACCCTCTGTGTCAGCCAACTCTTTGGCTTCACAGTTCAGTTAAAACTGCGATCCTACCAACAGAGCTTGTGTTGTCTAGGAGTCTTCTAGGAACATGGCTATGTGATTGTATTTCTGATACTGTGCACAGTAAGTAGAAGGCTGGTTTATTCCTCTGGACCTAATTCGGTTCAGTAATTTGCCCTGCAAGCATGGCAAATATCCCTCACACTGAGTGAGACTGCACATGGTTGTACTTGGGAAGAATTTGGTCTTGCATGCACCTCTGAATTAAGCTGCAAAAGACTACACTGCAATCAAGTCACATGTCATAAGAAATCCTAAGTAGAGTTTAGAATTGCTAATGTTCAGAGCATGCTCTGAGATTCCTGAAGGAATGATCCTTTTCCAGTTCAAGTCTTAATTAAAAACTCAGACCTTACCACCAACACAGAGCCAAGTGGTGAGGAGGAGCCCTTGTTACGTGACAAGCATAGGGCAGGCTGCTGTGCACAACCTTGGTCATGCTGGAAACTATGGAGTTCCAGATGCAGAATGCCCTAGATGTGAAAATGGACAAAAACATTTTAATTGCACCTTTCAAGAGAATGAGGGGTTACTACTTAGGCCAGATGTTGTGGGTGAATCTGTACAAAGTAAGGATAGATACTAATGCGTACACTGGCATGATGGACACCTGCAATATCCAAATTTCTATACTGACATCCTGCTTTATGCAGTACCATTCCTGTTTCTTGTCAAGAGATAGCTAATGTTAGAATCCCAAAGTATTAGAGTCAATACCCTACCTACAATTTTGCAATTAAAGTGTTACATCATGTACAGTTTTTGTCTGTCTTTAAAGTGTTAAGTATTTTAGCACCTAAGAAAATATGATTCCAGGGTAAAAAAACTGCTAATCTGATCCAGAATTTGCTCTGTTGTCCTCTCTTGGTTAGTGGAGATAGTTCTCTAGACAATTCTCTACTTCAGCCACAAGTTCCAAGACCCAATTCAAGACTTACAGAAAGAAGATTTGTGCCCTCTGTTAGGTGGGAAGGATGGAGCTAGGCAATAATAGTGATCCTTTCTGATTTAAGTTTGTGACTCTGCCTTTCTGCATTAGCCCCATGGGAACAATCACACTGATCTCTATAAGCAGAGCTTATAAAAGAAGTAGTGGGAATGCAGGATGATCATCATGGCAGAGCTGACAGTGGTGGTGGCTGTTGCTCAGGAATGCACATAGAAGCTGAATCATAGAATGCAGGGGTCTGGGAGTGCTTTCAAGAAAGCAATGTCTGGGGTTTTGTCACAGAGACTTAAAAGCTGAATCCCAAGGGAAGAGGAAAGCAAACTGCTAGCAATGGAGATGCATTATCAAGCAAAGCTTACAAAACTAAAGGATTCTGACATAAACAAATATCACAAGATGGACAGACAATTCACTTGGATGAACGAAGTCAAAGAAGTTATTGTTTCCTCGGCAAGCTGATAATTTAGAAGCAGGTCAGGTACAAGCTTCTAAAGTTCTGATGCATTTCAGAAGCACTCTGCTCCAGGCCACTGGTACCCAAAGGGAAAATCAATGGACAGGAAGGGAAATGGGAAGGCACACAAGAGAAGGAAAGTGGGAAGTTTTGGCAAAGGAGGAAACAAGAAAAGTTTGTGCTTAGGGACTGTGAAATTCAGAGGGTGCTTCTGGTTGGTATGTTTCTCTGGGCACTGCGACCAGCATGAGTGACCATTTCCAGACACCTTCCTTCCTTGTGTGTTCCCTTCTACACAGTAATAGGGGGAAATATGATTTGAAATCAGAGAAATTAGTGGGAAATTGGCTACTGGGTAGACTGTGGAGTCTAAGATGCTCCCCCCTCCTTCCTAATTCTACACTAAGTGCCCTTTAACACCTTACAATAACAGAATGTAAGCCAAGCACAAGATTTTATTGGCATTTTCTGTACATCTCTGTGGTTTAGGAGAAGCTATAGCTTTCAGTTCTTTATCATCTATGCTGGATTACTGATTGCTAACATTTGCTGAATGCCAAATTGTATAACATGCTTTATATATTACATGAAATGTAATTCTACTGAAGTTCCTAGCTTTGCTTGGTTGCTAATGTATCTGATTGCCTCCAGCACTGCATTAAATGAAATGATTAGTGTCCACCACATACTAAATGTTCCCTCATCTTCTTTTCAAGAAGTATGTGCATTAGCATGTCTTCTATCATGCAGGTGCTTTCATGTCTGTTGTAGGGGGTTCTATCGTGTTCTTTTGAAGGGAAGAGGTGCTTTTGTTTTCTTCCTGTACATGCTGCTCTTTGTGTCAGGGTAAAGAAGCAAGCTTTACTCTTTGTGGAGAGTCTTGCAATGGTGCTTAGTCCTCAGTGGTCTCCATGCTGGCTGCTGGGGAAGTTCCCTCTCTGTTTTGGGAGAGCTGCTCCCTTTGTGAATAGTCCCCAGCAAAGGTAAACGAGCTGAGAAATCACACACAGAGCTGCTGATTACAACAGTCAAAGTATGTTTCTTCCATGGAATAAACCCCCTAAAGATGATGCAAATTCTGAATCTCTGTTAAGATCCAATTTGTTTTACAAAATCTTATGTCCTACCCCCACCTGTAAGAGTCGAGGGACATTGACGTCTGCTCTAGCTCGTCCAGAACAGCTCCACTGATCATCAAATTCCCCTGGACACACAGGCATGCAAAGTGATGGAAGGGGGTGCTTCCCATATGTAAGAGAAAGAGCATGTGCAGACATGGGGTCCCTGGGCTGAAATGCTCTCTGACAGAGTCTGAGTGCTGCCAGAGAAACTCTCCAGATCTTCCTGCAGGCTAATAGAGCCTCCCACTGCCCACCCCATCACCTGGCACTGACGTTACCATCAAGTGACATCTCAGATCTTCCTGACACATGACCCTGGGCCTGGGATCTCCTGCACTGAAGAAGAAATAAGGTGAGCAAGCAAAAGCACGGGCAGAAAACACTGGTCCTCTTCTGGGAATGCTCATGCCAGAGCTCCAAAACCAAACTAGTGCTGTTCAGAACTCAGTGATCATATTTGCAGTCTCCACCCTGCAGAAGGACATTCAGGGTTCAGTGGGGTGTGGGAATACAATCCAGTGAGGGTACCATATTCCCACAGCAGCAGAGTGGGGCTGCTAGCAAGTTCTACTGCACAGGCAGGAATAGTAACTTTCAGAGTCTTATAACACAACCAAATTGGGCAGGATTTTTGCAGGGGTGGCAAGAACACTTCTTTGACTCCAGGAATATTTCCTTGCCAAACCTCAAAGTCCTATGCCAAACCCCTAAGGTACTGATACTTTTCTTTTTTTCTTCTTTTCTCTTTTCTTTTCTTTTCTTTTCTTTTCTTTTCTTTTCTTTTCTTTTCTTTTCTTTTCTTTTCTTTTCTTTTCTTTTCTTTTCTTTTCTTTTCTTTTCTTTTCTTTTCTTTTCTTTTCTTTTCTTTTCTTTTCTTTTCTCTTTTGACTTTTTTTCTTTTTCCTTTCCTCTCCTTTCCTTTCCTTTTTTCCAAATGAATGTTAACATTGGCATAACTACCTACATTTTCCCAGCTAAAATAGTTTTCCAATTAGCCTGCAAGTGTATGAAGAAGTTAGCCTGAATCTAAGCATGCCTTATCTCAAGAACTTTAAAGCTTGAGATATTCTTTTGTGATTGAAAATGAGGGGCTGCCCTGGGAAGGTGTTTGGCATCTTAAATATAACTCCTAGACCCCACTCTTGCCCAAAATGAAATCTAAAAAGATACTGGGGCAGGTATATGAAAGGCTTTAATTTTCAAAATAATCTCTACTGAAATTTTAATGAAGGAGAGGGCTCACTGCAACGCTGTAGCTGCATGTATTTGACCTCATTTTCGTGGGAAACTCGGCGATGTCCACTGACTCCCTTGTTCTTCCTTGGCCAATATGGCATTAGCTGGGCTTCCCCACATGGTGCCTCCCCAGCTAGCACTATTAAAACTCTTCTCACTCTTAGGCGGGCAGACAGTGAGCAAGGAGTGAAAGCTAGGAAGAGGAGGGGTCTGACCATTAAGTTTGCAGAAAGAGCTGGCTTTGGAGTCCCCTCTTCTCAATAAAGTTAAACAAAATGCACTGTGATCGTTAAGCAGAGGCATTATCACAGACGCCTGAGTATATATTAGATAAGCCCTTTTGTGATTTTTGTTTTTTTTAAAGGCAAATCGTCGGAGTTCTGGAGAAGGTGGTGTTTGCGCCTGGGCAGTGGGCAATGAGGGAGTTGCTTCATCGGCAGCTCAGAGCGAGCACTACAGCAGAGCAACATTGGAGTCGGAGAGAAAATAGCGGGGAGGAGGCACTATCTGACTGCAGAGATTAACTCCTTCCCTCTATTTCCCGTCTCTTTGCAAAACTCTACCAGAGTGTGAAGGGAAAACTCCATTAATATCGTTTCCCCTCTTGCAGCTGGCCAGGAGCACGTTGCGCTGTGAGATGGGACCTACTGAGGTGGGACCTGCTTGTCCCATCCTCACCTCCTGGCACGCCGCGATGGAGGAGATCACTTGCAGTGGAGACGACCACACAGTGCTCGGAAAGACCAGCCAGGTTTTCCTTTCAGCTCTCATCAGACGCTGCTCTGTTCCCTTAATTCTTTGGGTTAGTTCCCGTTTTCATTATCTCTGCCTTTGTCTTGCTGATGCTGGCTGCAGCTCAGTCCTGCTGAATCCGAGCGGGCAGAGCTTGGGGCCATCCCCAGCCATCATGGTTTTAAACTTGTTTCCTTCACACGGGGACAGGAAAGCCTTTCTTATTGTAAAACACAACCTTGGGAGGTGAAAAGAGGATCAGGAGATTCTGGCGTTTAACTCTTTCCTGGGTGGTCGAAGATATATCAGTGTATATTAAAAACCAGTGTTCACCCACACACCACTCGCACATACCCCAAATCTGCACTTCGTGTTTGCTCTTTCTAAGCACTTTGCTCTAAAGGTTTTTGTTTAATCCAGATGCTCAGGGAATGGCTGCTTTTCATACCAATAGCCGCATACCGACACAAACAGGGCATAAACAAAGGAACTGCCTCTTACTGTTTACTACGTCTTCCCGGATTAAAAAAAAAAAACCACGACAGCCATCCACGACACCAAGAACAGGAACAAACCCCCAGTTGATCGGTCACTAATTTCCACACCTCTGTTTATTCACAAACAAACCACGGGCTGAAGGTGAGTCAGCAAGTGGGTTGTTGTTTGGGTTTGGCTGTTTGGGTTTTTTTTTTTTTTTTTTTGCTAGGATGCGAGAAGGAAGAAGTCTGACTCCTCTCTTTGTTGGAGCTCCCGAGATATTTGGGAGGGGGCACAAGGAATTCCCTCTGCTGCTGAATCACATCATCACCACCAAACATTCCCCTTATCCATCTCCTACACCATAACTGGCAGCTAATTCAAATCCACACATAGGACACACCTGCAGGATGACCACACGTGAGTTGTTGGCATCCAGTGGCCCCCCAGTCCAACAAGCTAAGGTCTGGGTCTAGGAGCCTGGCTCTGCTGATAGTTCTCTGGGCCATTAGGGTGAGTGACCTCCACCTCAGTTTTTTCTGTCGTTCTTTGTGTGGCATCTTGCAGGAACAAAGCACTGCAGAGAAGCAGTTAATATGTACATAGAGTGCCTTCTACTATGGCACCACAGTTTCTTCCAGGCTGTATTGTAATAATAGTAACGTACAGAGATTAGCCAAGCCATGATACCAAAAGCAACCTGAACATGCTAAAACAACTACCAAGAGACCAAAGTAAAAGAAAAGTAAAAATCACATATTTTGCTTAACAGCACAGCAACAATATCAAACCCATCAGCAAGCAGGAGATTTAATACCCAGGGTTTTTTCTCATTCAATAAGCAGTATGAATATGGCAAGCTCAGAATACACTTCCCTGAGTTGGGGCAGCGGGGGTCCAAAACAGAGGAAGGTCAGCACTTGAGCTTTCTTCAGTTACCTCAGTTTGTTTAAAGAGTAGCAATTCCTTACTCCGTGCAGGTCATATTTAGATTCCAGTGAGACCCAGGGTTTATTCAGGGCTGCAAACTATGCATTCCTGCCAATGTTTTCATAGGATTGCCACTGCTAAGTGATAGTCCCCATACAATACCTCTGTCTGTGATTTAATGCATCATATCATTAAATATAATACAGCTGCACAAGGCACTCTATGCATTCTATGGTTTGAATCTTGAGTACTGGACATCCAGCTTTGGCTTTCAACATGCCCATGTGTGCCGATGTATGCTGATCCCTGAAATAAATGGAAACTGAGAAAGTAGAAATACTTAACCTCCATTTTCCTGCCAAACCTGCCTCTCTGTAAGAAAAGTGATGCAGAACCAGGATTGCACAGGTTTTCATTTTTCCATATGGAGATTGCAGAGGTCTTAGTGTAACATAAGAGAAAGCTGAGAAGACATGGGGAAAATAGTAAAATTAGCAAGTAGATATAATGAGAAAGCAAGACCTTTTTGATCCTGCCTCTGTAATCTAGCTGGAGCATCTGCTATCCGAGTTGACATCAACAGTCCGGCAAAAAAGAAATGCCTCCTGGCCCTTGCAGCTTCTGATGTGTTGCATCAAATGCTGTCAGTTCAAATTAAGCAATGCTGTTTTCACACTGCATCCTGCCTGCCGCTTGACTTGTTGCACTTCTTTGTACAGCTGCATCGTACCCTGGCAGAGGCTGGTACCGCCCCACTCCCTGGACAGTTTGAGGAAGCAGCATGGCCAAGTTAGCAAAGCACTGGGGTAAGGATCAGACTTGCTCAGCTCTGCAGCTCTCTGGAACTAGTTCCTTCACTCCCTGTTTCTCTCCAACTCTTTGATCAGACAGAAAGACAGCTAGCCATTTAGAAGAGGAGCCTGGTGCTTGTGCAGCCCACAGCAAACAGATTTCCAGGCTCAGCTAAGTACATAGTCCCAAATCAATAGCAGCAGCACTGAAAGTAAGCAGAGAGTGCCCAACTTCTGCTCCACTGTATATTTAATAGTGATCCATGTCCAGATGGTTCTACTTTCTCTGCAGACCAATTTCCTACTCATTTGAAAGGGCAACAGGGAACATTCAAAGGTACAAATAGATACAATACTGTAGCAAGGATTTTTGGAGTGGTTTAAAAAATCTCAAACTGTCAAGATGTAAAATTGTGTCCTTTTGAAAACTGGAATAGACAAACCCCATCTCTGGTCCCTGTGGCTTGCCCTCCCAATTCTTATGGTCAGTATCTTCTTGGATCTGAGACCAAACACTCTTCATTTCCTCTCAACTGTTAAATTAAATCACTAGACTGTTGCGCACAAGAGATTAGATCACAGCAAGTACATATTTTCCCTCATAACACACTGAGGATCATCTTATACACCATGCCAGACTCTTAAGGGCTACCAAATTAGCACGCTCTTTCATCAACTAAAAGTAGCAGACATCAAGTTTCCAGGGCTTTCAGAAGCTATGTGCACAAGGTTTTAGACTGGTTACTTTAGGAAGACAAGTGTGGGTCAGAAAAAAACTTCAGTTTCAGTGTGGGTAAGCAAAAAACTTTTATCTCTCCTGATTTTAGGGATTGTCGTCATTTTCCAGAAGGTCCAATAACATTTTAGGGCTTCACCTGTTGGACGAAATGAGGTCTACTTTGCACAGCTTAAGCTTTCTTCAGTGATATTCCTATCTTCACCTGGAAGATGTTGCTCATTCAAACGTCCTGCCTTATGTAGCCATTGACTTCAGCTGCAATTATGCCCCTAGGTCCACGTGGCAATGGGAATTTCTTCACAATACATGTATTTTTTATTGGCCACTACACCCATCTTGTAAGAGGAATTCCTTGCCAGAGCATATTTGATTTCTTCTTTCTCAAGACACACACTTCACTGGAGAACAGTGCTTTGTGAAGCAGCAAAGGAGGCTACCTTCTCTCACAAGTACAAAACAAGTGTCTCAGAAGGAGATGTCTCTTCTTACAATTTATTCATGAAGCCTAGGACACAGATGCTCTAAGGAAAAACAAAAGACAGACAAAGTACAGGTTTAGGTCTCTTAAAGTGTCCTGGGGATTACATACACTATCCGTTTGGATAGACTCTGGTGTGACGTGATGGGAAACACCATGGGAGTCCATAGCGCCATAGTGAGCCAACAGGACATCCCAGCAAGTTTCCAGAATAAACATGGAACCGTAGCCTGACTGCTTAATTTGTGTTTCTTTTTCCCTTGCATTGCTTCTCTGATTCCCAGTGCATTAATTTATCTTGTCCACAGACCTGAATAAGTTCTAAATACTGGCTTCTTTGTCTGCTTCCTCTCAGGTAGGGCATTGCCTTACTCCTGAAGACTTCAAGAGGATGCCTGGTCAAGTAAAGAAGTGCAACTTGCATTTGCTGGGACTTGCACATAAAACCACACCCTTTCAAACCTCTTGGAAGGAGTGCCTCAGAGCAGGTTTTCCCACTGAGAGATGTGATCTTCTACCTGTTGATCTCTGGCATGGAAATTAAGAAGGAACCTGTTTCAGTAGACCATGCAAGTGTTGTGACAAACCCTGTTCCTGCTACTGCTGAGCAAATCCCCTCATCTTCCTCTTTTCCTTCAACCCTTCTTCCCAAATTGAAGAGACACTTCTTATTTGGCATGTCTCTTAGATTTACAGACACCCTGCTGCATAAGAAAAGGTGATGCAATGAAAGATTTCTGCTGTCTCTCTCCAGAACTTCATGGTGCTAAACCCAATAACTCACATTTGCCTTGGAACATAGAAAAGCTGGGAACAACCCAGCTCAGACTGGCCATGCTGTAGGAAAAACCTCCCTTACAGAAAAAAGGAGACCGAAGAGTCATAGGCTTCCACTGTCATCATAGCATGGAGCATTAAAATGGCTAGCTCAGATTCTGAAAACCATAAAGCATAAGCAACCTAAAGATTCATACAGGCTAATTTACACCTTCTACTCTGCAGTTAGTTCAAGTACCTCTGTGGAGTTTCACTGAAGACAAACACTAAGAGGAAGAATGCCAAACACTTTACAGACTTCATAGTGTTTACTATAAAGACAGCCAACCAAGATCTTTCTGTGATCATTATTCCAGAATAATCTGATTCGAAACAGCAGGCAAGAAGCATTTGTTAAGGCAAAGGAGATTTGGATTTTAATCTTCCCTCTGATTTTTGCATAGTTTTGGCACTTATATTTAACAACCCTGTTCTAGTGCCTCTCACTGAACAAGGAGCTGGGTGTTACAGTAAGCCTATGCCAGTAATGCTAACTAAATGCTTGTGATCCTGAGCAGATGGAGAAATGCAGCTGAGTGGCATCATATGCATTTTACTCATTTCTCCTTTGCTCTTCTCTCCTAGTCTCCACTGTCAAAATAAAGATTGCTGAATCCATTGAGTCCTTCCCTGTTGAGAACCAATACCCATCTGCTTCTGTAAAAACTTTAGTGCAGTCCAGTCTTACATGACTCATAACAAACTTTCATCACTTTCTTCATGAGATAATTCAACAGTCTCCTAGACAACGTGAGAGCAGTACATAGGTCCTAAAATTAAGCGAGAGAAGCTGTATTCTATTTCCTCTGTAAAGACATCCTCTGAACGAACTTGGCTCCCTAACTTTTATCTTTGCATTTTTCAACTACCACCAGATAGTTATCAAACCTCTGTAGTATAGCCAAGTTCTTACTTATCTAGTCCTTTTTTCTCATTGTCTTGTTTGAATGTAAATACGACTCCTGGTTAGAATCAGCAGCTGAGAGTTCACAGTGTTGCCACTAGGTAATTTTTAGTCTTATTTCACAGCCACTGAAGTGACCGAGCATTTCAATTTAATCCAGATGCTCCCAGCTCTTTGTTGAAAGTTGCTAAGGCAGATTTGAGACATTTTTCTAACCACTGCGCTGGTTTTGGCTGGGGTAGAGTTAATTTTCTTCACAGTAGCTAATATGGGGTGATGTTTTGGATTTGTGCTGGAAACACTGTTGATAATGCAGGGGTATTTTCATTACTGCTGAGCAGGACTTACACAGAATCAAGGCCTCTTCTGCCTCTCACCCCACCCCATCAGCAAGTGGGCTGGGGGTGCACAAGAAGCCAGGAGGGGACACAGCCAGGACAGCTGACCCCAGCTGACCAAAGGGACATGCCATACCATATGACGTCATGCTCAGCATATAGAGCTGGGGGAAGAAGAAGGAAGGGGGAGACATTCAGAGTTATGGTGTTTGTCTTCCAAAGTAACCATTACGCGTGATGGAGCCCTGCTTTCCCAGAGATGGCTGAACACCTGCCTGCCGATGGGAAGCAGGGAGTTAATTCCCTGTTTTGTTTTGCTTGCATGCACAGCTTTTGCTTTACCTATTAAACTGTCTTTATCTCAACCCACGAGCTTTCTCACTTTTACTCTTCTGATTGTCTCTCTTATCCCCCTGGGATGGAGTGAGCGAGCAGCTGTGCGGGGCTTAGTTGCCAAATGGGGTTAAACCATGACACCACATCAGGTTGGTACAACCCTAATTTATTGACCTTCGGTTCATATTTTGCGTCTATACTGGTTTTCCTGAACCCTTAAAAACAGGGATGCCTGTGTGCATGCATTTGCCCAAATTTTTCTAATGCTCTGAACATCAGGGACTTGGACATGCTGCCTTCTGTGGAAAGCTACTCCTTGTAATATGTTCAAAAATGTTTTCTGTAACTGCTTAATATGACAAGACACCACCAGGACACCACTCCAAGTTGCTCTCATGTTTTCTCTCAGTTTCCTGTCTAGGTCTTTCTCATTCAAGGGAGCCCTTCCTCTGGCACAGTAAAATGTGTTGTATCAGACAATATATTTTTTTAAGACGACTAGCACTTATTCTTGTTAGATCAGAAATCCAACAAACCCAGGTAGAGAGAATTCCTGGCTGTAGGAATGAAAAAAAGGCTTCTACAGAGCTGAAGTTGCAATGCTGATTAGTTTACCCAGTAACTACACACTGTCTGGAAGTCTTCAGTGGCATATATACCAAGGCCCAAATCCAAAGAAGTTGCTTAAGCAACTAAGTGGAAATTAGAAATCTCATTACTCAAGGATTTGTGATGAAGTAACATATTCAAAGTGATAACCCCGACATGCATTTAGCATCTCTGAAATTCAGCCATGCTCAGGAACTTCAGGTAAAACTCTATTATAAAACAAGCTGACTCATGAAGAGTACAATCGCGTTGAAGGTCTCTCGGTTAGAGACCACTGGGAGCTTGGCATGCCTGTGCAGAAATAACGAAATCTAGATTCATCCTGGTCAAGATTTGAACTGCAACCTTGTCATATAGGAAGCTTAGAGTTAGTTGATAATTATTTAGTTAGGTAAGCAGTAGTGTGCACTACATGTCAATGCTTTATAATATGGGGGCTCAAATCAACATAATAGGAAGAAGGTAGCAACTAGAAAGAAAAAGCAGCAGAGAATTTTGACAGGATAGCACCTCTCATATCTTAATTATTACTAAAAAAAATTGTCCCAAACAGACAAATATTAATATAGACTTGTGCTGTTCCTGATCTGGAGAAATTTAGATTCAGTGCTATAAAATGAATTTGTAACACAATGCTTATTAGGTAGAATTTATTAAACTGCTTTGCTAAATCTCGAAAACAATTACCCAGACTGTTGACTTTGAATCATTTCCATTGCCTTTTAAAAAAGAAAACTTAGTATTTTATTGTTTCCCCTACTCCTGAAATGCTTTTCTTCTCCGTTAAATGGGGCCATGATGGGGAATTGTAGAGATGCACAAGGAATGCACAAAACAAGAGATGGTGTAATGCAAGCATGCATTTCTCCTTCCCTTTAAAACATACTACCTACTAAAGACAGAAAACAGATCTATCTTTTTTGTAAACTTATTTTAGCTCCACGTCATTAGTATTTCACCCAGTTCATTCAGAAATTCAGGAATTACTTCCTCTACAAGAGGGGAGAACAAAATGCTGCAGATGAAAGGAATAAAAAAGGGGGAGGGGAAAATTACATATGAAACATAATATCCCTCAGGCTATTATGTTGCCCAATTGTGTTTTCATTAACATCCAATATTATTTCTTTTAACTTGCAACTCGTATGCCCTATATTTTAAGGCATCAAATTATACTGCCATATTGAGGATTATTTAAGCAATTCCAGTAAGTAGGTCAGCCAGTAATTTACTTTTAGTTTATTAGAGGGTGCTAAAACAAAAGACCAACACCGTTATTTGTTAAATGAACAGCTGGACCCAAATTGTTGGGGGAGAAAAAGCCATTAGTTGAGAAAGTGTTTTGTTAAGATTTCTAGTGTGAAGAAAAGTATGGCAAAATCTTTGTTTGCCACACAAATTTGTGTAGCAAGCAAACACAATTAGAGCAGCCTCTTTTGCACAGCAGGTTAGATTAAGCATCAGGAGGAACAATGCAGAGAAGAGCTCTGTATGACCCAGGGGATCAAGATGGAGGATGCATTTGGTCTTGTGTAGCCTGATTAGACTAGGTTTTTCCCCAACTGTGTTAACAGTCTAGAAGCTGCTAGTGAAAGAAAGAAATGAAAAAGATCCCAGTCAGATTTCTTTGTAATGACAGGGAAGAATCATTCAGTTACGATACTGACATACATAAAAGCAAAAATTATTAAATTGTCCTTATGAAACTAGAATAGCCTTCTGGCACCAGATCTCAGCTATTTACTTGTGAGCTAATCTTCAATTTCCTAGTGTTCCCACTGGAAATTCTCTCTAGTACTGTAACTCATCAAAGGAATTTTAAAGAGAAGGTATTGATTTTGATGTGTGGCTGTAGGTAAATATGTACGGCTAGCATAAAGCTTTTAAAAGACACTAAGTGAATGGCATAGAAGGGGTGAAAAGGGCAAAGATCTGGTCTTAAAGCTGTCAGATCAAAGTCCTAACCCTTTTCCTTCCTTCTGAAAGCAATATCAGCATCTCCTTCATTGAATAGCCTGTGGTGAGAGATTTTCATGGGTTTGGATAAAGATAAGGGTAATGTCCTGTCTGTGCATCCTCATGCCCAAAAAACTGCCACAGTCACCCAGAATGGGAAATTGTGTATGTTAATACTTAGCATTCATAAAGGAGGTAAATGGTAATGTTGTTCTGCCTCAGTTATTCTACAATAGTGCAGCTGTGGTAGTGAACCAAAAGTTTTGCTGATGTTGGCCTCAAGAGCTTCCTTGAACAGTAGCTCTCAATTATAGTTTGTTTTTTTCATTTACTTAGAAACTTTGCTCCTTAAAAACAAGTTTTATTCATGAACCTAGCTCTAGCTGGCCTTCCTCAATGCAGGAGATGGATTTCAAAAGTTCAGCTTCCCTTCCCCTTTTCCCTCCCTCACAAAGAAATTATTTTTTCATAACCTCTGAAGCAAAACCATCATTAAATTTCCAAATAACTGTTAGAAGGTTTTATGGGAGGCTTAACTTTCCAAAGAAGCCTGCAAGAGATCAGTAAGAGGGTTTTATTAAGAGCTAATTAAAAATATCCTGATAATTTTTTATACTTACAAAAATGCAGAGGGCAAGTAAGATGGTCATGTTGCACTGCTATAGAAAAGAGAGAATTTGGGGCAGTGAGCAAGAAGAAACGGGTATTCAGAAGGCCAATATTGGGACAGTCTCTGATCTCTACTTTGTTCTCAGTTTTCTAAGTTCATAGCTAGTGGTGGATAAGAGCATGTTCCTATTAAATATTGGTGAATATTAAGCAGTTACAGAAAACATTTTTGAACATATTACAAGGAGTAGCTTTCCACAGAAGGCAGCATGTCCAAGTCCCTGATGTTCAGAGCATTAGAAAAATTTGGGCAAATGCATGCACACAGGCATCCCTGTTTTTAAGGGTTCAGGAAAACCAGTATAGACGCAAAATATGAACCGAAGGTCAATAAATTAGGGTTGTACCAACCTGATGTGGTGTCATGGTTTAACCCCATTTGGCAACTAAGCCCCGCACAGCTGCTCGCTCACTCCATCCCAGGGGGATAAGAGAGACAATCAGAAGAGTAAAAGTGAGAAAGCTCGTGGGTTGAGATAAAGACAGTTTAATAGGTAAAGCAAAAGCTGTGCATGCAAGCAAAACAAAACAGGGAATTAACTCCCTGCTTCCCATCGGCAGGCAGGTGTTCAGCCATCTCTGGGAAAGCAGGGCTCCATCACGCGTAATGGTTACTTTGGAAGACAAACACCATAACTCTGAATGTCTCCCCCTTCCTTCTTCTTCCCCCAGCTCTATATGCTGAGCATGACGTCATATGGTATGGCATGTCCCTTTGGTCAGCTGGGGTCAGCTGTCCTGGCTGTGTCCCCTCCTGGCTTCTTGTGCACCCCCAGCCCACTTGCTGATGGGGTGGGGTGAGAGGCAGAAGAGGCCTTGATTCTGTGTAAGTCCTGCTCAGCAGTAATGAAAATACCCCTGCATTATCAACAGTGTTTCCAGCACAAATCCAAAACATCACCCCATATTAGCTACTGTGAAGAAAATTAACTCTACCCCAGCCAAAACCAGCACGTGGGGGAAACACATTTTACCAGAAGTTCATTTTCAGGAAATGTCCTAGATTCTTTTCTGGCAACCATCTTGTGACTGAAAAGTCTCTTAGCCCAGATATCTCAGTCTTGTAAGCAGCAGTATCAGTCTTTTCCTTCCAGCTAACAAGGAATCAGCCTCTTTAGGACATCATGCATTGCATTCCATCTAACAATCCAGAAGGCAGCAGAGATTGCACAGCACACATAGTGTGTACTGAGGAAACCACTCTGCAGTCAATGGGCAATCATATCAGTTGAAGTTCATGGCTAATCCTAAGGCACAGTTGTATGAAGAACACACAGATCATGTGACATTCTTCACGTGGCACAAACACAGACTGCTGCTCCATCATTTTCTCGAAATTCCTCACCTTACTTCACTGCTGACAGCAGTGGCCACCTTACGTTTGTCCAGGCCCTGCTGCCAGCAGGATACCGGACAACTGACCAAACAAACCAAACCAAGAAATATGGCTGCCTTCAACGTGTTGGAGCCAGGCAAGCTGCATGGCCTCATCATTACCTTGAAACGGCTCCAGCACTGAGGAGGGGTTGACAGAAGAACTTACAGTTCTCAATTAACTTTGAGATAGTAGAGGAAAATGGTGGAGTCAAAACAGGTGATCAAAGCTTACTAGTACATTTTGCCCAAAAGTAAAGAATAAGAGCATTAAAGAACATGTATGTCCCCGCCACGATGTCTAAGCATGTCAGTACTTCCATGGTCAAGCCAATTGCAGAGAGATGACCCAAAAGGATCAGTGCTGACAAGAGGCAGCCACAAAGCTAATGCAGTCTCCCAACTTTGTACAGGGTACACAAACTATCAAGGCTCAAGAGAGTCAGAGGGAGTCAGGGATTGTGAGGGAGTGTCGTGGTTTAACCCCAGCCAGCAACTAAGCACCATGCAGCTGTTCACTCACTCCCCTGATCCCAGTGGGATGGGTGAGAGAATCAGAAGGGCAAAAGTAAGAAAACTCATGGGTTGAGATAAGACAAGTTTCATAATTAAAATAATAATAACAACAACAACAGTAATAATGTAATGAAAAGGAAAACAACAAGAGAATAATAATAATAATGATGATGATGATGTAATGAAAAGGAAAACAATGAGAGAGAGAAGCAAAACCCTGAGAAAAAAATAAGTGTTGCAACTGCTTACCACCCACCAACTGACGCCGCCAGTCCCTGAGCCACGATCGCTGCCCCCCTGGCCAACTCCCCACAGTTAATATAATGAGCATGAGGTCATATGATATGGAATATCCCCTTGGCCAGTTTGGATCAGCTGTCTTGGCCATGCCCCCTCCCCTCCCAGCTTCTTGTGCACCTGACAGAGCATGGGAAGCTGGAAAAGTCCTTGACTAGTGTAAGCACCTCTTAGCAACAGCTAAACATCAGTGTGTTATCAACGTTATACTCATACTAAATCAAAGCACTATACCAGCTACTAGGAGAAAATTAACTCTATCCCAGCCAAAACCGGGAAAGTATCCACCTCTTATTCTATGCCATTTATGTCATGCCCAGGTCCTACCCTTTCCAGTGCATTCCAATTAATCACCACCACTTTCCCTGCCTTTTGATATATAATTCCCCTTGTCTATGTGCCATCCCTCTAAAATGTCTGTTGAGTTTATTTAGTCCACGACTTTGGGCTCCACCTGTCACAACAGCCTTTCAGGGCAGGAGAGGTGGTGTGTGGTGTTGGATTGTTGCATGCTGAAGTCAGTCTGTGTTCTGTCACTGCTGCACTTTGCTCAGTTTAATCAAAGTTCATTTTTCATTAATCTGGGTGATTCCTACTGTGATACCATCAATATGGCATACACCAAACACAGAAGAGATGGTATACAATATTATATAGCAATTAACATCATACCATTTAGTTCATTGGCTATTCTCACCCAAAATCAAATCCCCTTGAGGTACACATCGGACTTCTCCATCTTCCCACATCACCCACCAAGTGCACCCAGGCCCTCAAGCAAAATCAATTCCACAAATGGGTTTGCTTTTGCCCAAGACAGGAATAATCCAGACTGTTTGCCCCAGCATATTTTTTACATGCACTACAGGGACTCTATCCCCTTCCACAGTACCTAAGTGTGTTGATTGGGCAGGGCTGTCTTGACTGGCAGATCCCCTAGTGTTGACAAAGCAGGTGGCTTTTGCTAAATGTGTACCCCAGTGTTTAAATGTCCCACCCACCCCCCATACTGCTCTCAGTGGAGTCTTTAACAGTCCATTGTATCGTTTGATTTTCCCAGAGGCTGGTGCGTGGTAGGGGATGTGATACACCCACTCAATGACATGCTCTTTGGCCCAGGTGTCTATGAGATTGTTTCAGAAATGAGTTCCGCTATCTGACTCAGTTCTCTCTGGGCGCTGTGTCACCATAAGACTTGTTTTTCCAGGCCCAGGATAGTGTTCTGGGTGGTGGCATGGGGCATGAGATATGTTTCCAGCCATCCAGTGGTTGCTTGCACCACTGTAAGCACATGGCACTTGCCTTGGGAGGTTTGGGGGAGTGTGATATAATCAATCTGATAGGCCTCCCCATATTTATATTTCAGCCATCGTCCCCCATACCACAGAGGCTTTAATTGCTTCGCTTGCTTGATTGCAGCGCACGTTTCACATTCATGGATAACCTGTGCAATAGTGTCCATGGTCGTCGACCCCTCAATCACAAGCCCTCCTGTATGCTGCATGTCTTCCTTGATGGCCTGAGGTGCCATGGGCCCATGGAGCTATAGATAATTCACCTGTATGTTGCCAGTCCAGATCCACCTGAGCCACTTCAATCTCAGCAGCCTGATCTACCTGCTGGTTGTTCAGATGTTCTTCAGTGGCCTGACTCTTGGGGATGTGCACATCCATGTGATGTACCTTTACAACCAGGTTCTCTACCCGGGCAGCAATATCTTGCCACAATGTGGCGGCCCAGATGGGTTTGCCTCTGCGCTGCCAGTTGCTCTGCTTCCATTGCTGTAACCACTCCCACAGGGTATTTGCCACAATCCATGAGTCAGTATAAAGATAGAGCATTGGCCACTTTTCCCATTCAGCAATGTCTAAGGCCAGCTGGATAGCCTTTACCTCTGCAAACTGACTCAATTCACCTTCTCCCTCAGCAGTTTCTGCGATTTGTACAGGACTCCATACAGCAGCCTTCCACCTCTGATGCTTTCCCACAAGACGACAGGACCCATCAGTGAACATGGCATATTGCTTCTCATTTTCTGGTAGTTATACGGTGGGGCCTCTTCAGCACACATCACTCATCCTTTGGCAATATTCCGAAATCTTTGCCTTCTGGCCAGTCCATGGTCACTTCCAAGATTCCTGGGTGACTGGGGTTTCCTGTTTGAGCCCAATGGGTGATCAGTGCAACCCATTTACTCCATGTAGCATCAGTTGCATGGTGTGTAGAGGGAACCTTCTCTTTGACATCCAGTCCAGCACCGGCAGTCAGGGTGCCAGGAGGAGGTGTGCTTCAGTACCAACCACTTCTGAAATAGCTCAAACCCCTTCATATGCTGCCAGTATCTCTTTTTCAGTTGGAGTACAGCGGGCTTCAGACCCTTTGTATCCATAAGTCCAAAATCCTAGGGGTCGACCTCGGGTCTCCCTGGCGCTTTCTGCCAGAGGCTCCAGGTAGGGCCATTCTCCCTGTCTGTGGTGTAGAACACATTTCTTACATCTTGTCCTGCCCAGACTGGCCCAAGAGCTACTGCATGAACTATCTGTTCAAAGGCTTGTCGTTCCTTAAGACCCCATCTGAAATCAGTCTTTTTCCGGGTCACTTGATAGAGAGAGCTTATGACCAGACTGTGATTTGGAATATGCATTCTCCAAAATTCCACAACAACTAAGAAAGCTTGTGTTTCCTTTTTGCTAGTTGGCGGAGACATGGCTGTTATCTTCTTGATTGCATCCATTGGGATCTGATGATGTCCATCTCACTCATTTTACTCCTAAAAACTGGAGCTCCTGTGCAGGTCCCTTGACCTTACTTTGTTTATGGCAAAACCAGCTTTCAGAAGGATTTGGACTATTTTCTTCCCTTTCTCAAGGGATTGAGAAAAACACATTAGTGATATCAGTTGTGGCATACCACTTGGCTGCTTTTGACTCCAGTTCATATTGAAGTTCTAGCATGCCTGGCATGGCAGCACTTGGTGGTGGTGGAGGGACTTAGTTCAGGCCATGATAGCCTACTGTTAGTCTCCACTCCCTATTAGACTTCCACACTGGCTATATGGGACTGTTAAAGGGTCAGCAGGTCTTGCTGATCACTCCTTGGCTCTCCAGTCAACAGATCAGCTCATGGATGGGAGTCAGGGAGTCTTGGTTGGTGCAATATTGCTGCCAGTGCACTGTTTTGGTGGCAATTGGCATCTGTTGTTTTTTGACCCTCAGCAACTCCACAACAGAAGGGTCCTTCAAGAGACTGGGCAAGGTATTGATCACCTTTCTTCACAATTCTCTCCTAAAATAGGAGGATTACAAGTAGAATCATAAATAAGATTGCAAACAGCAAGAGAGCAAACAAGGATCCAGTAATCCCTTGCTTGAAAACAAGCATGACTCTGTGCTACCCCCCGCAAAAAACCCAGCACTGTCAGTTTGTCCTGTGTACCTACTATCTCACCACAAGACATTACAGAGACACTCAGTCCATTAATAGATTCCCTCTGCAAAATTCCACTTCAGAAAACCTTTTGCTTCCAAAGAAATTGAAAATTCAAATAAAAATCAAATTATCATACCCACAAGTCACAACAAAACTTTCCACATCAAGAAACAGATAGATAAACAGCTAGACAAAGGCAGCAGGATTTTGCAAAATGTCTGCTATATAGTATCTGTCTGATATAATGAATCATTAAATTACTGGCTTATGACCGTAGAGTTTCCATTCCCTGACATAGAGGAATATTGGCTAGAACATGCTCTAACAAAGCAACTCAGTAGTACAGCACTTGGACACTAGCTACAAAACATTGCTGAAATAAACACCAAAAGTAGAGCCACCCTTACCAGTCCTGCAAATACCGCTTACTTGTACTTTAACCAAACATATTTTTCTGCCTTGAGTAAACATACATATGAGGAAAAAATGAACAGCTAAGAGAGGTTACTTCTTTTTTTTTTTTAATTTTTTTAATGTCTAGTTTAATAAATAGATTACTTCTAGACTGATGACTTCTCAGTCAGGAGGGGCCATTTGGCTTTTAAGAGCTTACAGGGACTGTAACCAGAAAAATGCTACTTGCTTGTCAAATATGGTTGTCATCTAAAGTTTCATCCCCAACATAAAGCAACCGGAAGAAGAATGCAAAAAGCATATCTGCATTTCTATGGGAATGCAGAAGGTATGACCTGAAATACACACACAGAGCTTAGGTTCAAAGATGCAACAGCTTTACGAGTATCACCCAACCTGAGGAGCACCAGATAGTCAGAGCTGCTCTGACAATACAATGACTGGAGAGAAAGGGCATCAGTGTGAAGTGGCTTGTTTGGGGCAAGGAAGCATGAGAATGGCCAACCCTGTCCTACCAGCCCTGCCTGCTACACCTAGTGGATACTGGCTGAAAAGGAAAAAACACCTAGAGGTTAGCAGTTATTACGTGGTGCAATAGGTCTGGCAGACTGGGGACCATGTACAGACTGTAGCCTCACAAAGGAGCTGATGCAGGATAGGATCTTGTGAGCTAGTTTTGGAGTTTAGCATTAAGCTTCATTTGCAACCCAAATATCACTTTAAGCAGGTTTTAACCTTTTTCTTTTTTTAAAAAAAGCATCTATATTTTAACTAAAATCATTGATCTGTTCTGTGTATCTATACTTTCTGGACAAGAAAGGATGGCAGAACCCAAGAGCATACCTATATCAGATATTAGGTGTTACTATGAAAAAATTGAAGTAAATGTATATTATTTGACCATAAGGGAAAGAAGGCCCAGACCTACCAGGGAGCTATAATAAAGAACAAGTTCTGGTTTCAGTCGTGCAGTTGTTTAAAGGGCTAGGCTCTTACATACCAGCTCTTCTGCTTTCTTGTGAAGACAACCACACCACCAAAAGCAAAGCTGGAATGGAAGAACGATGATTATTCTTCTGTGCTTCCCAGTTTCAGCACAGAAGCTGTTTCAAAGCGAAGAATAAACTCGCTGTATTTCTTGAGGCAGCTGAGGAAAACCTTCATGGCTTGCTGTTGAGGTACACTAATCCCTCTGCATTCAGCACAACGCTGCACATGCAGCAACATCTTTGGCAGCTGGGGCTTACACACAGTTCCCTTTATGCGCAGGAACACAAGGCAGTCCTTAATGCCCAATCTCAAGCCTGGAATTCTGTTGTGGGTACATAAGGCAGAGTCTATCAGCCTAATTAGACATTTAATAAGGCATTGCTCTTACCCTCAAGGTCCTTGCCACTGCCTTCTACTTTCCCTAAAAATATCACAAGCTGTGTGCATCCTGCAGCCACCTAGACAGCTCTTCTCTGCCAACTCCCCTGCCATGTCACCTACAGATTTGAACCTAGTAGCCTTTTCTTCGGATTAAGCATTTATTAGCTGCCTGGCAGCCGGCAAGTAGTTATTTCTTCCAGGGTAATTGGGATGTAAAGAAGGCTGCATTGATAAACTGCACTCTGACTCCCTGAGAGAGAAAAGACACTCTCTGCTCATGGCAGGCCAGGCCAATATGACCTTTCATGTTGGCAGACATCTGTTGGAGAAGCCGCTTTCTGACAGGCTGGTACAATGCACTTCTGAAAGCAGAACAACTACAAAGTTCCTCTTCATGTGAAAAACTGCTGACTAGAAAGCCAGGATCTCCTTAAAAGAAAAGGGGTTTCCCTTCAATATTCAGAAGTTTCAAGGAAAGTTTCCCTATCGTCAGATGTTCTCTTGTATTCAGGTAATAGGAATGAGGAAGGACAGCAAAGCATAGAAAGGAGAAACAAGATTTATTTTATTTCTGTGTTTAGACATGTGTGCAAGCATCTACTCTGACTACTCCATCCATTTTCTCACTAATGCTGAACATGGAAACTCCTTGTTTATCCTGGTGCATCACTGAAGAAGTTTCTCTATTCCTCTCTACCTCTCACCATAGGCATCTTGGAGTTCTTCAAAGAAGTAAATGGGTTTGGCATTTAAGCAGCTGGCCTTCAGCTACAGACTCGGAGCCCTGAATCATATGAGCCAAACCTGCCTTCAGCCTTGCAGCACAGGCTGCTTCTTTGTCAACACTCCAGTAACACAGTATCTGCATGCTGGGGCCTCCTTTCTCCTGCTGGCAGAACTATACCCTCCTACAAATCTGATCCAGGTCTTGAAAACCTGCAGAGATTTTGAGAGATGAAATTGCTAAATCAGCCTTCATCTTGCAAGACCTATCATCTGTGCTGCTACCACCATGGTTACTTCTGTCAAAAGACTGAGAAGGAATGTCAGAAAGTCACAGCAAATCAAATAACATATGTGGGTAGAATCTGCATTTGCAATTGAGGAGCAATAATCTCCAGACTATAGCTTTGATACCCCTCCTTCTATATGGTCTGAACAAGAATGACAATTTTTGTCTTCTAATAATACCAAAGAACTTTTTTCCCAGCTCAGCTAGAAAGCTGGATGCAAGTTCATTCTTCCTCTAAATAAAGGGAGAGGAGGAGAATGTGAAAGGCTGAATTTCAGGAGGACCTTTTACTTCCTTGCAATGCACTTTTTAAACACTCTTAAGTCACATAGCAAACCTTTGGGGTAGATTTCATTAACTTACTGATAGGTACAAAAAAGAGGATTAGAAAGATAATGAACAAACAGAGGGAGACAGAAGATGAGTGAAATGTTTCACATGCAAAACGAGAACCTCACTGAGGAATCTGTCATCCGAGTCCTTCCCTAACTTCTAACAGCACCATTTTCAGCAGAAGGATTTTGTGTTTTCATAATTCTTCCTCTGTAAACTGCTAGCAAAATGTTACAACTAAGTGGAAAAGCAGACAGCTTTTGAGATTGTGCAAGAGGAAGGTGTCTTCCGCAGAAGAACAGTCAGAAGACTAGGCAGGCACACCTAGAAGACATTATATCCTGATTTTTTGAGTTTGTCTGATCCCATCCTTCTGTGACTAAAAGTATTAGCCCCGCTCACCAAGTTCAGACCTTGCAATCGTGCCTCTTATATCTGCCATTTTGCAGTTTCACACAAATGCCAAAGTCATCAGGATGGAGCCCATAAAGGAGCAAAAACCCCTTTCAAGCCAAAAAACCCTTGTGACCAAAGTAAAGCCCAGTCCAGATGTGTTGGTAATTTCTCTCTTGCCTGTATGAAAACATGCATGCAACCAAAATTTCTATCTCTTGCCTTCCATTCAGCCCCGATGAATAACACAGTCTTTCCAAAGGTTAGAACAGAGACATCAAGCCACATCCTTATACATCCATGACAGCAGCCAGATGTTTTTTTCCAAACTTCAGTTCTAGGCAGAGCTGAAAGGAGAGTGAAAAGGCCATTTCCAGCGATATATTTCACTGTGTTTTACAGTCACCAGGAAGCAGGTCAATTATGACAGCTCCTGAAGTAATAGTAAGGGAGGCAGATTTATTGCATTGCTCTTTGGAGTCCAGCGAGACTTTCCATCATGTTTAAGGAAGGGATGTTATCAAAGCTGTAATTCCATTGCACTGAGATATAGATTCTTATCACAGGCACACTGAGTGAAAGCCTCAAAAGTAAGCATAGACAAATGATCTATTTTTCTTTCCACTCTGAGTAACCAAAGTAACTCATTATCTATCCCAGAGACTCCAGCAGAACCTACCATTGCACAACAAAATAGCCACTGGGTGCTGTGACCAAAATTTTCAAAAGCAGCTAGAGACAGAGTGCCTGCTCTGTGACATTTTATAGCAATCCCTGATTACCGGAAGAGCAGAGAAACCACCTCTCCCAATCAGCCTAAGCTTGGCACCTTAAATGGCTAGTGACTGGGGAAACCAAAGGGAAAGTCACAGAAAATTCCATCCCTACAGAGTGAATTTGCCTTGGACCTTCCTGAACCTCTCCTGAGGCTGAGTAAGTACTCTTTTAGGGCCAATGTCCTGTAAAACGGTGTGACACTCCCATCTGCAGAATTGTAAGGGTGGTACAGCAAAGCAGATACTTTGCACACACAGAGTTATATCACCAGAGAAGCACCAAGACTGGTGTATGTCTTTCAACTTCAAATAAAACCAAAGTGGTTTTGCCCATGTAACTGATAGCTGGTACTGTATCCAAATGCCTAACAAAAACTGGCTGTCTTTTAAAGAGATTTTTTCCGGCTTCCTTCCAACCTGGTCTCAGAGCTACCTCTGTAAAATGCTAGCCTCCATCATAGCAGAGACGTAAGAAAAAAAGATGCTCAATAGTTGCACATGCTAAATCCCAAGCCATTTTCCTTTGTTGCAGGTGTTGATATATCATCTAGTCCAACCTTACTTCAGCTCATACTTTTTATGCTTCCCAAAACCTGACGTATTAAGCAGACAAGGACAGAACTTGTTTAATTCCTCATCCTTCCCTCCTGTCCCCTAAATTAACCTATTGCATGCTTCTGAAATGTTAATCACATGGAGTAAGACAACCTTTTCCCTTTCCGAGCAAGTAATGAACATAATTAACTCCATTTTGCTTGATGGGAATGCTGCAGAGATGCACTCAATGTATTTTTTTTATCACTTGACAGAAATGCTCCATTTTCCTAATTTTTGTTTTGTTTTGTTTTCCCAGGCAAGAAGAAATTCTTATGCCAGCCTTGGGACATGAAGTTAAAATTACTAGCACACAAATTATTCTCCTCACTGCACCAGTGCTGGGCAAAGCATCCTCTCTAGAAACAATAGCTGGAGCTTGAGGTATCCACAGGGAAAACAGAACAACGTGCTTGATTTAATGCCCTTCTCATGGGATTTAGCCTTGGCAAAGTGCCTGTGTTTATGTCAGAAGGGATACATGATTCACATGTGGATCCAATGCTCACTGTGAGGTAACTCTTTAGTACTGATGGAACATAAAGGGAGCGAGCATCCCATGAATTAAAAAAAAATGCACCTGAGAACCACCCTCCATCAGAAGGAAAAGTGAAGGCCTGCCAGACTCTGGTAGGGGAGGAAGAAACATGAATATCCACATATCTCTCCAATATAACCAAAAAACAGTGATGCGAAGAAATTACTATTAGGTTCTATAATAGGATAATGAGCAGAACAGTGTCAGTGCATGAAAATCTGCGAAAGTATGAAACAAAAACATTTTAGGGTCCTTTTTTTTTCCCTGTTGATCATTTTAGAAACAGACACTATTTTTTCCAGGTATGAGATAATTCATACAGGTAAGATATATGGACAAATAACACCTCGATCAGCATGCTCTGTTGGAATCAGATCAATACCCATCAGAAATTTTCCATGATCCTGTACTTTAAATAAAAAACAAGAACAACAAAGAAAAAACCCACCCAAACAAACCTTTTAGAGTAACAAAGCTTTCAAGATTAAAATATGTGTTTGTTTTTGTTCTACCACTTGAAACAAAGCACCTCATTGCTGTTCACATGGCTGGAGACTCTGTTCAGTGACAGAACAGCAAATACCATCATTTTGAAATTAGAAATCTATAGTGTATGAATGAAATGTCTTCCTCCCTTATAGCAGGTGCAGTCTAGGCTACCCAAAGAGACTGCATAGCAGAACCTGCTCTACTGCTCTTTACCATGGATCTATAGATAATAAATAGTATATTGTTTCTTTCGGTAGCCATTCAGGATTAGATCAGCTGTTAACAACTACCTCTATTTTGCCATTTAGAGGAATTAGGGGACTGAGAGCATTAGGCAGCTCGCTGTTGCTTATGAAGCAAATCATCTCAGCACTTGCAGAAATAATGCAGGAACAGGGACAAATACTGTACATCATAACTCCTTGGGACCCCCCCAGTCTCGCATCAATTTGCCAGTCTGTATGGGGAGGAAAAGCCTGGCTATAAAAGGGAAACAAGTGAGAGGTGTTGAAGCATAGCACTTGTACAGAACTAGTAGCCTTCCTTGTTGGTATGACAAAAGAAAATTAAAAATCCCTGCCAATATAACAAATCACTGAATGACAATGGAGCTTTGGGAAGACAGTAACAAATCCACTCTCCAAAGCACAAAAACAATGCAGGTCAATACAACTTAAGGGCGATATTTGCCAACCTCTCAATTTCTTTGCACAGCATCCTTCATATAAACTGGGTCCGAAGCAAGCAAGTAGACATGTAGAAACAAGCAAAAAAACCCTGACCAACCTGACTTCAGTGAAAAGGAAAGAGACGGATTGAGATACAATTTGAGAGGAAATGAAGGAGCCTGTTTCGGAACTGACTGCTTGGAAGTTGAAAATCACGGACAGACTGTGGCCCAACTGGTCATCTGCTCTATGTATAGTTCCTACAAAGTTACAGGTAAGAAAGGAGAGTCAAGCTTTTGGATATATGCTACTATGAACCTCTAAGCAATTTTAAAGCATCTAAAGAACAGCATTTCATTCCAGAAAGCAGGAAAAGGGAGGAGGGAAAAAATGGCGCTTTTTCCCCCTGTTTCTTGATACCTTTCTGTGCATTTGTATAACATCCAACATAGTGGGATCCTGATGTGATTGGGGTTTGTCCATGACACTTTAAGAGCAGTAACAGGCTTACTGAAATAAGTAAACTCATCATGACTTCAAAGGGCTTTGCCTCAAGGCAGTGAACAATTTCTGGAGCCTGTTTTTCTTCAAATTCTAACCTTTGTTTTCTGTACAAATATCATCTTCCTTCTATTTGTAGCTCTTACGCAGAGACAGGTCACTCAGAGAGACGGATGTTGGTGAAGGAAAGCAGGAGTAAAGCAGTATTTGTTTGGTACCAAAGCAGTATTCCTTGCTGACGACCATAACTGCAGCACTCTCCCAAGGACTGATAAAATCTAACTATGAACAAACAAAACTAATCTCAGAGAAGAGAGAAGGCTGGAAGGGTTTTCACTGGAATCTAGCTGGCGTCCAAACACGCACTGTGAGTTCTGTCAAGAAATTCTGCATCTTTAGCAAAACTAATATGCAGAAGTATTTGCAAATTAATTCTGACTGTTCCTTCCCGGTGTGCAACTCTTCATCATTTTTTCTCATCTCCCTCTTCAACTCACATTACGTTTTGGAAATGTGTCCCTTGTTTGAGAACCATGATTTAGTATCATCCTAATTGCCTCCTATTTTGGGGGGAGGGGGAAAAAGAAATGGAAATGAATATTATTTCATTTGCTTGCACCTGCTCCTATGTTAGAAGGATGTGGTAAACCTGGAATCCACACTGAGAAAATTTTCCCTTTCACCATGCAGGAATTTTATGGAGGAAAGGAAGGGGTTTCTCCCTGCACAGGGATAGTGTCAGGAGACAGGACAATCTCCTCCCTGTACACAAATAATTTTGGTTTCCAGGTGCCTTTTCTAGTCTTATGGATCTGTTGCCTTCTTCCTGAACAGAAAAATCCAATTATTATTAGAGATAGCACTTATTCCTGTTTAGCACACAGGCCCTCATCTCTCTTTTTGTTTTGGCAGTGGCCTAATGTACGCAGAGGCAGTGCCTACAGCATTGAGTGACAAGAGTTTCCTGGATCAGAAGATACTGACGTTATTTGTATTGGGGTGGGGGGGGGGCTCAGGGGGAACAAAACAGGACTTATGTAAACCTCTGCAGTTATTGATTACCTTATTTTAAAATAAAGGAAAGGGTTGCTGTTGATACGCGTTAGTAGGGAAGGTCCGCCTTTACTGCAGGCAGGGAGCTGAGCTTTTATACTCATCATTTCTGCACCTAGAGTCACAGAAAAGATCCCTATAATAAAGAAGAAATAAACCTCCATATTTTATAAATAACAATCTGCAGACCCTAAGTGAATACAAAGATGTAATTCACTCTAGGGTTTCTGCAGCTGTTAATAAATCACTCAAGGTGGACTCTGGCAGCTTATGACATCAGCAGATCCCCTCAAGTGAATTACAACCATTAATTTACACAGAGGCGGCCATCTATCTTCTATTATTGACCATCTGTTACTAAGAATATGTACATTTTTTATAAACTAGTAAGATTTTGATAGAAAATGTCTTTAGTTTTATTCCTATGTACATTCATTCGTGATGTTCAACTTTGGGTTTGTAATCGTCGCTGAAAACTGACTTGTGACATCAGCCAGAGGTGATTACACATTGATTGCAACAGTACGCCTCACAGCAAGTTTAGTGAGGCACTGTGGCTAGTGCTTAAGGCCATGCTCCTGCACAGATGGAAGGGACTGATCCTCTCAAAGATGTCATACTCACTCAGCATAGAGAGGAAACAAGTTCTCTGCCTGTCCATGCCAATAGAAAAGTGTCCTTTGCAATGTGAAACCTTTTACCCCTTTGTGCAATGTGATTTCTTCCCAACAGCAAAGATAACAGCTATAGAGCATCTGCTTGCTGTAAACAGAAGATAAAACAATACCATAAATGAAAGATCAAGCTCATTACACCTGACAGTTTACTTCGGCTCCTTCCTTGTATTTCTTTCCGTTTCCTCCTTCTACTTCCCTGGGTGATATTGCTGGGCTCTTAAAATCAGCAGAGCTGACGGTAGGGATATGGGCACACAGTATCTCCAGTTTAAAATTCCAGCAAAAGTTATAAAGTACAAGGCATGGTGTGCTTTAAAACTATCATGACATGAAGGTGCATTATGCCCTGGCAGGCCTGCTGAAGGGTCAGAACGTATATGACAACTCAGCTTTGTTATTGGCACATAAACACTCCCAGATGTCCATTTCAGACCTGCTTACACTGGGTCTATGTAGAAGTACTGCAGAATAAAAGCAAATGAAAAAACCCCAAATGCCTGCATGGCTGAGTAAAACTGTCAAGCGGGTGATGGACTTTTCAGCTGTGGTTATATGTTTGTACTCCAGCAAAGTGTTTAAGTCAGATTTGCAAATAAAGTAAGAATGGACATACAGGCATACAGGGACAAAACACCATTTGCTCAGCTAGTGCTGTATCTTTTTCAGCTTAAGCTGGATTTGGCTTCATATCACTGGAAAGGTTTTGTTGCAGGGGGTGTTCTGAATTGGGAGGCTTAGGGCTGAGGGCTGGATTCTGACCCTACGGCTGTGGGCAGAAGTCTCGACTGATACAAAGCCCCAGATTCCAATGCAGCAGCAGCTTCTACACATAACTCAAATCTGAAGTTCAAGTTTTGCTTCTTAAAAGATATGTTTTTTACAAGATCACTCATCGCATAAATATTTTAGAAACTACAGTCTTTCAGTGAAAACTGGATGACCAAAACCATGTGTGATATTAGGACTGTGCTGTCATAGCATATATGGGATGTTTAAAATGTAAAAGCTTCTGTTCCCAAAGTGGGAACATCTACAAAATCAGCAAAAAGCAAATTTTTATAATTGTAACAGTTTAGGAATACTACTTTGGGAATGAAAGACTACTGATTCTTGCCAACGCACACTGAAATAAACTCATCTGTTGCCTGGTGCATGCTCAAAATCTTTTGGTCTTATAACGTCAGAAAAAAAAATTCTCCAGCAGAAGTCACAAAATTGCCATAGATATATTGAGTAACATGTGACAGAATGCAATTTTTACACCTTTAAAAAATAATGCCATCATCACCATCCTTTGATAACTAATTAGAAAGCAATAAAACTTTATTATCTGAGACCTTTCATGTTCTGGTGAGGGTTTAGCCTGATACAGTAGTATTAAATTAGGAAGTGAAACCAATGTTGAAACTATCCATGGGTCCTTCACAATAAGAAATATAATAAATTTTTGAAATTACATTTAGGGGGAGCTAGTCACCATGTGTCTACTGGTTTCCATAAAAAACATGGGCGCTCAAAATTGTTTAACGTAGTAAATTTATTCCTGCAGCATCCCGTCTTGATTTGGCCATGGTTTGACAGCCCAACTTTCTTATTTTCAAAGACAGTATTTTGTTTTATTGAGTGAAAGACCTACAATGGAAAAATGCTATAATGCAGAAGAAATAATAAACCCAACAGCAATCAAACCTGAAACACTGCTTATTTTTTCTTTAACTTTTTATAAAAGATTTATTATTGTTACCAGTCTAGCAGAAGAAGTAAGTTTTAGATGAATGTATTCTGAAAAATAACAACATCCTTTCAGAGGTAGACAGGGTTTTGTCACCAGGTCGCCTGCTGGACTCTGTGGTAGGGATGTAAATAAGGGTTTTTGTGAGCACTGCTTTAACCACATTACGGACTCACCACCCATTGTTGGAGCTATGGAAAACTCTTGCTGCCATTAGGACTGAAGCCGGCATCTTCCAGTCTAGCAATATTTACACTTCTGGGATGACTGCAGCCATTCCCATAAACATACAGAGACCTGGTGCATCTATAAAACAATATACAAATGTTGTTACTAAGATTATCACAGTGTCACCACTTGCAATGCTGCTAATAGTCAATTCTGATTTGAAGTCAATCTTTCAGAATTTTATAATTTAACTGTAAGAGTCTGTGTTAATCTGGTTCAGCAACAGGGCGTGCAAAACCTCAGCTTCAGAGGTAATTTCTTGTTATCAAATCGTAGTAAAAACAATTCAGCTAGCAATTTCCTTTGTTGGGACACATGCCATTTCCATATATTGTTTCCCTTGTATAATTAAAGAAAAATTAAACCCAGTTCCATACAAAATCTTATTTTATTAAAAATTTAGCACCGTGCTACAAATAAAACTGAGGATTTTGCATTCCTGGTGAGTAGCTGTTGAAAGATGTTACTTGGCAAATCTTTTCCTCTTCCACAAACATTTATGGTTACCTCACAATTAATGCAAATAATCCAAAAGCTTCTAGTAAACTTAAATAAAACTTGTCGGTACTCTAACCAGCATTATCATATGACAAGACACATAGAGGGCAACACAAAATATTAAGCATGTAATAAGGCTTCTGGACTTCGAGCAGAAAAACGCTTCCCTGTTGAGTTTGCCAAATCCTGCAAACGTAGGAACACTAAGGAGTTATTGCATTAGCCAGTTTTGGTTGTGGGTTGTTTTTTTTTTGTGGTGTCCCCCCGCAGGCTGAATTTATTTAATTCAGCCTGTTTCTGCTCCCGGGCAGTATCACATCCACCACTCCCCATCTCGCCACCCCTGTCAGGTCCGACAGCGGCAAAGCCACCTTTTGTTTCGGGGTGCTCTGTCAAGGCGGGCAGCCCACGGCCCTGCCCCGCTCCCCACTCGGGGAAGCGCGTAGCTGGGAAAAGAAGGCTCCGTCCCACTCCCTCCAGGCCGCGGGGGCCATTTTTAAATGCCTCTGTGAGGGAAAGGCGACGGGGGGTGCAGGTGCCGGAGCCCAGGAGCTCCCTGAGGCACTGAAGTTGCGGTCCTCCCTCCGTCAGAGGGGCAGGGCGAGCTGCCACCTCACAGATTCCAGCGACAGGGTGGAGGGGACGTCTAAATCCACCACTGACCCGCTAAAAGAATAAACACAACCACCAACCCACCACCCCCGCGGCTGGGAGTCCCTCGCGTTTAAAGGGCAGCTCCGGGCGGAAGGATCCCTTCTCTGCGTGAGGCGGCCGGAACTCCTTCCCTCACACACTGGAGGCCGGGCGAGCGGATCGGAGGGGCGGCCCGAGTCTTCTTTTCTCTCAGCCAAATCCCTCCGCCGCGGCGTAGCGCCGCGCTAGAGCGGTCATGGGAGGTGCGGCTCGTGCTGTCCCTCCCCCGCGGGCAAGGCGCGGGGGCTGGCGGACCGGCGGCCTGCCTCTGCCCCGACCGGCGTGAGGCGGCGGCGAGGGGAGGAGGCGGAGAGCCGCGCAGGTTGCGGGGCGTGTGTGGCGTGCGTTTCGCTCTGAGCGGTGTATCCTTCCGCGGCGGCGGCCATACAGCGGTGTCTGCCCATCGTGTCCCTCCGCCACCGGGAGCGCAGGGGCAGGCAGCGTCTCTCCGGACGGGGTGAGGAGGCCGCGGGTTTCACCGGCAGAAAGAAGAAGAAACTTCGCAGCGCAGTGGCTGGTGCACCGGAGCACCTGGTTCGGCAGGCCGGCGGAGGGCTCCCTGCAGAAAAGAAGGAAAAGGAAGACGAGGAAGCGGCGGCGACTGCGGCCGGTGCTCGCCGCCGCCCCGCGGGGTCTCTGCCAGGCAGCCCGGGGGACTCTTTCTCGCGGGGCTCGGCGGAAGGATCTCTAGGCGGCTCCCGCAGTCGCCTCCCCCAGTACTGTTCACCCCTCGGCGCCGCCATCTTGGATTTTAATCCGCCATTTTTTTCCTCCCCCCACTCGGAATTATTTTTTTATCGCTATCACTCCTTTTTTCTACTCCCTTCTTAGTTTTCCTTCCCCCTCCGCCCCTCCCTCGCTCAGTGTTCGCTTCCCCCCTATTCCCCCACCTTCCTCCCGGTTTTGTTTTTTTTTTTCTCCCCCCCCCTCGCTCTTTTCCCTTTGATGATTCATTTTCCCCCAGTGGTGGCTGGGGCAGCGCCGGCGAGGGACCCAGCGCGGAGGGCAGCCGGGAGGTGAGTCTGTGTATGTTTAGGGGTGTCGCGACTCGCGTGGGCCCTGGGAGCGGGCGGTGGCCCCGCGCGTGGGAGGCGCCGGGGGCGGCCGGTGAGGCGGGGGGCTGTGTCCCTCGGTCTGGGGTGGGGGGTGGGGGTCCGTGAGGGACCGTGCCCGGTGCCGCCGCCTAGGGTGAGGCGGGGAGGGCTGTCGGCGGCGCTGACAGGCGGGCCCGGCGATGCGGGGTGGCCGAGGAGGGTGGGGGGGGGGATGTCGGGGAAAGGGGTGTCCCTGCCGGTGGTGCCGCCGCAGCGGGGGCCGGGGGCGGCGGCGGGCCGGGCTCGGCGGGAGGCGAGCCCTAGGGGGCAGCAGGGGGCCGGGGAGGCGCCCCGGCCCCGCGCCCCGGCCGCCGCCCGCCTCCCCGCCGGGCTCGGGGCGGGTAGGCTCAGCCTAGGGGGGCGTGGGGGAGGCCGGGGCTTGCTCGGCAGCCTGTGGCACTTGCGCTGTTAAATGGCCAGCGCTCCCGGCGGCGTGGCCTTCCGCCCTGCGAGGAGTTTTAACCCGTGTTTGCACTGCTTGGTTTTTATTAAAGTCTGTCTTGAGCCACCATCCCGCGCTCAGAGCTTGCTCCAATTAGATCGAAACGGCTTAGTTTTTTTCTTTGTAGTTTTTCGTTTGGGGAATGCCTGTTTTTAAGGAGGGGGTAGAGCACCTCTTTGTCCAGCATCTCCATCTAAAACTTTAAACTCAAATTGTCCTCAGCGCATTACTCAGAAAAAGTGAAGGTGGGGGCTGAGAGAGAGAGTGTACATGGTGTTTTGAGTTGTAGCACAGGCAGTGTGAGAATCTTAAGTACGTATAACTGTGTATTTTTCTGGTGTGTTGAATTCGGCACAGGGCAACATGTACGAGATGGCAAACCGAGCAGATTGTTTAATAGTGTGACTCTAAATGCAGAGTGGAAGGTTTTAATCAATGAGGTTAAAATGTATTGTAGAGTAAGTGCACACAGAGTCGTGTCCTTTTTCCATAATCCAGTCGCAATGGCTGTGGATGCATTTCCCTTCTGTTTTCATAAAAACTGAACTTTTTAATTCTTTAAGCCGCCTTCTTTGCAAGTATTACTGTGTGAGGAAATCAAGACCGACTTGATTGAAAAATGGGATTTTGTGTTTGTTTGTTTATAGTGTTATTTTGTTGTTAGAGCCAGATAGATGCATACAAACACCCCTGCTTTATACCCATTTGAGTTCACAACCTGGAAAATAAGACTTGCTTAAAACAACTACTTAGTGCATTGGATATTAAATGAATAAGCGGGGTGATGTATCCTTGTATACTCAGTAACAGGACTGAACATCATTCCTGAATAATTGTTTCGCTCTGTTTGCACTATCCTACTGCAGGACTACAATTCCCAGTATTCCTTTCGCTCAAACAGCATTGTGCTTTATTGTAACAGATAGTTGCCCAAATTACCATAGTAAGTGTATAAGGTATGATACTTCTGCACTAAACAGCAAATCCAGGGCTGGGGTTTGATAATGCAAAGCGTTTGGGAGCAGTCCCAGCTAAAGTGCTCCTGACCTTCTCCCCCCACCCTCCTGTAGAACCCTCTTTCTTGGGCCATGGTTGAAGCCAGTGAGGTTCAGACTTCCTTGGTGACCCCCTGATCCGGTCATCACTTGGCTCTGTGGCTGTTTTGCTGGTGCAGAGGGAGGATGGCAGGGAAGTGGGCACAAGCAGGTGAGTGGGCCATAGGGCTGCTTTTGGTGTAAGGCTGGTTTGAAGTCTTCATTGAACTGTAGTGCTGTGTGGGGCTGCCCTGAGCTGCTAGGTTCAGCTGGACCTGTGTAAGTCACATAGCTAAACTGTTACAACAGCTGATGCTTTTCCTTCCCCTTTTAGTGGTCCTGCTGCTGCTCCTCCAGTGCTGTATCCTCTCTTGCTGTAGTGCCCATTGGAGCCTTTGCTAAACCTGCTCAGCACATTAAACCGGCAGAAAATTACCCGCTCTCCCCGCTGTTTGGTTAATGAGGTTAAATGGAGTTATGGAGAGCCCCAGAATTGGTGGAAATGTTTGTGTGAATTGGCGATGGGAAGAAGGAAGTTCTCCCTCTCCTGGAAGCAGTGAGCTTTTGGATTGTCTCTGTGAAAGTCTGCTGACCGCTGGAGTTGTTGCAGTGAGTTGGGGGGAATGATGCAGCCTTTAGGGTGCTTTGCTCAGCCAGTTACTCAGCTTCTCCCTGAGAGGGCACCTAGTGGAGGAAGCAGGCGGGGGAGAGAAGGACAGGAGCTGCTGAAGCACTTTGGTACCTGCATTCCCTGTCTGCCCCTTGTTTGTACGGGTATGCTGTTGCTTCTGTGCCTGTATTGTACTTGGATTAGTAGTGGGAATGTACGGACTGAGCTATTGGTGGGGGACTGAAGCCTGGGTTTGGGTTGGTTTTGGATCTGCGTATGCGCTCACAAACCTGCATCCTGTGACTGCAGTTCTGCAACAGTTTGAACTGACCTGGCGTCGGTTTTGACACAGTCTTACAGCCTCCCATGTGCCGCTGTTAATCCATGTCCAATTCTGCACTCAACTTATTCTGAGAACTAACTAGCTGAGAAGAAAAAAACAGCTGGGCTGGTTGTTGTTTTTTTTTTTTCCTAGTGGTTTAGTTTACTGAACTAGTTCATCCCAGGGACAAAGAGTAAAAAATGGGTGTGAAATCAGGTGGTTAAAATAAGCATCTGCAGGGGGGAGCTGAAGTCACCCTTTCTAGGTAGCTTTTATCCTGTAGAGGAATTGCAGCCTCAACTCCAGCATCTTTGAAGTCCTGTGGGACCACCTGACCTTTCTTTAAGATACAGCTTTGACTACAGAGATAATGGGGAAGTAAACTCCCAAATATCTTATTTTTTGGTCACTTCCTGTGGTTTCAAAGACCTCTGTTCCATGCCTGGTTCTGCTGTGTTTTAGTATCATCAATGGTGATTTGTAGTGTAACATAGAACATTAGGTTCCTGTTTAAAGTGACAGTGTGCATTGGTTTTGCACCCTTTGTGAGCCAGAAGCATTCTGGGCCTCGCTTTCCTCTCTGGCTTAATGGTACTTGTCTGAGCTGTCAAAACCAGTAACTAAAATAAGATTTGAGGCTGTTTTGAATAATTCCTTAAAGCTGTGCAGGTTTTCATTCTACTTTGATTTTGCTCAGAGTCTTTCTTATTCTCAAACTTGAATGTGTTTTAGGGGTGGGTGGATTTTTTTTGTTACCCAGGTGGCGTGGCTGTAGTGGAACAGTCTACAGCCTGGTGATGCTATAGAAAAATTGGTTGCATGGTTTTGCTTTGCTTTCCAAATTCAAAGGTTGATTGCTTTTTTAGAGCTATCAGTAATGAAACCTATATCTTTTCTCTTGATACCATTGATTTGTCCAGAAAAGCTGAGGCTGTGGCCATTGGGTCTTTTGTTTTTGTGTCTTGTATTTGCTTTAGGCCACTGTCTTGTTGAGGAAGACTTTTACAGCTACACTTCATTTAAAAAAAACAAACAAACAAACAAAAACAACAACAAAACACCCACCCAAACAAATCTGGTTTAGATGTTTGAATGCTTTAAAAAAGAAAAAGTCAAAAAACTGTATTTCAGAAGAAGGTCCTTTGACTGTGTACTGGAGACTGTGGGAAAGGGGAGGATGACCCTGCCTGTTGGGAAACCTCCTGATCCCTGTGTCCTGGAGACGGATGAACAAAATCCACTCTCTCTGTTTAGAAGCTGTCCCTGTCCTTAAAGTAATAAATATTATATGCAAGAACTGTATTATGGAAGACTAAAATAAAGGATACTTGAACTTCTTATGGTTACTGATGTATGTTTTTATAGTTTAGGGTTTTAATGATTTGGTTTTGCGCAGCTTTTTTTCCCCCTCACAAGAAGACGCTTCTTAATTGATAGATTTCACAGACAAGCCCAAAACCTGGGAGGCTCAGGCAGCTTTTGAGATCCATTTTAGCAGCCACAGAATTCCTTTACTCAAATTCATAGGGATTTACTACACTTCCCAGTATAAAAGGACTAAGTTTTTTCATATGTGATATAAATCTGAGCAGTACAGTTTGATCGGTCTGGTAAACACTTCTGGATAAATCTGACTTTGAGTATCTTATGTGATGACACCATGAATCATGTTTGTGCTTCAGTTGATGATTGGTGCTTCTGAATGTTACCGAAATACAAATGATGCTCAGAAAGTATGTTAATAGATTTAATAAATTTAGAACCAGGTAAATGAAACTTGAGTTTTCATTTTTGAGAGTACTGTTGCGATGAAGTTGTAAATTCCTTGATGGCATGTGACAAATACAATTGAGGTGTATTTTGACATTTGAGGAAATGGGCCTGTAAAACTACAGTAATAGAATTAAACAGTAGTATAATAATAAAGAGTAGTGGTATAATTAATAAAAGGTTAAACCAGCAATGTTGAACACTTATATTGAAATAAAGTCCTTTAAAAGCTGTAATTGGGTTGGTACACCTAACAGTATAGATAAACCCAAAGTCATAAGTGATCCATGCAGGGTGTTGTATTATTCGATGGCAGAGCCCTTTAGCAGGAATTTCTAAGCGTGTGGAGGTGTATGTATGTTCCAGTTTCTTCTTGAAGAGGAAGATGGTGTTCATCTCTTCCTCTTCTCCCTCTATTCCTAAGGGACTTGTCAGCATGAGTCTGATGTAGAAAGTATTGAGAGCGAATCACATCTGAAGATATATTAAAGATTGTGTGGTGATGATGGGTGGGGTGTCTCTTGCTCTTTTTTAGGTTACCTGTTGGCATTAGGGGCTGTGATACTCACTGGGAAAGGAATCCTGTGAGTTGGTTCTGGCTTTTGATACCATCTCTTGATAGCAATGTTTGTGTATTGGGAGAAGGAATATAGGCTGAAGAAGCACAGTTGCAGTCTTCAAGTTTGTCGTTTGGCTGTTATTAGGAAATAAAAGGCAGCAGTAGGTGGAGACAAAGGTTTTCTTGCTCATTAGACTACTAGGCTCAAGTAAATAATGATTTTTCACAAGAATGTTTGCTAGGCTTCACTAAATGAGTTTTGATTTTGCCTGGGGAGGACTTCCGTTGTCATCTATATCAATGTATTTTGCAGCAAAAGCAAGTATTTTTTCTAGTGCTTAATATGGTTTGGGTACTCTTCTGTGGTCACATTCCTTCTTACCTTTGCTATCATACTTTTCTGCCTAACAAATACAGTAATGACAAAAAGTCTCTTAGCACAGATAGTACTCATCGTCTTCCCCAAACTGGACTTACGAGAGATCAGTCTCCTTCTTTGTGCAGGGTTTACCTTTTTCTAGCTGAAAGTGTAGCTGCTGTACCTGTTAGTTTTCAGAAATATTACCGTATCGAATGTTTTTCCTCCAGATTGTTGCATACCAGTGTTCATCTACAATTGGACTTAATTTACCTGTACCGCTCTTGAACTGTAGCGCACCATAAAGTGTAGTTCAGTCCTGGTTTACAAAGCAGGATTTGAGTATATCAAGTGGTAAAATGAATTGATTAAGAAGCAGAAAAAGGGAGTTTGTCATTAAGTGTTTATGTGATAGTACAGATCCTCGCAGGGTAGCTGTCTGCTGAAAGAAGTTCAGGTGGGATGCTTAACAAGAAAGGTTTGGGTTTTTTTTTTTTTCTTCTAAAATGTATGTTGTCAGGCAAGCTGTATGAAGGAAAAAAAAAGTCCAGTATTGCGTAGTACAGGTTTAGCTGCAAGATTTCCAAGGGGTTTTTTTGGGGGTAGTATGTAAAAATATCTGCTTCTACATACAGCTACATGCAGTGAACAGGGTTTTCCCTAGCAAATTTTGAGTCACTGGCTTGTTTTCTGAAGGCTGTTTCTGTTAACTTCCTAAAGAATTTTGTAGGTATACTGAGAGACTTTTGCAGTCTGGTAGTCAAACTGGTTCTGGCTCTGTTAAAGAGCTACGTTAAAGCTGGCTGGTCCAGTAAAATAGACATTTAAACTTTTTGGTTTTTTTTAATCTTGACGTCAAAGCCCAGCCCTTCTGTCACTGGCAGCAAGAAAAATTCCTTGCCACTAAAATGGTCTCAATTCTTTTTCTTTACACTGAGGCGGTAACTTAGCCAGCTTTTCCTCAGTATGGTTCTATTACACTTTGTCGGTAATCTTACTATCCTTCTGTGACAATTTGTAAAAGTTTCTAAAACCTGTAGATTTCTGGATGATACTTCTGGTAAGACGTTTGAGCCAATACATCTGTTAAGACATTGTCTCTAATGTTTCTTTCTCTTACACCTCAATCTTCTGAATGTTTGAGTAACGTAGTTACTAATCATCTGGCCATAAATATTTCTGTAGCTTTAAGTAGCTGGATCACATAGGTGTCTAACAGAAATCCAGTATTTTGCTACTCTTAACTGATAAAACACAGAATTTCTACAAAAGACACTATTTCAAAACATCTGTTAATTTGATGCACATTTCTTCTGCCAGATCAAATGCCTGTTACATGATGCCCATTATCTGCCGTGAGCGGATCATCAACACTCTCTTTTTAATAACTGTAAAAAGAAAAGGCACAATTTATTTCTTTATGAAGAAGCAGTAGGGAAGAGGATGAGTTAAAACCAAGTAAATGAATGCATAAATGCAGTTGTAAAATAATTGTGTAAATCAGTGTTGGATTTTTTCCTGCAAGTTAGTGAGGTGCAGCTGGATACAAAAGCATTAGTAGCTTTCTTATAATTATTTATGCAAAAAGTATTGAGACTGCAGATGAAAACTGGCATGTGCTTTGCTGGCCATTTATGTACTGTAAAATTTCAGCTCTACTTGTGAACCTACTTACTACCGGCCCATTGAGCCAGATGCATTCTGGCTGGTTTTTTGCTACATGGACAGTAAAAACAGTAGCCTGGGTCCTCTAGATCATTACTGAGGGTTTTTTGAGCTCTGATCTTTATTTAAAAAGATCTAATATCTTCCCCCACTCTCATTCCAAAATGGCTGTCAGTTTTCTGATTGCATTTTTGTTGTTGTGTTTTGTGGTTTCTCTTGGTTTTTTTAACTGTGTTAGTCTTTAGTTCTTGGAGGATGTTTGTATATGTCATTCTTTGCTGTAGAGTTCCAGATTACAGATTTTATTTGTTAGGAAATACAGTCTTAATTGGGTGTATATTTGAAAATATTCCGTCTTTGGAGTCGCATAGCTGCGTGCATAATTATCCATGCATGCCTATATAAATACGTAGGTATATATGTGTGTGTAGTCCAGCTCTGAAAATTGAGTTGTCTGTAGCAATATATCAGTTTTAGAATGCCATCTTTCCTTCCAGATGTAGGGGTAAGTTCTAGGACAATACTTCACCTGTGGATATCTATATTTGCAACAGTTCCCTGTACTAGTGCTAATGAACAGCTTTTATTTCTTCCTAACGCAAATGCAGATCACAATCTTTCCTCCCTGCCTTTTTTTTTTTCCTTTTTTGTTAAAATCTGTGTCTTGGAAACAGTTTTACAGTAAGTTCTAATTGTGTTAATATTTTGCTTCCAGTAGGAATTGGAACTGAAATTATTCATCCACTTCTCCAAGCCTTTTGAAAAGTGACTAAATGCAACTGAGTCAGATTGTCTGTGGGAATGAAGTGGCTGGGAGAATCCAAGAACATGGTGGTGAATGGCAGGAGAAGTGGAAGCAAGTCGTCTAATGACCATGCGCAGAATCAGACCAAATTGCAGCATGCAGGAAAGGAGAATCCAAAGACAGGCAAAAATGGAGTTGAGAGAAGATCAAGCAGATGTAAGTACATGTTTATGCAGCTTAGTGCTATATGTGATTCATCTGTCAATTTGCAAGTCAGGTTTCTGGCTTGTCTTAATTCATGAAGGAGGTCTGCATTCAGCATGCAGCTATGATCAGAAGTATTAATAATGTTTGTATTTGTTGGATGTGTTAACTTGCTTTAGGAATATAGATCTCTTCAGATAAGTTTAAAAGTTAACATATAATTTGCGTTATTAGCCCAACTTTTAGCGAATACACATGTAGGAGTAAACCCTATTTTGAATGAAGTCACATATATTAATAGTCATTATGAAACAGTTTTAAGGAACATGGATTTTTATTTTTGCTGTTGGTCTGGGATGAAGGACTAAATACAAATTCAGATTAAGTCCTTTGTTCAGGTTTGGGGAAAATCAGGTTTGAAATTTTCATGGCTTCATCACAGAGGTCAGAAATTGTAGAGGCGCAGTCATGTCTGCACTGTGTAGTCGGGAAAGATGCCTGTAGATGGGGAGTGGAAGAGAGAAGGAAACCAAAATTAGAGACACCCATAAAATAGATTCTAAAATACTTTTTCCATTGGCTGCTACATAAATGAACAAAAGCAAGAGTGGAAAAATTAACTGTGCTCCTGCTTCTTCAGATATTTTATCATCTTATGTAATTCTACGTAAGTTATATTTTTTTGTCTCCAGTTAGTGTCTGTCTGTGCCCAGGGCTAGCTGGGTTTTATAACATTCCTTAAATGACATCTAATTTACGCTCTCTTATTTGCAGGTAGTGGTGCTTCAGGATTTGAGGGTCAAAGTCGTTATGTGCCTTCCTCTGGAATGTCTGCCAAGGAACTGTGTGAAAATGATGACCTAGCAACTAGTTTGGTTCTTGATCCCTATTTAGGTTTTCAGACACACAAAATGAATACTAGGTAACTTGTCTTTATATTTCTAGAAAAGAATTTATCATCTTAGTTGATGTGATCAGAACAAAACTGTGGGATTTCTTGCACGTTTACAAAAGTCTGAAAAAAATGGCAATTTACGAGTAGCTTCCACCTTTAAAATGGTATTGCATGTGAGACTGGAACTCACAGCTCTGTAGCAGCGTGCATTTGTAACGCTATCATAGGTCTTTCTATTAGCGCTCATGTGTGTTTATGCTGTAGAGCAGGTTGTTAATGGACAGTTTCCCAGCTTAAACAATTAACTAATCATAAGTTTTAAACCGGTAGTCATCTGAAATATTTCAAAGACAGAAGTTAGTGTTTGGGGACTTTTCTGTTTATTTCATGTGCCTGGGTTGCTTCCCCCTCCACACCCCCACTTACTTTTACAGCATCATAAGACGTGCTTCCTGAGCACTTCAGTGTTGGTGCCACTTGATCTTAAGTTCTTGCAGACCCATGCTGAGGGAACACTACTCAGACATGTCTGTATGTGTAAGATAAACTAATGTGCACACTGGGATCTTGCTTACCAGAACTGCACGCAGTTGTGTTCTGTTACACACCTGTCTGAATAATTCAGTGTGGTCTTGGGCTTTAGTGGTTGCATGCTTCTTCCTTTTTTTACAGATGTGCTACCTACCGATCATAAGCAAAGTCTGTACATCTCTATTAAGCTTTTGTTTGCATTCAGGGTCTGCATTGCTAGTTTAATGGAGAAGCTATATATAAATGATACGTTTCTAAGGGCAGGAATCACGTGCTTATTTTTGTACAATAATAAGACCTGGGGTTTCCAGGCAGCACATTGTGGGAAACAGGCTGCTCAACCCTCCAAGCTGTTGATGTGGCTATTTTAAAAGAACTGTTTACCTGTGCAGCACGATCACATGAGCAGAGTATTAGTTAAGTGGATTTTTGTATGTATGTAACAAGCTGATTGCTTAAAAAAATGACTGCTACATTAATTGGTGTTGTCATGTAACATAAATGGGTGCTGGTATAATCCCACAGCCTGAGTTGCACATGAAATTGCAGCAGTGTGGTCCTAGTAGTGGTAAAGACTTCAAAGAGATTTTTCTTTTTCACTGGACAGTGCAACATCCATCTTTAAGAGGAATGCTTGAGTTCTCCTGTTCCGTCCAAGCTATTGGTTACAATAGCACATTGTGCCCAGAGCAGTGTCTAGGTAGATATTCTTACAGTTCAGTTTGGAGTGTCTTAGAATTTCCAGCAGTTAATTGAGCTAAATACATAAGGTCAAAAGGCTTTTTTGTTTTGTTGCATGAATGGTAGTCTACAGGTTATGCACAGGTAGTTAATTATTATGCTTTTTGCTAAGGAAGTGATGTATTCATTTGTTGACTATTTGGAGAAGCTACTTTGAGAAATGTTGTTTTCTGCTGCTATGTTTTCAACACCTAAAATACTTTTTTTAATTACTAAGTTGAATCAGAAGACTACATAAAGGCTATCGTCATGTATTTCTTCCTTTCTCAGACTTGGAGAACAGTTACAGGCAGTCTTGAAGGACAATAGTTAATAATCTTGGATCACTATGGGAAATACTTAGGTGAGGCTTACAACTTCTACCAGAAACACATCTTCTTGCCTCTTTCATAATGTCCTATCGACAGAGTTTCTGTTGTTGCAATGGGTTAAAATAAAGGCATCAGCATAGTTCTTATTTATCTGTTTGGTACGGTGATGACATCTGCTTGTTGCTGTAGCTGTGATGCTTAGATCATCTTCCTTCCATCCTAGTAAGCTGTAGTCTTCCTAGAGCTCCTGAGATTTATTGTTGTATGGCTTTGAGGGAAGGTGGGGGGGAAAGCAGATAAGAAAAAATTAGATCATTTTTGAAATACCAGATGCCAGTACCCAAATACATGATGGTAGTAGAAATTAAGATTTACGTCTTAGGGTGTTTTCTGCCTCAGTATGATGAAGTCATGTTAGTTACATAGTATGTGTATTGAGGTGCACTTAAAGTGCAACAGCCATTTGTGATGGCAAGCAAATATTCCCTGGTCCCTTGTTCTCATTTGTTTGAAGATGTACTGTGGAGGTGACTGCCAGCATTCTGCTTTGCTGTTGGAAACACTTAAGAGGTTTGTGTTTTTGCAGCTAGCAGCCCAGCATAAGCTGATGACCACTTCCTGAAGTTGTACTTTACCTTACCTCTGGAAGCCAAGTCTGTATTTTTGTGTATCTTCTATATAAACACTTTCTGTACTTCGTTCTTTCCTTTAATTGAAGAGTTTGTAGAGCCCTCTTGTTCTACTCAGAGTGTATTCATTAGAGAGCAAAAAACCATCATAACATACTACTAAAATATCTAGATTATTTTTGGAACAACTGTGTTTTCCATGCTTTTTATACTGAACTAGTGATCTTATGGTAGAGTGATAAGAGCATGATCGTTATTTTTCAGGGTTTTGGGTTTTTTCCTGTTGTGGTTTTTTTGTTGTTGTTTTTTTTTTTTCCTGGGGGCCATAAAAATAAAGGCTTGCAATTCCTGAATGCCCTCTTGTCTTGGGAAATGGGCTGTTAGCTCTGCAAGCTGTCAAGTCAGTAACATCTGAAAGAGCTGAAGACTAGTTCTCAAAAGATTACAACCAGATCCTCAATGAGTTTGTCCAGGGTTCCTCTGAAATATCTTTTTGTCACCAGGGATTTGACGGACAGTGTAAAATATAGCTCTGGAGATGTCTTCAGTGGCTTTACCCAGGAGTAACTTTTTTCATCCTCTTGAATTTCCAAGAGAAACAAGGTTGTTCACAGAGCTTCTGGCCCTCTTTACAGGCCATGTGGTTATTCTTTCATCAAATTGGTAGCTCTTATCTTGACAAAATAGCAGGTTAGCAGTTCATAAAAAAAGAAAAACCAAACATATGTTAGGAAATATAATCTTGTCAAGTAAAGCAGTTGTAAGAGGTTTTGTTGCTTCTTGTACAAATCCTGTTATATCAGGCCTTTTTTTTTTTTTTGGTGGGGTTTTTTTTTTTGGTGACAAAGGCTATCCTGGCTGTAATATTTACTTAGTCTTGCATGCCTGTCCTTTTTGTAAAAGTGAATTTGCAAGCTGTTACTTCCTGGATTGAAGGTTGTCTAACACTAGAGGTTAAAACTGACACTTGTAAAAAGCCAAGTGAATTCTTGCTTATCTCACCATCTTTTGTTTTCAGATGCTTTTCCCTGGCTGAGTGCGGAATCTTGAAGTTGTATGCCTTAATGGCTAATCCACTCTTTACTATCTTGCATACAAATATGTTAGTGTTTAAATCTTAAACTAAACTGCTGATCATCCTGCTGCTGTTACCAGCCACTGTTGTCTCCTCGTTCCCTAAAGCACCAGCATCATGCTAGGGAATACTGAGAGCAGTTCCAATGTCTAAGTTTGCAAGTGATGTAGGAAGTCAAGCGTGTTGTAGTCGGTTTTAGGAGAATATAGGGGTGTTTCCGAACTCCATATTGCTGCTTTCAGTGAAGTTACAAAACGGTGTGTGGCATGAGTGGTTTTGTCTGATAACGTGAGAGGACCAAGCTTTAAGAATTTCCCTGTTTTCCGTAGCAAACATGAAGTGTTTGTGCATGATGTACTGGGAGCTGCTTTCATTCAACACTGCAGCAAGAGCAATTGCTGGCCTTGGTGTAAACCATCAGTTATTCCTGAACTCGACTGGGTATTACTCTTTGTCCCTTAGTGTCAGTGTTGAGCAATGAAGACAAAAAAGGCAAAGCAGTTCCATATCACTTGCATTGATGGGTCTGTGCTGAATCTCTTCTACGTTCCTTAGCTCATTTCAATATAATAATTAAAGGGCTCAGTATTCATCTTAGGCAGGGTTTGGAGATAGAACAAGTCATGTGGCTTCTGCTAAATAAGGTTCCATGGCTGTGTAGCTCAACTTCAGTGTTGTGGCACTATAGAGGTACTAGATTAGAGGTATGCAGCTCTTATGTAGTGACACCCTGTTTCAAAATGAAGCTTTTATGTTCTTCAGACCTTAGTGTCTGTGCGCTTTCTGAAATTATTTTGTTTCACTTTTGTGTAAAATCTGCTTTCTCCATTTTTTTAAAAAATTTGCTGTTAACTTAATTCAGTAAAGTCCTTTAGCTTGTTCTTGGTTGTCTTCCTTCACTGTATGTAGTCACACACAGTAATTACATTGGAACTAACTGGTTTGCTGCTGCTGAATGTTTTGGATTTAAAAAAAAAATCCACAACCAAAACCGCCTCCCAAACAACCAAACTTCCCTTCAGCCCACCAGCCAACACCCACCAGCCTACTCTTACACAGTTCTTCTGGTTGCACCTTCAATTTCAATAAAAAGTGTTGTATCTCCAAAAGATGGAGTGGCTTGCATCCGGTGGTCATGGTAACTGCTAAATTAAATTTACCATATGGAGTGTCAGAATAGGAATGAAGGAAAATGTTGGGGGTTTTTTGTGTCCCCTATATTTAATTAAAAAAAAAAAACATTTATTTGATAATCATATTAAGGAACACAACATTATGTGGCTGTTAGAATAGAAGTACAAAAAATTCTAGGCTGTGTTAGAGTTTTGACCACACTGATGCGTACATAGTTTCAGCTCAAGAAACTTAAGCAATGTGGCTTACTTTCTTCATTAAAAATGCTGTTTTGAACTTTGGCCTTTAAAGAACATGGGGTTTTTTTCCAGTAACAACACCGGAGATTAAACACAGAACAAGTTGCTCTTTATATAACTAGCTTTTAATTAAGATACTCATACTACAGGGTTGGGCAGGGGAGAAGCCAAAATGTAAGTAATGTAACTAAGTAAATTGTTTCCACTTACAGAAGTAGATGATTTTCAATTCTCATTGTGCTGTCTTGAATGCCTAACAGCCTTGCAGTTTCAGCTTTTGTGCTGAATCTCTGGTATTAGATGAACAGTAACTTGCTGTCTTTCCACAGCCACTTAAAGAAAAATATCATCCAGACAAAGTGCCTGTTGTTAAGAGACTAATGGGATGCTATGTTTTGATAAATTCACTCTTCTTGATGTTCCCTAGTCAGAAGTTAAGAAATAGGTTTAGAAATATAACTCTCTATCATGCACTGGCACGCTATGTAGAGTTCCATACTGGATCTCTTGCAGCATCAGTTTATCCTTTTTGTTCAAACTCACTGCTCTCAGTGACTGAGACTGAGCAAGGTACTGTGCTTCTGAACTTACCCGAAACTCTCCTTTAACTTCCTTTATAGGCAAGCATCTCACTGACCTTTGGCTTTATACCTTGGAGTTTCAAGATTCTTTAAGTATTCCCGAGGTAAGAGAAACTTGAGAGACAGAAAGAGCTTTGCTTCCCCAAGCCATTTTCCTGTGTCTTCCTTATTGAGACCACCTCAGTTTGCCCTTAACCATGATAAGATCATCTTCTAGCTGATTTTGAAATTGCAATAGCTATAGCTTTTTTGGATCTTGTTGACTAGGGAAAAAGAAATATTTCTTAGGGAAGTGTGAAAAGTTTCTGTTCTGCAGCTTGCCAGGAAGAAGGGCTATTATTATTTCTTTAAAGATATTGTGATAGCTGAATTTTTCATTCCTAGCTTAATTTTAACAACAGACTGTTTTGCAGCAGACTCCATGTTTTGTGAGACCTGACCCCTGAAGCTCTTTGTAGGGTGGCTTGAGGAGTCTGTGCCTGTGAGCAGATTCAAACCCCAAAGTGTCTTATTCAGTTTCCGTGGTGGAATCTTAATAAAGGTACTGTTCATAGCAGCAAACCAGAAGTCTGGATAAACAATTCTGATTTTAACTGACTCTCTGTTTAGAGTCTGGATTGACTGGTTTGTTTTGTTGGGTTTCTTGTGCTCTTTCTATCTCTCTATTTCTCTTCTTTGAACTAGTCTCCTATTTTACTGACACTTAAAAGCCAGTTTCTTTGGCTCAGTTTATATATATATATTTAGCTGTGGGGTCTTTTCAGGCTCTCTTCATGGTGGTGCTTAAAAACAGTCATGAAGACTCTTCCAGCGTATGTGTAGATTTTTTTTTTTATTTTTTTTTTTGTCATGTGTAATTGAGAAAGCCTTGCAACATCAAGATGATAGTATTTAAGGTTGCTTCTCAAAAGCAATTAGCTTTTTGGTAGGTAGTGCTGGGAGAAGACTAACGAATAAACTGCTATTTCATTTTACTCCTGGGAGAAGTGAAGTGTCTATCAGTAGACCCTCAAATGCTTAAGGAAGACCCGACTTCTAGGCTTTCTTGGCATACTGGCTTCTTCAGTGTGTCAAATCAGAAGGTACCTTTTAAATTATGTGTGGAGATACACCAGTGAAAGTGCTGAAGTTTTCATGAGGAGTCTAGGTTGTGGTATTCTGGATTAGCTGATAAACATATGCTCTCAGTGCAGTCTACATGTGCTGTTGAGCTGTGAACAACTAACTCAGGCTCAGAGTGCAAAGTGTTATTCTAGTTCCTTGATTTGGGAACCCTTGAAGCAAAATGCAGCGCATCATGATGTTGGTTTCTATCATCTTTCTGTGTATTTGTGGACACTTCTTGCTTGTTTGGATTCATGTTAATCTTCTCCCATTATTTTTTACATGGTGACAGGGCAGAGATATCAGTACAGTGTTTTGACAGAGGTGCTGCAGGAGGTCCTTGGTATTAATTTTTGAACCCTTGGGTTGCTGAGAGTTGTGTTCTTTAAAAAACCCAATTCCTGTTGCAAGTTTCAAATACCTGGCATATGGTGTCATGTTCATCTGACCTTTTAACATTTTGAGGTTTTTACAATCTGTTCAGCCCTTTCCGGTTTCCAGCCGTCTTTTTAGCCTCTTCAAGACTTGGGCATACCCTAACTATTCTGCTTCTCAGGAATGATGTTGCATGAGTTTCTGCTAGACATTTAAAGGAATTCCACCAGCAGTGTGGAATGCCTGAGGCAAGAACCCATAGAAACACCTGCTGAATGTGATCCATGAAGGTATGCGGGTGACTTTTTTTAAAGGACTGGGGCCAGGTTCTGAGCTTACCTAAGGTAGCTAGTCAGGTAGACATCTAGTCAGCCTCTGAGAATGGTACGTTGTGAAAGACCTGACATATGAGAGTCACTTTGGAGCTACAAGATATTCTTCTAATTTCTAGAAAATGTAGGTTGCTGATTCTTTTTTCTGTAGGTCTTGAGAGTCACTGCAAGCTTAGCATCTGCCCTTCTGGTTTTTTATTTAGATCTCCCCCTCCCCCCCACAATGGTGGCTGAGTTGGGATATTGCTTTCTTTAGCTATCCTAGACCAAGCTGCTTCTTGATGATAAACAAGTATGATTTGCAGATAAAGATGTAAACAAAATATTGACCTGTTATGTTTGTGCATATTGGTGTGCTTTGTACTTCTCGTGGTACAATTGGGTCCTTGTTGGGAAAACTGTTCCTGATCAAAACTGAAAATGAGAGCAAGTCCTATTTTGAAACTGGTCAGGTTCAGTTCAGGCTATGTAATTTTCAGTTCCCTTCATGTCTGAGGAAGCTCTGAGTTATGATTATCAAATCTGGGAGAAGTCTTCCTGTGTTTGAGACAACTGGGAGATACTCTTCTTGTATCTGACTGGCAAGTCAAGGGTGACTTTGCTGTGCTACAGAACAAAAATAATGACCATGTTATCTGGAGTCTAAAGGGAGTTCTCTTCCACGATGAGGTCTCAGCAGCTTGTTAGGTAGCTTTTTGGGGAGATGGAATAAGTATATTCTTTATTAAAGAACTTGATTTGAAACTTCTTGGCACAGTATCTACTGCAATTCTAAGCGGGCATCTATTTCTTGACTGACCCTTGCTATCTTGTTACGTTATCCCAGCTAGAAGAAAACTTATCTAATGCCTTCTCAGAACTACTTACTGTATTTTATTCTCTGAAAGCTCACAGGTTTATGCTCGTAATTCTTGCTATGTTCAAAAAGGTAGAAAAAATGGTTTAGTCTTTATATTAAAAGAAAGTTTTTCAGATGGAGAATGCAGAGATGATGTGTAAAAGCGGTAGCATGGAATGCTAATAACCTACACTACTGCTGGAAGTGATACTGCTGTTAGGTCTCCATTGTATCAGGGGCATAAACACAGCATTTTACTCCTAATGAAGGAAATTAAATCCTCATCATTATCAGTTATTTCCAATTAAACTCTTACTGTTTTACAAAGTAAAATAAAATTGGGATGTCCAACACTTGAGGTATTTTGTTTCCTTCATACAAGTTGCATAGAAGAAGCAAATCTTATTTGGTCATCTGAAAAGAAGTTACTTGCAACATTCAGTGTTCTAAGATGAGGATAAGCCAAGTGATACACTGCTTTTTAAATTACCGTATCGGTGAGGGAGTTGATGAGGTTTCCTTCCACCAACCTTAAGAACTTGTTTCCCCTTGTTTACTTCTGTGATCAAATACTTCATTTGGTAAGTAAGAGGAAATAAAATCAGCATGGTAACACACTTCAAGCAACAAGGAATGGGACTTACTCTTATGGACTTAACCAAAACCTGTTAGCTTGTTTAACACTTTTGTCATATGCTGTGTAAGCAAAAGGGGCAAGTTGTAAAAGGAGCTGCAGAAGACTGTTTTTCATGACCCAAGAAAACTCTTATCTTCGTGAGGAATCCCCTGGGGTGTGTCATACACTTAAGTGCACACACCCCACCTCTGCCCCAACACGGAGCATATATGGGTATGTGCTCAGTCAAAGGCAATTTATGAAGATTTGACATAGTCTCTAATTAAGTTCTGCTTTCTCTTGATGCTTTTGCAGCTCAAAAATGGAGCTCCTGCTTCTTGTAGTCATACGAGGTTCTTCTGTAATGAGTTTTTTTCTGTTGAAGATATGAGGGATCGTTTTTCTTAAATCTCAAGCTTTGGGGAGAAAGCAGAATTCTGTGTTAACGTACAGGGGTTTATTTTCATATTTTATCTCCCCATGATTTTCAGCTACCTGTTTCCTGTAGCCAATATTGCGAGGGAAAAATTCTTACGATCGCACAAACTTGTGGAACTTCAGTCTTCCACAGATGTAGTATCTATGCTGTGTGTTACTATTTATAGGTACTTCTTGTGTAGTCATTAAGAGGTGTGTTTTATATGAATGCAAATGTTAAGTTTGCAATCTACATAACCCCGTATGGTGGATTTGTCAATATAATAAGGCTTTGGGTTGGGCAAAAGTTGATTTGAAATCACTCTTCAAGATAGTTGCGCATTTTTCCATTTTGAGATTTCTTACCCTGTGTGCTGTCTTAATTATTTGCTCCCTATTTAAAAAATTTAGTGTAATATGTGAGGTTGTAGAGCACTTAAATTTAAAATCACACACCCACCCCGCCCCCAACCCAGCTACAAAATCCAGAACTGTCCATACATAGCCGTGTTAACTAGGAAACTTACAGCATCCAGTTTATTTGCTGGATTTTTGAGCGTACACTTTTAATGATAGTCAATTTATTAGGAAAGTAAGGACGGTAACACTTGTATTATATTAGTTCTTCAGCTGCTTTGTTCTAAATCATAGGTGTTGACAATGGTGACATATTGTTCTGTGTTGGTTAATCTTATCAGAGATTTGTTTTATAAATCGTGCTTGTGGGCAGAATGGAAGGTTTTAATGTTCCAAGTAACATGCTTGGCTTTATGTTGCCTCTACCATTAGGTCAGGAAATGAGGGCATGTGTTTTGAGTACATAATGGTTGGTTTCTTTATGCTAGGAGTTAAATATTTATATGGCTAGCAACAGAACTCTGTGCTGTGAGTGACTGTGAGGAAGAATTGAGAATGAATAACAGTGGACTGGAATAGCTTTATTCTTTATTTCAGATTTCGACCTATTAAAGGAAGGCAAGAAGAACTAAAAGAGGTGATTGAACGTTTTAAGAAAGATGAGCACTTAGAAAAAGCCTTCAAGTCCTTGACGTCAGGTGACTGGGCCCGGCACTATTTTCTTAACAAGAACAAAATGCAGGAAAGGTTGTTCAAGGAACATGTAGGTGTATTTGTAATTAATGTGCTTTTTCAGATGGTTGAAAGGCTAAGAAAATGTAAAAACTTCTTAGGAACGTAGCAGTAGTAAAGGAAAGCAATCCACTGCTCTGTTATGTTATTTGTTTGCTTTTTAACAGAAACTACCTTTGGTTTTTAAAACCCAACTAGCTTCCCCCCCCCAGCATTTTTTTCCTTGAGTTGACTTACCATTGGCTTCTATTTAATAGACATGTAGAAAGGAAAACACATTTGTCTTTTTTGCTGATGACTTAAGTCATAAGCAGAGGAGAGAAGACCTACGAGGCAAGAGTTTTGAAGACTTCTTTCCTTCTTTGGAAGGGTTCACCCACACCCCCCCTGCCATTTTTATTAGTTTGCTTTGTGTTGTTTGGGCGGTGGTGACAGCGTTCTGTTTGTTTGTTTGGGTTTTTGTTGTTGTTTTCTTATTTGGTTGGGGTTTTTTTGTTTGCAGCTATTGTAAATCAAGTTGTGTGACAAAGAAAAGGAAAAGGGAGAAACCTTGCTACCTCAAAATACCTCAGTTGTTTTGGGTGTAGGGGCTTTATGTGGGAGTGTTATTCGTCCTCTTCTACTTCCCACACCTCAAGTCCATTTTGTATATAGCATAATAGTGGTTGACTCTCAAAGTTGCTAGGAAATGGTAATATTTTTTTAGTAAAAAAAAAAAAACCCACCCCCAACTCTTTCAGGAATTGCGTGCATTGTTTTCAGATACAACCAAAAGGAATCTGGCCTGCTTTAAAGTGCCTCAAATCTAGTATTGTAAAAAAAAAGTAAGCAGCAAATTCTGCTTTCCCAAAGTGTTTTTTGAGTAATACAACTGCACTTTAACTAAAAAGAATTGATCCAGCAATCCCTGAATTCAGTATCTAGATCTGTCATGGAATTAATACATTTTTCAGAACTGGAAAAAATAAAACTGGATCCTGTAGATTGCTAGGTCTCAGTGGTTCTTAAAGATCTGAGAAGAATTCTTGAATGCAGCTACTCAGTGGCTTTAAGAAGAAATTATCCATTTTCATTGGTTGGACCAATTTTGTACCATTCGAGGCATCTTTCAATTTTTTTTTTAAACTCTTTAGATAGTCACATTATCCTTATGAGGATTTCCACAAGTTACTCTGAAAAAATAAGATTAACATAATGTGTATAGCTGAAATTTATAATCAGAAATGTATTTCAGCAAACAATATCCATTTCTCATGTAGTTTTTTGTGCAGTTCAGTCACTTTCATTATTTTAATGTAAAGTTCATCACTGCTTTTGTTTTGTTTGTAACAGAAAAGTACTGTTTTCTTTCATTGCAGGTATTTATTTATTTACGAATGTTTGCAACTGACAGTGGGTTTGAGATACTGCCTTGTAATCGGTATTCTTCTGAGCAAAATGGAGCTAAAATTGTTGCAACAAAAGAATGGTAAGAAATATCATTTACTCTTGCATTTTTTTATTGCCAGTTGTTTTGAAAGATTCTAAAAAAGGTTTAAAAAGTATGATTTAGAATTAAAACGGCAACCAGTGAAATACAAAAATTCGTATTTTTACTTACAAATTAGATTTGGTGTGTTTTTGTTAAGTACTTAGCACTCAATACGTGCATCCGTAAGACATTCCTTCATGTATTTTTGCGTAGCCATACAGTTTTCAGTATACAGGATTCTTTTTTTCTTGTTTTCAGTCAGATAATGATTTTCCTCTAATCATGAGTCGTTGGCTCCTGTGAGAAACACGGCCACACCAAGACTCACGTTATGCTGGATTTGTTATACCAAAAATAATTGTGAGGGAAATTAGCTCTTTTACCTTTGTGGAACTAGGGGGTGTTATTCGTTCATATTTTGATTGCGCAAGATAAATCCTCCTGAAAACACGCAGTTGGAACCCCAGTGTATTTCCCCATCTCATTTTGGCACATCTGAGTTCATTATAATCATGTTTGTGGCAGCACCAGCAGATCCCAGGGTTAATTCAGATTTTAAGATAAATTTTCCCTGTCCTCCCCACTCCTCCATCCCCCAATTTGTATTTGTTTTGCTTTGTGGCAGTACATACTCATAACAGCACATGTCAGATGATGATGTGCTATTATGTACGGGCTAGGATTGAGTGGCTGGATGTTATGCTGGCAGTGTGCCAAGTAAGCATGCTCTTACGGTGGGGCTAGGGCCTCAACATGTGGGAGAGTAAGCTCTAAGAAGGTTGAGGCCAGTTTCTAGCTCTTCATGACTGTAGCTGGAAGTTCCACAATGATGATATAAATAGTATTTTGGGGTTGGTTTTCTTTTGGTCTAAATTATCTCCTTGGCTGATTCTTTGGGGTGGAACCTTTGTATTTAGTTGTGTTGAAAATGAATTAACTTTTTATGCTGAAAATCTTGAGTGACCTGAGAGAGCGAGCAAGACAGGAGGGCTGCTTCTTAACCCTGCCAATACCTGGAAGACTGTTGAGACTCAAAACTGATAGAATTCTTGTCACACTCTATAAAAGGAGAATTTTGTACTTAAAGGGCTTGGCTTCTCATTTGTGTCCTTCATGTATATTTAGTATCTCCATATTTGTCTGTGTCAGATTAATCTGGCCAGAATTTGGAATGACCACTCTAAAGAGCAGTGGAAACAATGCTCTTGCAAGATAATGGAAATTGTGCACTACTTCTAGGCTGAGTATTCAGTGCCTCTGATATGCTGTATTTATGATGGCAGATCGGTTGTCTGCACATGAAGGCATCGTGGTTTCATAGGGTTTTGTTGGTCTTACCCCTCCTGCCCCCCAAATGGTCTATTTCAAGGACCAGCTTCATGCTGAGGAACTACTTCTGAGAGAGGAAAACATCTTGTGTGAATTTTGGCCTTTTTTTTAAGTCAATACTGGGCCTTTTTTAAGCAGCCATGGAGTTCTAAGCATCTTCACCATGCTGTGTTTTTTCTGGCCAAAGGAAGAAGTACAGGAAATGCAAACAAGAGCAGCTGGAGGAAGTCAAAGCTGATGGGAGGGAGTATTCGCAACTTGCTTTTGGTTTTAAGAACTGTAGAAGCTGAAGTAATCAACTCTTGCAATTTCTTGCTTGCAGTCTCAGGAAATTGTAGAAACAATGGTGATAATGTCTGTCAGAAGTGATGTAATTGATTCTATACAGTAGCATAAAAACATTTCTTTCATGTCTGATAAAAAGTCTACTTAGCCTAATATCCTGTCTCTAACAATTAAAACCTGAGGTTTGTAGGGGTTGAGGAATGGTTTACAAAACACTTCCTTTTCTTGACAACTTTTCTTTTTGTGAAATTACTTTGAAACTTTGGCACAGGTATTCTTATTTCTGCTACTCTTTTTCCACTAAAGGAAACGAAATGATAAAATAGAATTACTTGTGGGCTGTATAGCTGAACTGTCAGAAATGGAAGAAAACATGCTGCTGAGACATGGGGAGAATGACTTCAGTGTCATGTATTCCACACGGAAAAACTGTGCACAACTGTGGCTTGGTCCTGCTGCATTTATCAATCATGGTGAGTAGTAAGGATAAGAAGCATGTTAAAGGACATAAGCCATTATACTCAGAAGTGTTGTTATATGCGAGTTGAATAACACAGGACCTTAGAGAAAATGTCTGATCTGGCATGCTGGATTACTGTAGGACAAAGCCCTGTTGGGATTTTCCCAGACCAGAGCTGATTGGCTGTGAACTGGGAAACTCACAGAGGGCTCTAGGAAGTCATGCCTCCTTCCTTCACAGACTTTGGAACTGTCAGCTAAATTAATGGAGTGTATTGTGGGTTACCTTGAATTCTTTGTGAACTTAGACAACAGTAATGTATTTCTTAGGTGAACTTCTTATGCCTTCTTTAACCTTTTGCACAGAAGCTTAACTGATTCTGTTGCATTTGTATGCTGAACGAAAAGCAGGTAGGATTTAAGATAAATCATGTTGCCTTAAAGAGGAGGGCAACTGAACATTTGTGATAGCATAGGGAAGAGCTCAGAAACCAAACTATATTGAAATAGGTATCTTGTGATGTATAGCTTTGTGCCATACTAACATAACTCCCAGTATTTAGTTGAGATTCTACAGTTACTGAAGTCAGAGTGAATCCTTACTTTAGATATCTACAACTATTCATGTTTCAGGTCTTATCAACAGTTAATTGACTTTATCTTTTGGACCTTTTTCAGATTGCAGACCTAACTGTAAGGTAAGCAAGAAATTAATAGTAAATAAATAAAGCACCCCACATTTTTTTCCCCCTTTGCCCCTGCACCTTTTCCTCCCCAACTGTTTAACTTCTTTTTCTTATTCAGATACTGTTCAACCTTAATGATTAACCATTTTCTCCCCCTCCCCTTTCTGTCATCTTCCCCAGTTTGTATCAACGGGCAGAGATACAGCATGTGTGAAAGCTCTAAGAGATATTGAACCTGGAGAAGAAATCTCTTGTTACTATGGAGATGGGTTTTTTGGAGAAAATAATGAATATTGCGAATGTTACACCTGTGAAAGGTATGCGTTGATGTAAATAAGCTTCAAATGGAATTGAACATATTCATGATCTATTTTGTGAAACACAAAGTCCATGATTATGAGTACTCAGATTTTGTATACATTATAATTGCTTCCTAGCTATTTGTTGTAATGATTTTTTTATGTTGCTACTGAATGGGCACGTTTCCTGAGAACTCCTGCGTTCTATTTTTCTTTTAATTCTCTATTCTGGAGATAGCCCAAAATGAGGAGAAAAAAAAAAGTGTAGATTGTTAAAATATTAGTACTGAATAAAGTAGAATTGGAAGGAAAAGCAGTTGTGGCTTCCACGAGACCATTAGCAACTGACCCCCAACTTTTGCTGTCTCTTGCACTAGAGAAAGCAATCAGTATTCTGTATGTTGACCTGAAGTTCTCTTCTGCTGCGAATAGCCAAAGCAGTTTCCACCCTTTGTTATTAGAACTTGGAGGTTTATGTATTTGTGAAGATCCACTGGTTTGGAGAGTACTCGTCTGCATCTGTCCATCGCGCAATAGCAGCAAAATTGTTATATTTGTTTTTCACCCAACCTAGTTTCTTCACAAAATCAGTTGAAATAATTTCACAGTTGGGTTTTTGCCACGTTGAAACTTCTCTGTGAGCATGGAGGCTCAACATAATTTGTGAGAGCTCATCTAGCTCCAAGAGGAGCTATGCAGAGCCTGTAACAGTTCTGTTACTGTTTGACCTCACTGTAGAGAGAAAAAAAACCTATAATGGACAAAATATTAATCATATTGAGAAATAGCTTAGTGCACCTACATATAAATAGTTTAAGAATCCTACCTTCATTTTTACTAGCTAGTTTGATCACTAACAATTCTTGCAGTTCAAGGGAAAACCATCTGGTGTTGACCTCCAAGCTCCTACGAAGTTGGTAGATGATTCCAAGTGAAAGGTGCAGCCTCAGACTTGATCTAAAGTGCTGCTAGCGAAAATGTACTTCAGTCCTGGGAGCTGTTTGGTATTGAATAAATGGGCACTATGATTGTTCTTTCCTTGTTACTTGGAGTGATATGTTTCTTTTTGCTGAAGTTCCTTTGATTGTTAATGTAATACGGACATACTTTTTTTTTTTTCAGGACAAACCAATTTTATGTGTCTGAACATTTTCACTAACTTGTCATCTTTCTGTTTTAAGTACATTAAAGTGTTATATTTTAAAGCTAACTTTTGGGTAATTCTAACTTTAGGAATCTGCTTTTCAGTCACAAAGCTGTGTTACAGCAATCAAATACAAGAGATTTGAATTTAGGGGAGTCAAGCAAGAAAAAATCCTTGCCAACACTGATGAGGCAAAGGCAACTGTTTGTACACCACAAAAAAAAAAATCAAGTGACCCAATTTTGATTATGCTGTAAAGGGTGTTAATTTGTACTGTTAAAATGCTAGACTTCTAAGAATTTGTGGGGTACATTTGGGAGCTGTGGGAAGGCTGGCACTGTACAATATTTTTTTCTCCCCAAGCCTCCAAAAATCATCACCAGGGAAATTTGCATCTCTTTAAATATGTGCATGTACTCTTTTTTTATGTGAGCTTGCTGTTCATGCTGGCTGAGGCAACTGGGCGCTAAAGACGTCATGTCAGACAACAGTTGTGGTTGTTTATAGCACTGTTACTTTCTGATCTGGAGTGGCAGTTGCTTGTGTGGAGTTCAGTCTAGTATCTTAGATTGCCTGTAATTTGCAGAATTCAAATACCATATCAAACAAATACCAGTTAATTTGAGAAAAGGTATTGTGTCTGCATAATAATAAACCTTATGGAGCTTGAGATCCCGTCTGATCTTTTTGGTGCACTTCTGATTAAGTTTTGTAGATTTTCATATTTTTCCCCAGTACAACTGACTGGAATCCAAACTGCAGTTATCCTCAGTAATTCTGCAAAGTGCAAGTGTACTGGGTTATTAAAGAGTGTCAAAGGAATCCTTGTAGTAGTGGTTGAAGTGCAAGTACAGGAATTCTTAATCTTTGTCCCTTTCTGTGATTACTTTAAAAGAAAAAGAAAAAAAGTCATAGGTTTGCTCAGCCATTTCATTTTCATAGTAAATACATAATGGAGTCTTCCAGTTAAGAAGGAACACAGAACTATGTGATGATTTTATTCCATTGTCTGTACTTTTCAACTCTTGCTGATGCAGTAACAAGCATTGTAACTGAAGCTGGCATTTTTTTACTAGCCTGATGTGGTTAGAAAAAATTTAAGTTGTTCCTTAAGCTAATGTAAGTAGTATTTTGAACTACCGTGTTTCATTTTCACCCATATAATTTGACTATGAAATGATACTAAAATAGGTATGAAGCAAGAGAAACCTACTTTTGCAATTTTTCTTCTTGCAAGAAATAAACGGAAGGTTTTTCTTTACATCTTACTAAAATGAGATAAGTATATTAGATATCTTACTAAAACAGCCCACAAAATGCTAATTAATTCAGTTGTTATTGGTATTGTTTATCCAAATATACCTGGGTTTCAAACTATTGTGTATGAAACAAAGTTCTACGTTCATATTAAGGTTTATTATTACATTGTGTCCTCTTTGTCTTTGTAGACGTGGAACTGGTGCTTTTAAATCAAGAGTGGGATTACCAGCACCTACTCCTGTGATTAACAGTAAATATGGACTGAGAGAAACAGATAAACGATTGAACAGACTTAAAAAATTGGGTGACAGCAGCAAAAATTCAGACAGCCAGTCCGTCAGCTCTAACACTGATGCAGATACCACTCAGGAAAAAGCTAATGCAAGTAAGTAAGGGGAAAATCTTGGAACACAGGATTAAAGGTTTCATAAAAACATGAACAAATTCACTGTGACGGAATTCCTCCTGTGGTGTTGAGATGCATCTCAGATACTGGCCTTTAGAACTGTAATTTATTCAGGAATCTGAAGGCAAATTAAATAGCAAATTCAGTTTTCCTTAAGTGTTTCAAGAACAGTAGATGGTACGTTCTTGTTTTGTTTTCTTTTATTTATATCAAAAGCAAATTGTGTAGTATTTCTAAACATGTTAAAGTTCTGTCAGTAACGTATATATTTCAAAATATAGTAAGCTATCACACACAGTGGTAGGGTTTGGGAAACAAAACTTACATAGTTTAAGTTATCTACATTCTGTAGGAAAACAGTTTTTAAACACTCTTATTAGAGATTAGCAAACAAATGGTCATTTCCGTTAGAGGTTCTTTAAATGGGGCAGCTATTCCCTCTCCACATCCAGGACTGATAGTTTAGGTACCATTCTGAAGTGAAAGTGCACAGGTAGTAATCTCAGAAGAAATTGGAAGGGATTTTTTGTTTGTGACACTCTTGAGACTTCTCTTCATGGAGTAGTGAGTATCATTTATTTACTTCCCCCCTCCCCACCCCCGCCACCCTCAGCATAGGCAAAATGTAAATAACAAACTTCGACATAACTAGCAACAGGTTTGGAGCTACATAAAATATTATGGTTCCATCTGGCTCATTTTCGCTGCTGTGATATTAAAAAAAATTAAAAAATAAAAAAAAATTCCCCAAACCCCCTTTATGATCTCTAATTACAAAGTTTTAAGAGTTCCAGCTTTGCTTGGGCAGACAAAACTCATTTGCTTACCACAGTAGGTGACAGACAAATGGATGCCTGAAACTGAAACTGTTACAGTAGTTAAGGTTTTTGGGGTTTTTCCTCCCACTGTAGGAAAAAAAATCTGGGGTTAATATTAGAGCATGCTGATCCTCAGATTTTGCTGGAATAGTACTTAATAAAAACTGTGGATAATGTGTGGAATTTTTTCGTTGTTTTTAAAATTGGTAGAAGGAAGAAGTTCTGTAAAAAACAGACGATATACTGGGGGCAGTGAGGGAAGTGTACCTGGAATTTAGGTGTACTTTTGATTTGTTTGACGGTTCCTTTCATGTCTGAACTGCTCCTTACTGTGTACTCTCTAGCCTGTTTCGCAGATTTTTATGAAGTGTTTAAAGTAAATAACCATGGTATTTGGGAGTGGGAAGCCCAGGATGAAGCCGTGTCCTAACAAACCCACTCTTTATCTTTTGCAGCTAATAGAAAATCTTCAATTGGTGTAAAAAAGAACAGCAAAAATAGAACATTAACAAGACAGTCTATATCAAGAATTCCAGCATCATCAAATTCTACCTCATCTAAACTAACTCATATAAATAATTCCAGGGTACCAAAGAGACTGAAAAAGCCTGCAAAGCCTTTACTTTCAAAGATAAAGTTGCGAAATCAGTGCAAAAGGCCAGAGCAAAAGAATGCTTCTAGAAAGCTCGAAATGGGGAATTTAGTTCTCAAAGAGCCTAAAGTAGTTTTGTATAAAAACTTGCCCATTAAAAAGGATAAAGAGTTGGAGGGACCAGTTAAAGTTGCAGTCTCTAGCGGATGCTTAACAAGGCACGCAGCAAGAGAACACAAACTGAATTCTGTGAAAGGTGCTCATGAGCATGGTGATATACCACCCTGCACATACATAACAAGGAGGTCAATGAGAACAAGGATGAGTTTGAAGGAGACCTCTGACATAAAGCTTGAACCAAATATGTTGGATAGCTATAAGAATAATTTGACCGGAACACAGTCGGACATTTTAGAGCAGCAGTCTCATGTGATAAACGAAAATGACATGGCTCATGGACCATCACATAAAGGGGAAATTAGGTGCCAGAAAAATGATGCAGGTATGTCAAAAAAGAAATCTCGACAAGGAAAACTTGTGAAACCATCTGCAAAAGCAGAGGAAACTGATACTACGCACAATACACCTGTGAAAGATGAAGTACCAGATTTGATTAGTTCTCGTTCAGAACTTGGAGAGAGGAATAACGTGGTGGATGTACCTGTTGGCTATAAGGACTGTATCCCGGGATCTGGTGGCTGCTCTGTTGTAACATCTGACAATTTTAAAGCAAAAGACAGCTTTAGAACTGCAAAAAGTAAAAAGAAAAGACGAATCACAAGGTATGATGCACAACTTATTCTTGAAAATAGCTCTGGGATCCCTAAACTGACTCTTCGTAGACGCCATGATAGCAGTAGCAAGGCAAATGACCAAGAAAGCGATGGAATGAATTCTTCAAAAATAAGCATCAAATTAAGTAAAGACCATGAAAAAGATAATAATTTATATGTAGCAAAGCTAAATAATGGGTTTAACTCAGGATCAGGCAATAGTTCAACAAAATTAAAAATACAGCTAAAACGAGAGGAAGAAAACAGAGGGACGTACCCTGAGGACCTTCATGAAAATGGTATGTGTTGTAGTGAAACTCTCTCCCTTTTGGAGTCAAGAATGGAAGTAGATGATTATGGTCACTATGAAGAGGAAACAGCAGATGAATCTTCATCAGAGGAGGACGATGAAGAGGAAGATGACTATGATGATGAATTTGATGACTTTATTCCTCTTCCTCCAGCGAAGAGATTAAGGCTTATTGTTGGCAAGGATTCAATAGATATTGATATTTCTTCCAGGAGGAGAGAAGATCAGTCTTTAAGGCTCAATGCATAAGCTTATAGGTCTTAACCTGACCTGGATGTCATTTTTAAAAAAAAAAAATAAATAAATATTAAAAAAAAACCAACAAACAACCCAACAAAATTTCCATTTGATTCTTCCTCAACTGAAGAACTTTCTGAAAAACTTAGCGGCAGCACTTCTTTATTGTTTATTCACCTATCAGCATAATACTGTAGAAAGTGTACAGCATACTGACTCTTCTTAAGTCTGATTTGTGCAGATTTTTATTGTACTTTTTAATAGCCTTCTTATGTGCAATTCTGAGTTAGAGGTAATGCTCTGTTGTAAAATAAAGGCTCAAGCAAAGTTATGAAAGTGCATCAAATCTTTCCATGCAGGACAATGAGAATACAGTGTGGCTACATAATTATTTTTGATCGGTAAGAGCATTACTTTGCTCTTGCGATATTTGACTAAACAATTTTAAAAATCATAGTAGCAGCATATTAAGGTTTTCTAGTATATGTTATTATCACCAGCAATGATCTACAGCTTTTTGATTTATTTGCTAGATGGTTTTTCCCCCCCCTTGGAGTTTGTCAGTTTTAACACTGTATGCTGTCCCAGACGTACTGTTTGTGGCCTTTGTTATAGTAGCAAACCTTTGGTTGGAAGTCAAATTGATTTCTTTAAAAAAAGAGAAAAAAAATGAAAAGGTGTTGACAATTTGCTGACTTTTTAGTACATTATATGTACAAGAGTAGCAGTATGCAGAATAAAAGTTTGGATATGGTGTATTTATTGCTTGTTATGTAAATTAAACACCTTGTATTTAACAATTTTCAATACTTTTAGATAAAATTGTTCTTTGCAAGAATGATTGGTGCTTATTTTTTCAAGAATTTGCTGTGAAATAATGTGATTACAACGGGCAACATTTATCCCATGAACTGCAGCTATCCTAAATTGGTTCTTCATATTTTTCTGTTGCACTTGTAAAATGCTACAAGGAATTTAAAGAAAATCTATTCACTTTAACTTATGATAGTTTTATGAAATTAAAAACAACTAAGTCACAGCTTTTGTTCTGTGGTAACCTATAAATTGTTTGTCTTTTAAGAACCAGTTGTAAAAGACTGAAAAATATGTATATGTTGTAAATATTTGTGTGTTGTGAGAAATTTTGTCATAAGAAATTGAGATAACTTGCCAGAAGGGTTTTTAAGTTTAGAAATACATCCATGCCAATAAAATAGGAAATTGTAAACCTAGTTTTAAACTCTGCATCAGTTGGAGTTCTTTGCTCATACGTAGTTCACTTAATACTTCAGAGTCTGCTTTATAACAATGAAGAGATCAGGGCAATCTTTGGCTCTTTTGCTTTTAATAAGGAATGGTAAGAAACATCTGGGCACAATGGACTTGTTGGTGTGTGCAAATCAGCCCATTTATAAGCCATTTCTTTGAAACAGGTCTAAAGTGTCACAGTTGGCATAACTTTATAGCACTTTCGTCTATGTGTTTGTGGTTTTGCTCAACCATGGATTAAGGTTTGGAGTTTGGATGCCCAGGGCTGTGGAAACAGAAGTTGCATCATAAAATGTGCTAAGGATTGCTTGCATCCACCATTAGCTGCATCATATTTTCATGTGAATTCCAACCCTCTCTGCCCAGAAGAGCAAGAGCTTGAGTTACGTGACCACTGTATTACCTAGTTGTGAGAGCATTAGTGGAAATGGGCGGGAGAGTTTGCACATGCGCTGATCTTAATGGTTTGGCCATCTCTCTGCCCTGTGCAGAAGTGAAGCATTTTTTCAAAGAAATCCTTCCAAATGCATTTTAGTAATTTGTTAGACTGCAGATCAGATGGTGGAATCTGCCTTCATCTCGCTTCCCCTCAAATATAATACTTTTAGCTTTGTTTTTACAATGTCCAGTCTCCACTAAAGGCCAGTGGTGTCTCGCCTACAGAGTGTATATATTTTTAAAAAATGGGTGGGGCTCTGTGTAATGCACAGTCTCTCCTGTCAGGCCTGGGCTTTTAGTTCATGGAAGACTGAACAGAAAACCTTTGGTAAGTATGCCGATGTTTTTGAGTATTGAGTCAGCTATGGTGGATCGTCTTGTGGGATTTTTAATTGTACTGTGTAGTATAAAAATGAGTTATTAAATGTTGGGTTACAGGGAAGATAGCAAGCCCTTAATAACACAGCTTTGTAGTAGGAAATTTACCAGCAAACTGTTGATGACAAATGACAGTAATACAGCTCTTTCCTCGAGAAGTCACTTGGATTTTCACTGGGTTATGTGCCCTGCAAGTACCCGCTGGTATCAGTGGAAGATGTAAATAGCTGAACAAAGCATCTGCCTGTGTTCTGTTTGCTGCCTCTGAGATCGCTACTGGAGTGCACTGTGCGATTCCAGTCCCCCTCAGCCAGTTCTTGCAGCTCTCCCATCTCCCTGCAGCTGCTGCTTGCAGACTTGCGCTGAAGGGTTCTCCAGCAGTCGTGGTAGTTCTAGTGGCGGGTGACTGGTTTGCAGAAACAGAATTCACCAGGGCATTTGAGGGAAAAGGGGGTTGATGCAGTAAGTAAACACTGCCAGCCGTTGTTGGGATTTACTGGCCAGTATGATCAAGTTTAGGGCTTGCTAAACAAGTGTAAAGCAGTGAAATCAGATCACAAAACAGGCGGTGAAGAAATTGCAAGAGAATCCTGTCCTTAGAGGTAAAAGCTGTTTCCCTGGAGTAAATGTTCCTACTAACTCGTGGTTTAGCCAACCCTTCAATGACAGCTGATTTTCTTCTCTGATGCGGAAATAAGTACAAGTAGCTCTTCGGGCATCAGGAACTCTGGACTGCTCTTGGTGACTGAACCTTCTTGTCTTGGAGAATTTGGAACAAAAGTTTTTAGTTATTTCTAGGGTAGACAGGTCCATGGCTATGTCCTGCTACACAGGTTTTTGGTGTTAGAGATACCTTGGAAATAATGTGTTCCCCCAGGTTGATCAACCCCAGTCTCTTCCATCCTCCCCCTGCTGCAGAAAACAATTTTTCATCATTTATATGTGAATTGGCAGATCATGGTATTTCCCTAACCTTGGTAGTAAGGGAAGGTGAATGTTTGTGTCACGTGGATGAGAACCTGACCCTCTGGGGATGTTTCTTGCTGTTCAGATCACAAAGCACTGTGAGGTTAATATTGATGCAACTGTCAGGGAGCATGTCTAGCCTTTATGTCTCTCATTTCCCATGATACCAGTAAGAGAAGGCACAACAGCTGGGTAGGTTTAGGGTGACCACAGGGCATATTTTAGCACGCAGAAAAATTGGAGGAAGCTTATCACAGATGGGCTTTGTCAGCTAGTTTTGTGTTATGTGTAACAGGGTGCCAGGCTAAAACAGAAATGTTACAACCACCCTGAAAATGGCAGGTTGGCAGTGGATTCACAAACGTCCTGGCACAGGCGGTGCATAGCAATCTGCCACGTAGTCAAGGACAGGTTTAGCGTGAGCTCTTGAACGTTTGGGTGGCAGATGTAACTGTTAGCTGACTTGCACCTTTTATGTGGTGAGTTAATAGGGTAGGGGGCAAAGGTGTTGATTCTTCCTAAGGCAAAACCAAATACTGTTTCTCCACAAAACGCTGTTACAAAATTGTGAGTGTTCTTTAAAAACAAAAAAAAAGCAGTGAGCATATGGGAGAGACAGCACTGCTAAGTATTCTGCTCAAGTAGGAGCTTGTGTAGACTTACCGTACGGTAAAATGGCTGTAAAATACATTATGGGGGGTTCCATCCTGTTGGATACTAATGTTGATCCCAGAGAGACAGAAAAGATGATGACTCGCTGTGTTTCTGTCTTTCTGTCTGCCTTGCATAGGGCAGTCAGACCTTTCCCACATCTCTCTGGAGTGATATAGAAAGGGGCTTTACATTTATTTGAGGAGGAGTGATTTGATTAGAAATAGCCAAGTAAGAACTAAGCCTTTCCTGCTTCATTTGTATAGCGATGTTTCCCTGGACATTGGGGAATTTCTGGAAAATTGCTTTGCCAAGAAGCATTGCTTCCGCAAACACAAGAAGCCTTGTTATTTTTTAGATGTTGTTGAAATATTGTCGGAAATGAGTCCCCCTCTGAGCTACCAACCATGTTCTTTTCTACTTCCTCTGTATTTCCAGTGATAGGGTTCAAACAGGGGGTTTTGGACTTCAAAAAATTGAGTCTGATAAAATTATTGTGGATTCTCTGCAAGGTTCACATGAATGTCCTGGTACTGTCTTTTTTTTTCTTCTGTTTTTCAAATGCCTTTTTTTTTTTTTTTTTTTGCTTTTTTCCCCCGCTGCGGTGTATTTGTTGGGCGTTAGGTGTTGTCTCTGTATGTACTTCAGATGCTCAGGTCTTGGCCTGTGTGAGGCTTACTGTCATTCAGATCGTTACTCTTGTTCACAACACATAGGCTTTACTCCGTTATGCTGCCAGCCACTATGTGTTAAATGCACCCAAAGTACTCGGCAAAGCATGTATTCGTGTCTGCTTTTGGCTGGGATTTCTTCTGGTTTCTTCAGTTCACATACCTTATTTACACTAATCCTGTGAAATATTTTTATTATTGCAAGACATACACGGTTGTTTCACTGTTACTCCTCGTCCCCACAGGCAAAGGAAATCCATGACTTCTTCCCAGGCAGCTATATTTGATTTAACTGTAATTTTCATCCTTGCACGAAATTTGGTCAGAACAGTTCCTGTCACAGAACCCAGTAGCTTAAGTAATGGTGTTGGAGGACTCCTTGTTGTAGGTACAGGTGTGTCAGCGCTGAGACAAATACAGGGCCAGTTAAATAGTGTCGCTCAGGAATTGTTTTATCCTAACAAGCAAAGATTCCTGGGTTTGGTAGTGAGTTTCAGTCAAGTGTGGAGATACCAATGGGTCCAACAAACCATAGATTTTTCCACTGATGCTTTATGATGTTCATCAGAAGTCAATTCTATTTCGTAATTAGATTTATAGTCTTTTCTGCTCCAATTACTATGTTTGGCTGCAACATTTTACAAGAGAATTGGCTGTAAACTGCTAGATCTGAGGCAGAGAATGACAATCATAGGAATGTGTTGGACAGGGTGTGATTTTATTCATATTTGCATAAACCATGTGCATACAGCATTAGGACAGAACTGCTGAGTAACTCACGGTCAGGGATACCAAAATCTCTTGGATAATACTGGATGCTGACACAGAAGGATAGTCTATCCAGATCCAGAATGAAGTCGTCTTCTGTAGCTCCACTGCAAGGCCCACGCAAACTGTTTTAGAGCCAAAGATTAGCCATGGCCTATCCAGCCACAGTAGGCTACAGGCCAGGAGGGATTACCTTCCCACAATGCCAAACTGCTGATGCTTCAGCAAACAACACTTCCCAACTTCAGAAGTAACAGCAAACTTTGAGACCCAACCCTGGGCATGACCTCAAAATATACATTCTTAGAAAGGCAAACACTCTGCTGGTGCCTTCAGTATTAACAGTAAGGCATGATTTACAGTTACTTTTAAGAACCAGATTTAGGCTTTTAAGTGACACAAATGCTTCTGAAAGTTTTCTTCTTGACATGGCACAGAAGAGTGATGTAGAGTCCACCTATTTTATGTCTACAGTGAAATCCAGAAGCCAAACTACTTATATCCCTTTTAAATATGGGACCAAACATAGGTTCCGAGTTAATCATTCCTGAAAATTCAGTGTGTTTTATTTTTCAAAATGATGTATCTGTTGATAGCTGAATAACACACGAGTTTTTTAAAATCTTGAGTTGTTAAAAATTTTTAGATGTCCCATGCATTTTCTGCATGGTGGCTTTCATTTAAAACCATTTTGAAATTAATATTTTTGTGTTCTTCTGTTGGAGGAGGGGAGGAAGGGATAGGTTTTGAGGCAGAATAGGTTTTTATCCTTTCCCCTCCTATCTCAGCTGTCTTGTTAACTTTTATATTGAAATTGAATGTTGTAAAATCAAGTGGAAAAACAGTTTCATTACCCCACACACCCCCCCACCAGATCCATGCTGTTCTGTGCCGCATTGCGTGAGGTTTAAGCCGGGAGTAAGTCCTCTTCTGTAGAAGGTAACTCTGAACTCTGAGGCTGGTTTTGAGTAGCAGAGATGATTCAGCTGTCTGGAGTAAGTGACTAATGGGGAAGGATTCCATCTTGGGGAATATGTTGTGTAATAAAATGAAAATCTTTTTGGGTTTATTAGGTTCCTAGCAAAAAGCCTGAAGCTGGTAGTATATCCACATTTAATTTACAGCACAGGATGACAAATGTAATTTCTGGTGAGACTAACTGTGTGTGTGTGTTTCAGTTATTTTGGTAGATATAAATAGCATCAAGTGTGAACTCAGAAGAAAAATAGCAGACAATAAATGGGCAAAGGATTAAGGAAAGGTTAAGGAATTGAGATATTAAGTGTTCTGAACATTTTTAAGTTTCAAGAAAGACTGAAATGTAAGATCTCATCTTTTTATTAAAAAAAGGCAACCCAAATTTAGGCATATCCTTTGTAGAAAAAATACACAAAACATTAATATTCATAGGTTTGTAATACACAAATTCTGCACTGTAATACCTATGAAGCACTGATGTTTGTAAGTGTTGTCACTTAACAGGGAGTGCGTTTACACCACCAGCTTCAGTCAGTTGTGGGGAAACAATGGCAGAATTACCCTTAAAAAGTTGAGCGTACGAACCTGTTACCTATGTGCCAATCTCGCATTGCCGGTCACTGTCACAGGTTGCATGCTGGGACAAACCGACCTTTTTTGGTCTGAGCCATGACAGCTTTGCACATCCATTTCCATGAGGCTGACTATGCTAAAGCTCCCCTAAAACTCAGCATAGGCAGGCCTTGTCAGAGGTTCATTTGAGGCACCTCATATAATATGACCAAATGAAACTTAACCCATAATTAGACTAAAAGCTTCAAAGTTAATTTTAAAGAAAAAAATAAGAAACTCAAACCCTGCTTTTCTTTTCCCCTAGCAAGCCAGCTGTTTTCTCTCACCTGCATATTGGTTTAGGATAGCAGTATTTTGCATTTGGAAATTGCTCTGTAAAATGCTTGTTGCATTTCACTGGTTCATCTTCCACACCTGTGTTACAGGCTTATCTGTTGCAAACCAGGCTCCAGTATGGATGTCAGTAACGCTCAGCAAAATCTTACTGTCTGGGGTCACACCTTGCTTCTCCCTGGACTTGGCAGTGCTGAGGGCAGAGCTGATGCCTGCCAGCTGTAGCTGTTCATGCGTGGTTACACCTGAGGTCTGACTTGGCTGGGTAAGACTTCGTGCTTCTGTTTGGGGTCAGAGCCTATCTGCATGGCGCTGCTCACTATAGCCCGCCGGACCCTTCAAAAAAAGCAGAATCTACCCTACAGCAGGGTATTGAGAGCGATGCTGCTTGGTACCAGGAGGAAAGATCTCCAGAAGCCAAAACGCGTAATGCAGCTTTGCTCCAAAGATCGCTTCTTGTTCCCTGTCTCGTTTGATTTTCTGGGCAAGCTGGTTTTTATCTATTGACTGTTACTGTTCCCAGCACAAGGTGGCACTCACATGCCAAGAAAGGGCTTTCTCAGTCCTGCAGCCCCATCCCTTTTAGAAACCAGGGTGTATTAGATATAAACTGTTTGGCCATTTATTGATTTTTACGGTGTATTATCCCAGGAGTGCATCTGAATGATACCTGGGGGAAGAAAACAGCCAGCCAGCAGGGATCTGGAGGGAAAAGAATGATCCAAGTTACAGAGCAAAGCTTGGCAAGGGGAATTGGGGAATAACTTGATGCTGAATGCAGCTGTGCTCCTGCTAGTTTTAATCCTTTTGCATTCCACAAGGAGGAGGTTCCCCCTTAAGGCTGGAAAGTGCTGATCCATGCCTGTCTCTTGAGTTTCTGCTGTTTCTATTAGTCAGAATAACTCCTGCCAAAGGCAGGGAGGGTCTTTGTGCTGCTGCGCCTCGCATCCTTCTGGTAGCCACTTGCCACTGCGTTAAATGTCCTCAGGCAAGGGGAAGTAAAAGTACAGGAGGAATGAGGCTAGTGGGGAAAAGAGTGGAAAGAGGCAAGCAGTATAACATCCTCCTCTCATCAGCTCAGTCCATAGGAATCCTTTCTTGGTCAAGATCCAGCATTAACACTTGCCTCAGGAATGCTCTATTTGCTCTTGAGGGGGAGGGGGTTTGTTGCCTGGCCTTACAGCTCCCCAAATCAAGTGAGAACAAGCTGGCTGCTGTCTCTTCTCCTGCTATGCAGTACTTTTAAATCAATATTTGCTCAGGGGTTGCACCTCCATGCTATGTGCTATCAGCACTAGGAAGATCCTGGCCATCTAGTAAACATCTCTTTCTGGAATACTGAACACTCATGTTTGGTTTATTTATCTCAACTGTCCTAGTAGATTTTCTATGAAGTTTTAATGGAACTATGGAGGAATACAAATAACCAAATGCTACCTAGGCTTCCTTCAATCCAGGCTACATCACCCTTTTTCTTTGTTTTGCAGCCCTGGTTTGCTGCTCTCACAGAAACCATGGGGTTAAGTCTCAGGACTCTTACTTTTGCCCATGCCTTTTTTTTGGATCAAGAATTACCAAGAACAGTGAAGCAATAATCTACCACTTATCACAATGATCTATGAAGGACACCAGAGTTAGAGTGGCAAAGAGATCATAGAATCATTTAGGTTGGAAAAGACCTTTAAGATCATCAAGTCCAACTGTAAACCTAGCATTGCCAAGTCCACCACTAAACCATGTCCCTAAGCGCCACATCTACAGGTCTTTTAAATACCTCCAGGGATGCTGACTCATGGAGGCACTGGGGCACAGAAACATGAACTGGCTTCCTTAAGGGAACACAGCAGAGAAATGACAGACTCTGAAACAGCACTGATCTCCTAAACACTGCTTAAAGTGCAGAGGACAAGGACTTTTCCTAATTATGCAGACTTTTACGGATGTATTATGAGTCTTGAATGAGGTAACTGTAACTCCCATAGTTAGAACAGTAAAATAATTAGAAGACCTCTTTCCTCTTTTAGCTTGTAGAAGATGTAGGACAACTGTAACTTTCCTCTATTCCTTTTTGTCTTTCGGAAAAGCTCGTGTTCCCCCCCCGCCACCCACCCCAAACCTAGCATATCTATACAAGTGAGACTTGCACCCCTTTTTTGTTGCCAAGCAGCTGTAGATGCAGTCAGTAAGAATCTATTTAGACTAATTAGATTTTGCAAATTCATTATGGTTCTCTTGTTGGCGCCTGTAGACAAAAAATAACCAGTGGGCTTCTTACAGGGTCTGGCTGTTATGGTAGGGCTTCCCAGTGCTTGGCAGACATGACTGCTGCTGCACTTGACTGCAAAATGGTGTAAGAAGGAGGAGTCTTGGCTCTGGAAAGCAGCTGTAAAGCCAAGAGGAATGGCTGTTATGCCTTCTGACTTTTGCTAATTGTGTGATTGCCTGACGTGGTATCAAATAATGACTCTCATAGACTATTAAGAATCAAGCAAGGTGTTTTTTCATCCTTACATCACCAGGATGAAAGCTTCCACAAAGCTGGCATAGCACATACAACTAGACAAGGTGGATGACCTTGGTCAGACTCCACTGATTTGGAAAGCGGAAAGGTTTTTTTCACAGCCCTGCTGCTACTTCCTGCTTACAGGCAAACCTGTCCCCCTTTTCCCCTCTATAAAATGGAAATAATTATTCTCTCATTTTTAATTGTGTGTATTTAAATCATAACTTCTCTACAACAGACCTTATCAACTGGACAAAGATTTAGAAGGAAGAGGATAAAGGGGCATTCATTAGTTGTACACATGTATGGTATATGCTCCTGAGCTGTTAAGCTTAGCAGAGTGTTTTGCTTCTCCAAGGCTGCTTCATGTCGATATTTACTGGCTGCCCTAATGTGCCATTTTTCACCAGCTGGTTCTAATCTTCCTGCAAGATCTTCCGAGCCAGCTTCATTGTGAAGATTTTAACTGAACTTTGGAATCCTAAAGGAGTGAAGGGTAGGTAGGTGGTGAATATTTCTCACCACAAGAGTACGTTTCAAGATTGTCCTTCCTTCTCCTCGCTCACAGACTCTGAAATTTATTTCTGTGGCTAAAAACGTCAGTCCTTACAAGCACTCCTGACTGGAACTGATGCTCTCTGTCCAATTCCCAGAAAAGAGGCAGTTCTACTCCAGCATTTCCTCTGAAAAGTGCTTGCGAGCACTGTTTCCTGGATCCTGGCCTACTGCGCCACTGGGTAACTCTATTGGTTTGAGAGTGGAGGATGGTCTGGGTGGTGCTTGGCAGCAGTACCATAGCAGGGAGAAGACAGTGTGGCTGTTGTCTGCGCAAGCTGGAGCAGTGCTTAGCTCTGCACCAGAGTCTGGAGGTTACAGCTTGCCTGACCACCCTGGGCTCCTCTGGCCAGGACAGAGCCACACACTGGGAAGGGCAGCATGGGTGTCTTGCACCCTGCCCTCTCCAGCTCGAACCTGCAAGCGTTGGGACTGTCTGCCTGTGAGCTCTATGGGTGCATTGTTTCCTTGAAGAAATGGTTTGGGTTGTGGGGTGTTTTGTGGTTTGGTTGTTTTTTTTTTTGGCAAGTTTTCCCCAGGAGAGGGAGCAGTCCACAAAAATTATGTCAAGGGGAATGAATCAGCTTGTTCCAGCTCCAGCTAAACCACATTTGCTGCATTGCCGTGAACACCTCACCTTCAACTTCTCTTCCTTCACCTTCTGACTACTAACACTGCCGGACCTTTGTCTGTGCTAGCCCTTTGAGGCTGGTATTCAGTGAAGATGCTTAGACCTCTTCCCTTCTTAAACTGCCTTTCCCACCACAGTGCACCCCAAGGCTGCTTCCAGCGCCCCATCCCACAGCCCACATCTCCATCACTGGTCCCTGAGTTCAAGTCACTTCCTTCTCAGTGCTGCATCCTGTTAATCTCTGACCTGAGCCCCAGAGTGATGGCTCAGGGACAGCTCCTGCAGGTTACTATGGTGATCAGGCGAAACAGGACATCAGTTAACTTAGGAATTTGGGGCTGCTTTGGTGAAAAATCTCCTTTTCATTCTAGCAATAGTAACTTCTAGAGGCTTGCTGCTGCTTAAATATCTATTTGGAGGCTGACTGTTTCCCTAGCAGTCGATTATATTTCCAGTGACACATGCATAGAAAACCAGAGGAAAATTAGGGGTTGAAGAGTTCGAAACGATTGCTGCCAAAGTTCCTGCCTTCATGGTGTCTTTTGTTATATCAGGAAAAGTTCCAAAAAGCAGTAGCCTGGTTACCACTTAAGGAAGGGTTTGCAGTTTCTTGCTGACAACTTCTTTCGTTCTTTGTTCCTTCCTTTTTTCTCTTTTTTTCTCTTTTTTTTTTTTTTTTTTTAATAACGAAGAGGGGATATAACAGAGCTAACTTTGTGGTAATTAAGCCTCTGCTGCATTGTATCTCAGTACATCTGATACAAAAACATCTACCGACATGTGCTGTGATTCTTAGTGCTGCTGTAAGCTGAACCGCTCTGGGAAAATTTCCAAGGAATAATGGGCAGAATTCTCAAGGACAAGATGAGGAAGGCAGCGAAAGTTATCTGTTCAACAGCAGTCCTGGGAAACTAGTGTAGCAGGGAGGCTGTCGTAGCAGTAACTGGCATTAATAATAGTGTTATTCTTTATCTTGATATGCCAGCAGTAAGATTTAAGAGGTTTTGTGTTTGGATGACCCTCAAGGGCAAAACTTGAGTAGGGGATTTTGCAGCAAAGACTTGAAGTTATACAGTTGTGAGGGGAATAAACTATTTTCACTGGAGCGAGATCTGCAGCTGTCTGCTTGGGGATGGTCATCTCTGGTAAAGACATACCCTGAGACAGAAGCAGTCTTTTAAGAGCATAGCTGCGACAATTACATCTCTGCTGTGTGCTATCTCTGAATGTTTGATACAAAGAGGTCTACAGACACATGCTGTGATTTTTAATGCTACTGTCAGCTGAACCACTCTGGGAAATTTTCCAGGGAGCATCGGGCAGAGTTCTGAAGGACAGATCGAGAGCAGTGTGAGGTATTGGTGCTAACTGCAGACCTAGGAAACCACTGTGCTAGAAACACAATCTGAAAGGGGGCAAACTTTTAAATGTACACCTTCTTTTAAGTTAGTACAAGCAGACATGATCAAGTGCTTGCAAACAGCTTGTGTTACGAGCTGCCCCCAGTACTCCAGTTTAACAGTGTCTAGGCCCATGCTTCAGTCCCCTTTTCTGCACATGAGTGAAGTGGGATTTCAGTTATAAAGCTGTGTGTGTCCTTTCTTTGGGTAGAGGAGCATATCACACCTGAACAGTGTTGCAATTCACAAGGCAGTAGTTGGAGTATGACAGTTTACTTCTCTAGTGTTGCTCTGTCTGCTGTTAGTGAATGTTATCTAAGCCTATCAGCTCATGTACTTCATGTTGATTTTGGAGCCTGGTGGATAATACTACCCACTGGTCAGGGAGGGTAAACAGTTCACACTGCAGCCAAAGTTCACTCTAGCAGGTCTGAGTTGTCATTTCTGCTTCCAATTTGTATTGACAAAGTGATATCAAAAAAGGAGGGGACTCATAGACGTGGGTGAGGCAGTTTGACTCGTATTGTTGATGTGTCCTTTCAAAGGGCAACATCAGAGTCAGCTGAGCATGAGTAAATTCCCATTTATGAGGGCCTGACCTTAGACTCTGGACCTCCATAGCTGAAGAATCACTACAGGGCTGCAGAATTACAAGTCCACTGAAACAAGGATAACTTGAACTTTGATATAAATGCCATGTCCACCTTGGCTTTGTAATGTGCTCTGAGATAACAGCACGTGTTACTTCAGAGGAATCTCACCACAGACCTGTTAGCTGGTGCCATCCAAGGGCCAGTGCTCTTACAGAGCTTATCTCCAGGACTTTCTGCTCAGAAGACATCTCTAGGCAAGGAATTCCTGCTTCCTGTTAAGGCTGGGTGTGCAGCACATTTTGTATGTAGACATCGGCAAGTCTCTTCAGGCTTCATTTTAGTGACTTTCTAGCTGTTTGCTTGGATGTTTCATTACTTCAACTGTGTGTCTTAAGTTTTAAAATTCTTTTCAGATGGTCTTTCTACCTGATGGCACAGCACTGCCTGGATATGACTGTATCTGAAAGCACAACAGCGATGCTTGAACTGTGATAGTCATGCATAGTAAGTCTCCCAGGATTTTGATTTCATTATTTTTTGCATGAGTCTGGGCACCTATTTAAACATAGAGAAAAACTACCTAATAGGATAAGCTGTTGCAAGAAGCTAAGTTCTACTGAAGTGTTGGATGAGGCCTCAGATGGGTTCTGACAACTAGTGGGCTCTCTGACTTCTACTTGGATGCAAATCTATGTAGAGAAAAAGTTTCTGTTTAAAGGGTTGCGATTTTGTCCCTTTGTGGAGGAGTCTGGTTAAAGGGCAGTTCTCAAAGTGCTGTTAAGAAAAAAAGCATATTTGCCTGGGTAACTGTTCCCTACTGCCTGTCCTCTCCACAGAGCTGTGGATGAACAAAGTTTTCAGTTCTACTGTGGGGTAGAGAAAGCAGCCCAAGTCCACAGAGCCCAAGGGTGGCATTTTTTGATAGTACCAGCTGCCACAGAAGCCAATGGCAGATTCGTCCCTGACCTACATGGTAGCGGCACTAGGCCAACACTGTATGCTCCAGCAAATCATTCCCTCAGGTTCGGTAAATCCTGTGCTGTTGTCCTGCTTCTGGGACAGTAAGAGGACACCCTGTGTCACACGTGCTCTGAGAGCAAACTATGAAGCAAGGGAGGCAATAGTGCTTGAAGTTGCCAAACTCAATGTGTGGGGTTGGAGCTGAATACCTAACTGAGAAACATCAATGGCCAGACCACTGCCAGTGAGTAAGCATCTTCTATTTTGGTATTTGCAGAAGTGCATGCTGCCACTTTAGCTGCAGAACACAGGGCTGTGGAAAATGGAGGTTTCTTGACCTGTTAATCAGGGAGAAATACAGAGCTGATGCTATGGACTACCCTTGTTCTTGGTTGGAAATACTTTTTGCTGCAGTTCAAGCTGAACACAGCCTCCCAACCCTTTCTGCTCTGTTTCTTATCTCCTATTATATTCAGCATGCTCAAGCCTTTTAGTTATGAACTGAGACACTGAGAACACGTCTTCACCCAGAGCAGAAGGGCAACAAGTCTCTTTGCAATTACTTCCACTTCTGAGGGACAGCAAAAACGTTGGTCCTGTAGCCAGGTTTGAAGGCTTTGGTTTCTCCAACTTCTACCAACTTCCTCTCTTTCAGATGCTCTGGGAACGGATCAAGGCTGGGTGAGTTAGCAAGTGAGACAACAGAGAGGCTGAGTGGCACTTGCATGAAAGATAGCAACAGGAGAAGGGGGAGGTAGAAAGAATGGGACAAGAACAGAGATAAGTGACCTTGACAGGAGAGAACAGCAGGCAGTGATGCCCTAGGAAATGGAAGTGCAATAGGCAGTGGAAAGGGGAGACCTTGGAAAGATGAACAAGACTAAACTGTGCTGAGGAGGAGGGACCTTGCACTGAGATTTCCAGGCTGCTGTGCAACCATTTTCTCATGCAGCAAAGGAGATAAACACACACCACGTGGTAGAAAGCAGAAACCCAAGAGTAAGGGATTTTTCTGTTTCCTCCCTCAATTTTGTGAAAAAAATTGCCCTTTCTCTAGACTTGCTGACTTTTAGGACCTACTTCTTCAGAAGGCACGGTCAATCTTGCAGTTCCCAAGAGTGTGGATTTTAATTATGCATCAGTATAATGCCTTTGTTTGGAGAATTGTTGTGCAAACATAGAAATCTGAGTTTTTACGGCTTGTAGAATAGTAACGATTTAAAGGAAATTCCTTTCTCTGTACGAGTCAAGGCATGCTGAATTCTCCCCTCCCCGAAGCTTGTGTCAACATCCATGCAAGCAAGGCAACTAATCTGAGCAGGTGACATTTCTCATCTGCTTTGAAGTTCAGACCCACCAAGGGATTAAGTGAACTCTGTCCTGCCCTATCACCCACTTAGCAGGTTCACAGAAGACTGTAGGGTAGACGTGACTGCACTGTTGAGTAAGTAAAACCTTGAAACTGCCCTAATTTTGCTGATTTCATTCTGTCTTGGGTCCTGGAAGTGGCATGCAAGAACTCAGTTGACTGTTTCTTACGTTTTCCCTCAAGTTCATGAGGGTGCACATGGACAACTGGCCCTACTTCCCCTTTGGCAATCTAGGAAGGGCCTCGTTACTCAACTTTACTTCAGGGAAAAGTTAAGGATGGATTCCCCTGTCTGCAGGAGCACAAAAGGAAAATGAAGCACCTGGACAGGACACTGCCCACCCTCCATATCCAACACCATCTTCCTTGGTATTTCCAGTCAGTCCCTCCATTGAAAGAGTTTGGAGGTAGGTTGATACAGCCAGAAGAAAGCTGGGGTTCATTCTAGCTGCTACTGACAGGCAGGGCTTTCCTACAGGATGTGTCCCACATGGGTAATTGCAGCAGCTGTCAGCTTGCTCCGGTCTATATGACAGCTGGCACAAGCTCAATCCAAGATCTGCAACTTTTAGGCTGCCTTTGGTCAGATGCTTCTCAAAAGCAAGATTGTGAGGCTTGGTTGGATCAGAGTGATTTCAGTGAAGGCCTCTTAGCATTCAGAACAGATGGTCCCTCTGGCTTAAGAGCTTCAGCAGATGCTCCTGCTTTCATGTTCACCAACTGCATAAGAGAGGCTGCTTAAAAGAAGTCTTAAAAAGCTGGCACTCTAGACAAGGTGCTTTTGACGCTGATTGCTTTTACCTTACTAGAAAGTTCCTTTCCCCCAAATCATGGAGGACTACCTCTCACTTCTTATCTTTGCTGAGTTTTTGGAGTTACTTCAGACCTTGGAAGTCAATAGGAAGACTCCTGTTAATTTGAATGTTTGCTAGCTCAAGCCTTTTGCTGTTCAAAGCCCCCTACACCTTAGTCTACTGAAAGAGAACTAGCGATAGAGGGAGTACCTGGTCCAAGAGGGCCGAAGAGCTGGAACTCGGGCATTACTGATCACCACAGGCTCTGAGAGAACTTGGCTGTGAATTGCCAAGGGATTTGCAATAGTTGTGAGTATGACAGAATAACATTGGCTTTACCTGCTAAATAATAAACTCACTCAAGTATTATAGAGATGCCCAGGACCTGAGAGGACCCTTAATACTCCACAACATTGGCTGCAGGTGAAGTAGTAAGTGTGTGACTGAGGTGTAGGTAGGTGTCAGCAAGGGATGCTTAGGATTCTCCCTTTGTTACACTGAATTGCACTAGAAGAGTGAGTTGGCTCTCTAATACAGGATGTAAGAGCCCTGAGATACTTAGGGAAAGAGGGCTAGAGAAGGAAAGGCTGGGATTAAATTGTCTCCAAAGAGGATGTAAAATATGGAAGGGGAAGACCCTACTGTAAGGCACAGAGAGATACTAAGCACTGAGGTGTGTACTGATAGCAATAAACAAGCGCTGTGTGTTTTAGGTGAGGGGTGTTGCCTCACTAAAAACTCAGCTGAGACCATGGAAAAAACCGAGCAACAGAGTTGAGTAAAAGGTGGAATGTCGGGAGAGAAAAAAATAGGGAAGCAATTGATTTACTATAGGGCAGTACAGGAGAGTCAAAGGGCATACAGTAGCAGTGTGTAATCACAGCCAAACAGCTCCCATCAGGCAGATCATCTGCCTTTCAGCCTGCTTTTGGTTTTCATCTCGCTCATTTCCTCCTCCCCCAGCTCTTCTGCTTGAGTCATGAAGTGGACATTCTGTTTACAGAAGTGGATGTTTCCTCAATAAGAAGTGCTAAAGCTGTACATCACTTCTCCTGGGTGCTCCCCTCTCCTTGTGCATTTGTTTAACAGCAGCAAATATTTTGCATTTAGAGGTGCTGTTGTAGTTTCTCTGGATGTGTCCTTGGCAGATGGATTTCCCCATTTGCCCAGGATTTATATGTGACATTAGGTCCCAGAGGAATAGATACTATACAACTGTAGTCCCCTCTGTGCAGGGCCTGCTCTGTATAGTCTGTCTCTGGGTACACAGCATTTGAGAAACCTCTCCGAGGCAGCTTGCCTGGCACACTACAATCCTAGATGTTCCAGCTGGAAGCAGCACCCCACCTCTCGCCATTGCTGGGGCTGCAGCTTTGGTGCACAGGCTCCTAGGCTGAGGACTGGAGCTTTGTCTGTGTAACTAATATTGCCACTCTTGAAGATCCTTGATTCAATTACTTTGTCAGAGCCCCTTTCCTTCTGAGCCCCAGGCAGTAGAGCTTGTCTCAGGATGGGTTTTGTCATACTGAAATTGAAGCACCCTATCCAAATAGCCTTTCTGTACTCTACACCCCTGGAATGGTTTGAGCTGCCCTCTGCCAGTGCCAAAGATTGGCAGGGAAGATGAACGGGTTGAACATTGGAGGAATCTCTCCTTTGAACACTGAGATGACTAGCTTTTAGTAGCTTCCCAACATAGAGAAGACTTGTGTTAATTTATTTCTTCCTTCCTCTCATATTTATGTGTTGAATTAGTATTTTCTATTCAGCAAGTCAACTAGCTATGCCTGTGACTGTGCAAGAAACATTGGAGTTTGCTTTAAATTTTTTTTTCAGTTCTGCTTATCCTGCCTGTATACAAGATATCAACCTACAGCTTGCTTAGGAGACCTCTATTTGCATGTGGTGACTAGGAAGCACTTTGGAATAGCTGGTTTGTTTGTCCCTGGTAGTCTGTTCCTAACACAAACCACGTGAATGGGGCAGACAGTGGGTATAAAAACTCTTTCAGAACTTGCAAATGTTTGGTTTGGTTGATGGCATCTTAAGTGGCACAAATCATTTGGAGGCAAGACACATTATTGACTGGTGCTTTTCCAGAACTTTACGCTCCTGAGTTGGCAACTAGCACTGCTTTTATTTCCCCCCAAAATGACACACTGCACTTCATGTCAATTTTTGTGCCAGCTACAGTGATTTACAATCTTCCCTTCCAGAGGTGAAGTCTCTTAATCAATTATAAATGAGCAGATGTTTCTTGCCATTCATTTTATCTGTCTAGAAGTGGTAAGAATTAATCCAGTGGACAGAGGTATTTCATACTTACAACAGTTTGGGAATCTTGCAAGGAGTGCCTTCTAAGGAAAATATATATATTTAAGATATGATATTACAAAGAACTCTGTACTCCTCTATCTCCTTCTTGCCCAGGATAGCCCTCGCCACTGGAGTGCAAGTCCATGCTATTCTTGGCGGTACTGGTGGTGAGCGCAGAGCTGGTGGTTAGTGTGGTAGGGGCAACCTCCTTTTACCAAGCATTGATTTGCAACAGTGGGAAATTTAAGAGACATGGAAAATTGGAAAAGCACTTGTAAGAAAACTTTACTCATAATGTCTCCAAAACATTTCAGTGTTAGAGGTGGGGGAAGATGAGGATAGCACAGGGAAGATTATTACAAAAGCAGAGGTGGTCTTCTTTAAAACCATGGTAGCTCCACCTGTCTTAAATAGGCAGATCAGCAACTTCTTTTTCTGACTGTTGGAAGCTGGTGAATTGACAGGCTGCAGGCGTTTGTCCTCGCTGCTGTGGAGGAGACCATCCTGTAAAAGCAGCCTGCCTGGAAGGCAGTATCCAGGCCCACAGCATGGGGGTCTGGGCTGTATCCAGACCCACGGCATGTTTGGAAAGGCACTGGTATATTGCTGATTTGTGGAATTTCTATTTCCTGTGATGATTTTGCCTCAGAAAGGGGAGCTGGGGTTAAGACAGGAGCTGGAGAGATTTTGATTTGTGTGGGGCTTGGAGGGGAGAAGAGGGAGGCCACTGCTACTGTCTCAGAGAGGCAATGGGCAAGGGGGCTGCACTTTCAATGAGAAGTGCAGACATTTCCTAGAATGGGATCTCTGAAGTACCTGCTGACTGAAACATTCCAGGCATTCCTGTGCTGTGCTGTGCTGCTGCACTCACGAAGCAGCAGCTAATACTGCTCAGGCTGCAGCCTGGCCTTGGCAAGTGGCTCTTATTCAGTCATGGACGCTTGGAACCACCGCTCTAATTAGCAAATTTGCTACATGGAGTAGCGCTGCAAGCTGTGAATTTGCAGCTGCAACTGCGAGAGAAGACGAATGTTATTTTAGCATGTCGCTGTCATGAACAGACCTGCCAGAAGCAGGTTGAAGGACTTGCGGTGGGCTATGTACCACTGTGTTCTCTGCTAAGGTTTCCTGGGTGCTTTGTGCATGGTCCAGAAACTGTAGTTCTCCATAGCCCTTAGCTCTCCCACAGCTGCTCTGTCAAGTTGTGTTTACATCTACTGTAGGGGGCAGAGATTCACACCATCTCAGTGTCAACAAGCTTGTAAATCATCTACTTAATAGTCACAGGTAAGATAACATATTAAATACTAGAGGCACTAAGAAATCATTCCCACCTCACCCACCGTCCCCACAGAGTACTGAATCTTGTCCAAAGCTGCACAAACAGGATTCTAAGATAAAGACCTTGGATAAGAATTACTAAAACAAACAGAGCGTAGAGTGGTTGGTTAAGGGACTGGCCTTCTCAAGGCCAAAGGGTGGGTGTGGAAGAACTCACCTTACTGAAAGGAAAGCTAAGAACATTTAAAAAAATACATCTTGGAACAAACAAAGCCCAGCCCAGGAGACTGTAGTATTTTAATTAAATTGATGTAGCATAGGAAAAGAATCATACAAGTACTGTGCACTCCATGCAAAATATATCATTTGGGATTTCAGTAACAAGTAGACAAAAGCTTTCTAGTAGCAGAGGGATCCCATTCTGCTTAGCATGATGCAGTGCAGCAGAGCTATTCAGAATTAATGCAGCTCTAGCAAGGAAACTACATGCTCCAAACTATGTTTCTGCCTTTCCTTAAAAGCGCTTTAAGAGAATTTACCAATCATCTGCAAACTGCCTGACTGCGAACACAGAAAAAAGAGCAGAAATTTTCCAGTTTGCCTCCTCCCTTCTCTGCCATATGCAACAAACCCTTCTATAGCAGTATAGTTCCTGGGGGCACGTTAGTTCACCTGTCTATTGATAACTGGCTTGATGTCAGGGTTTTCTTTCTTATTTTTGTTGTCACATAGATGAAATCCACTGTTAGAGCATTATCTGCTATTGATGGGGGCTGCATTCTGATTTAAAGGCAAAAACTCCAAATCTGTCATTTTGCTAGCCTGTGATCAGAATCTGGGGGAGATATTTGTAGGTGGAGCATGGTGGACCACAGGACTGTAGTTTTAGGTCAGAAACACTTCAAAATCGGTTCCTTTTGCAGTTTTTTTCCCTAGAAGAGTATGTGGTCTCTAACTTTAGTCAGTGCCTAGGGGTAATGGCTACATCCCCTCTACTTAGGGCTTGTTTACCTTTCCTATGCTGCTGTACAGCTATTGTTAGTTTGCAGGTAAGGCAAGTGTTACCATTTTAGCACAGTCTGAAAGAAAAGGATAGGAGGGAGCTATTAGATTCTCCACTGTGTCGCTCTCTGCCTGGTGGCAGGGTTGTACTTCACACTGATCTCTCAGATGTGGTAATAAAACCAGTAAAGCTTTATTTTTACTGGTTATCAGCCAAAAGCAACAGCTAGGCTAAACCAGAAAATATCATCCGTCCTGCCTTTGCAGCACATGTGCTGAATCTCTGTGCCGATGCTCTGATACTTCTCTACATCTCTTCTGAGGAGACAAGGGGACACAGAGACCTTCATCCCACCCCAAACAACCTGGTCTACCTAATCCTGGCCACTGTCTAAGAACAGGCCTCCTGCCCTCTTCCCAGCCCCCTGACGTGCTCCCACCCTCTCAGTGTAAATCAGCAACACCTCCCTTGTCTTCTGTCGTGCTTTTGACAGGGTTGTTTTTATAGCTGCCTGTATCTGCCTCTAGCAGTGGCCACCTCTTCTTCCTCTGTGTGTGCATGATAGTCTTCTGTTTTTTCAAGGGGACCCTGTCACAAACAAGTTGCCGAGTTTGAAATCAAGGAAGAGAAAGGATGTGTGTCCCGTAAGGGCCAGAACTGGGAAAATGCATGGACTGATTCGTGTGAGGGCACTTTGCATCTTTCTGGAGTGCAGATGATCTTTAATGAAATAACAGAGACTCTCTCAACCAACGTGTTGAGCAGTATACTGAACTTAGGTGGTTCTAATCTTTTTTCTTTGTGGCGTGCTTTCAAAGGAAGAGACCCTGCTACGAAGGTTACAAAGCAAAAGGAAGTCTGGCCCTCCTACTGGAAAAACGAGCATGCTCCTGGCATGCTGATGGTGCATGGCTTAGCTTTCCTTTCGTTTGTGTGAACTGTGGGGAAAATAATCAGGAGGTAAATCCTGTTCAGACAGTATGCTGAGTCACTTTGGATGGTGTTCATCTTCATTCTAGACATCTGCAAAGTAGATGTGTACACCCAAGCTGCCTGGTCTGGGTTCCTTTAATAGTCAAAGGAAATAAATTTGCACTTCTTTGAAGGATTTTCAGGGATAAGTGAACCTTGCCCTTGGTGCTGTTGACTGTACACAAGAACCTGGGCTCCTCCAATAAAATCTTGGAGGAGATCCTGGGACCTGAGTTGTTCTACACTGGGATAGGAGGATGTTGAGCACAGGAAGACCATAATGAACAATCTATTAAGAACAAGAAAGTCCTGTTAAGGTTGTGACTCTACCAAGTTTACACAAAGATGGATGTTTTTTGAATAGGGAAAAGAAAGTGGCACAGACCCCTGTAGACCTCAGTATGGAGGACAAAACATTGCAGACAGCAAGTCATCCATTCTGGGCTAGCTTGCTGGGCTGTGTAGCCTTAGGAAATTGATAGGGAGACCCTGTAGAGGTTGCCAGTAGGTGCAAATGATGGAAATAGGATTTTCTAGGAAGGCAGGTGGTGATTGAATAGCACTTCTATTTTTGTTTTTTGAGGTCACTCTATTTGTTTTGAAGTCATTCTAATTCAGGGCTGGAAGGGAGCAGGAGTTGCTTTTTTGGCTACAAACTTGGTTTGAACTTTAACTGAGTGGCATCTTTCTCTGGCAGTTAGCCATGTAGCCACAAGAAAGGATTTTGAAGGGCAGTAAGAGGCAGCATTGGCAGTGTCCCTTGGGCTGCACTGACAGACTGGTCATGCACAAGTGCCAGAATGACTTGACCCAGACTGGGGCCATCACTGCTGAGCTTCCGCCTCCCACCTCCTTGTGATAACAGGACCACTGGGGCTGTGCCAGGGAATACCAACTGCCAGGCAGGTACAGGAACATTGGTGTCCTCTAAGGATGAATACACAAAGTCCTGAGCCAAACAGTGTAATGACAGGGAAAAGATGGCCCAGCTCTGTTCTCCTGTTGGCATTCTATGTGATTGTGTGTTTGTCTGTCAGGTCCTCGACAGCAGACCTCCAGGAGGGAAATGGTAAGTCACAAGACAAGAGGATAGCTGCACGCTTCAAAACATCTGTATGGGGAGCATCTTATCAAGATCCTGTGCACTCTGCCTGTCAGTGTGCTAAGCAAGTTATCCTTGAATTAAAACCTTTTTAGCAATAGCCTTGGCAGTCACAGCCTTGGCAGGCACAAGTGAAAGAAGGAAACCTCTCTGGTTTAAGTAGGCCTTTTCATCCATTCCCCAAGGAAAAGATTTCTTGTCTGCTAGCTCCTTGCTTGGCAGAAATGCTGGTTTCAAAGACCCTTGCAAAACAACATCTGGTGAAATCTACAATACAGGAGTAAGAAAACAGATTAACTACTTGTGCTTGAAAGAGCTTATTCTTGTTTGAATGTTCCCTAAGACTGTCACCTAAGACAGTAGTCTTACAGATATTGTCAGATGGAGTCAGAATTAAGTGGGATTTTTTTTTTCTGTTAATGTGGAGGCCTGTAATCACAATTACTTTTGGTTTACATGGTAATGAGCTAGAATTATTTCTTGTAGCAGAACCAATTGCTGAGATAGAGATATATTTTTTTTACTTTTCCATCTCAAGCATGCCCAGAAAGCACACATCTTAACTCTTATATGTTACTGTGTATTCTAAAGCTGTGAGAAAATCCTCTAAATACAATAATGGCTGCAGAGAGCAGCTCAAAGAACAGGGGTTTTCTGCATGTGCTATGGCATTGTAGTACAATATAGTGTATTGTAGTAAAGGCGTCACTTGAAGAATATTTTGCGGGGCTAATTGGATGTCAGTAAAAGTTCTTCACTGAAGGGGTAGTGAAGCACTGGAACAAGCTCCCTGGGGAAGTGGTGATGGCAGCAAGCCTGTCAGTGTTCAAGAAGCATCTGGACAATGCTCTTAGATATGGTTTAATTTTAGGTCACCTTGTGTGCAGTTAGAAGTTGGACTCAATGATCCTCGTGGGTCCCTTCCAGCTCAGGATATTCTATGACTCTAATTACTCAGAATTCAGTGACTAGTTAGGTATTGGTTATTTACTTCCAAACTTTTATGATTTATGTCATGTCTCATGTGGTGTGATGCTCTAAGCTTTTATTCCAACTACTTCTCTTACAAATATTAGTAAGAAAACAGTGTTACTCTGGGAGCTAAGACAATGCATAGAATTATTTTCTGTGCCTTTAAAAAAGAAAAGCAATGAGCTAATCTAAGAGATAAAGGTATGCCAGGCTTCCCACATTTAAAAGGTTGAGCTCTTCTGATGTAAATATACTTCTCTTAAATAGCTCAAAACAGGAATTCCATTTCTGTGATTAAAAGTTTTTCCTTAACAGTTTGTTTAGTGAATATAGCAATTACAGAGCCACTCTTAGAAGTGAAGATCCACAAGACTTGGAGATTTAGACCAGCTGGCTTGTGTTATTTGCAGTCCACTTATTCAGACTGGTTGGAATGGAGCATATGCGTGCTTTTCTCTAGTGGCTGGCTTAGGACTTGCTAAGACAGAACTGCTCAGGAGGCTTTGGGGAAACTCGTTTAGATCTGGAACTGTGAAATGTATCCAGAAGGATCTGTGTTTGTCCTAGTCAGAAGAACAATTTGTATTCAAGGCTAAGAGAAGGAGGTATCTATATTGCAATAGAAGAGCAGATTGCTAGTGTACATGTGGCTCACAATACTTCTTGTTAGTGTAAACACAAACAGGATGGGGCACTCCTTTTCCCTTGAGCTTCCGCCAATTGATGAGAGAGACTCCTATTTTCCAAAGTGTGGAAGATAGCTTTTCAGTTTGTCATTGGATGTTTGTTTCCTTCACCTCAAATTCCTTCTTCTGGATTTTTTGGGTTGCAGTTGTTATAGCATCTATATGTCAGGAAAAAAACCTGTGTGTCACCCTGCTCTCAGTGTCCCATATAGAAATAAATTCTTGTGTCTCACTTCCCTCTTCCCAGATATTCATCCATCTGGAGTGTAAATAACTGAATAACTTAAGTACACCATGTGATACCTCTGATTTTAAAGCCTCAAAAATAGTTCTGATATAAAGCATGTCAATATCAAAAATGAAGGGAAATGCTCTGTTCCCTTGAATTCAAAGTGAAGTGAGCACTTTGATGTGAATCTCAAATGAACATGAAGGGAGTGGTCCTCTCTAAAGCAGCCAGCACCTGTAACCTCTTAAACTGCAGTCGTATCTCTCATGTGAATCAATATTTGAACGAATATTTACTTAGGACTTAGGCATGATTTATATGGGAGTCTTGGTATTGCAACAACTGCTGTGTTACTCAATCAGATTCCCAGATGACTGGTTAATACATAACAAGCCGCATTTGTAGATTCAGGTGGCACAAGTTATCATCAGAATGGAAAGGAGAAATTAGTGATATAATATTGTAATTAATTAATAAATCTGTTAAATACCTGTAATGCAGTACAATGTGCTCCGGTTAAAGAGGCAGTGGGTTTCGTTCTGGTTTTAGGGGTTTCTAACTGGATTAATTGCTTGGTGACCATTTTCTAGTCATCACGAGTAATTGTGTTATTCTTCTGTGTCAAAATGGAAACGAAGTAGGATTAAATTAGTTAATTACAAAATGCTGCAGTAAAAATCTCCGCAGCTTTGAAGTTTAGGTATATCACAAAAACCACTTTGGCTGTATATAAAGTTACCCTCACCTCCTGGGCATTATCAGTGATTGTTTCTGAATGAAGGCTGTCTGGATGACATGGAGTGTTTCACAGAAAACCCACTCCACTCATTTTATGTCAATATGGCAGTAAACAGATTATTGAAAGTCTAAAGACCTGTACAATAACCAGATATTGTTAGTCAAAGATGCTAGGGCAAAGGACTGACTTTGCAAATGGTATTTGATCTTTTGGAAGAGGTTTGTTTGTTTTTTCAAATAAAATAAATCAGCACAGGAAATTGAGAGTGATGTGTTTCCTCCTATAATTGGAAATGATGAGTTAAAACCCTTCAGACAGGCTAAGAAATCCTCAGTGTCTGTGTAAAACAGACAAGACCTATTGTTTTCTAGAAGGGGGTGTGTGTGTATGTGTCAAAGAAGAACACAGCCAGCTCCCTGAAATGTTTTAACTTCTTTGCTCTGCTGATCCTCCTCTATTTACCCTTACTGCTCTTCAGCACGTGTATGCTTTAAGTCCAGTGACTACTTCTTTGGCAGGCGTTTCCCCATAAATAATCATATTGCTGTGTATTTGGAAACATTTTCTAGCTTAATGACCTTTCTTTAACTTCAGGCTGCTAGTTGTTATCACTGGGAAGGAACAAATGTGCCTGAGTGAGGTGGGTAGCTGAAGCTATTGCCTGGAACACATCTCTTGCCTCAGGCTCTACCAGCAGAGTCCCATTGCTGCCATTGCTGCAGGTTTGGCTCCCCAAAGACTCAGAAACTCCTGTCTGCCACCTCCTTACTCTGATTGTGCCCATGACAGAGGCTTAATGGCCCACGAGGAAATAACCAGCTAGAAACCATACTTGGCTTAAATGATAAACTCTGCCAGGGTGCCATAAAAACTATGCCAATTACTTAAGTACAATCAGTGCCCGAGTTGAAACTACAGTGTCTAGAATCCGTATCTGGAATCCACCCTTTTACATCCTAACATAGGAAAAAACTGCAGCACAATTGAATAACCGGCAGTACTGGAACTGCAAGTTCCATCACAAATCAGTTATTTCACCTTGGTATTAGCCCATTGCAATGCATGCTTAGCATAGCAAATTGTTGCATAATGAGCAAAAAAGGAGGGAAAAAAAAGATATTTTAGAAGTCCAAGTTATTTTAAGATTAGTCTGTGATCTACCTCATTATTTGCATCAGTAACAGATTTTGAAATGTTTTAGAAATGTATGCCTGTTTTTATTTTACTACTGGCTGTTGTTCAAGCAACGTAGTGATGTGGGTGTGCTCTGGGATCTTTTAATTTTATTGTGTTTAAATATAGAGCATTTACTATCATGTCAATGGAAGCTATATGAACATAAGAGGGAAGACTTATAATTGGCTTTGCTCCTGCTCTGTCCATGCAAGCATCCAGTGAGTGTGCTTGGGTTCTTCACAGCATACAGGCTCTGAGCATCTAACACAAGCAGTGACACTGCCTGATGCCTTGTTCTAGTGCATTACCAGCTTTATCTTACATGATTCTCTGCAACCTTTTATTACCGACAATGATTACAACCATGGTAATTAATTCCGTGGCTTTTTTTCCCCCTTTCCTTGTCACCACTTCGTACTCCCCTCATGCTAGTCCACTTGCTGTCAGGGGAACATGCCCTAGCTTGTGCAGGTGATTTGCCTGCATTGCACACTTGAAACAGATAGAGATGGCTCTAGCATGTTCTTCCTTAGAGCGGGTTTCTTTGGCTTTCAGCTATACACTTCCACAGTGGAAGTCATAATGCAATATTAGTCCAAGGCCTGGCCACAGCAGACATATTGGAAATGATGCATTTAGCACAGTTTAGAACTTTCTGAGTGTTTTCAGTGATTATTGTGGTCACTTTTAACCCTAGGAAAAGTCACAAAAATGTGCTATCACCGAAAAGAGACTGGATTCAGTTTCTTTTTCCACTAGCATGCTGAAATCTGTCCCAGTGAGGCTGCAGTGGATGTGCAAGTGCACCTACAGACCAGTGGCAGATCTGCTCTTGACAAGAGAGCAGCAGGGCTCCACTGCAAGCCAGGAGACAACAAGGGGAAGCAAAGAGCCTGTTCCTCTGCAACTTGGGTGCTGTGTCACAAAACAACAGTGGTGGCAACCCTCATGCAGGACATATGCCAGCAGGCAAAGCGAGCAAGCAAGGACCACCTGATGCATGAGGACCCCGCGGTGCTTTCCACCCACTCCTCCAACCGGCAGAACCGAGCATGGCCCTGACCTAACAAGCTGCTTCTTGCCCAGAACTAATAAAACCAGAGAAGATTAAGAAGGAAGAGAGAGCTGATTCAGTGCAGGTAGAGAACTGGTTACTATAGCAACTGTTTTCTTCTTTGAGCATAGCTTGGGAGGACTCCCTTGTGAGGGGATTTCTGCGCAGTCCCCAGGCTGGGAGGGGAGGTTGCTTCAAGAATCTGATTTGACAAAGACTGTGGCTGCACTCTTGAACTCTGCTGGGGATTGGGGGAGCTGGGATAGGTTTGTAGAAGAGTTTGATGTTCGTCCAAAAGTAGAACAGATGTTGAAGTGCCTGAACTCAAGGGAGAGATTACTAAACTGGGACTGTATTAGAAGTGATACCTCATGGTGTATTGTTCTGTGGGTTGCAGCTGCGTCTGAAGCTGTTAATGTACCACAGTACCCCACACAACCAGAAGTTTCAAAGCTGGAGTTTTTAAAAGAAATAAGAGAATATTTAACTAATTCCTACTGGATTTTTAAATCTCTCTGAGGTCCTGAGAAAGTTCCACAGCTGTGTTTCTCCAATGAGATGAAATTGGTACAGAGTACAAAATTAAGTAACTTGTAATATAATAGAGGCTTGGTCAGTCTGACTCCAAGAAAAGTAATTCTCTGGGACTTGAGCCAAGTAATGTTATCTTAGCATACTGCTTGGAGTACCTGGCACTGTACAAGCTCTAGGTCTTTGTGGTTATCTTAGATCAACATAACAAATAAATGAGCATATTATCCTTTCGGTAGGGCTGCTTTCTGGCGTAACACTTCCCTTGCATTCACAGGAGACATATAAATACCATCTCAGTGCCTAGGGTAAATCCCTCATCTTTAGTCCTTGTTAACCCTGTGTGCTCTGGCGGGTATACTCCAGGGGCCAAAGCTGCACCTTAGTTTTTCGCTGGTATTTTGTGCTAGCAGTTAAACAAACACAGAAGGAAAATAAAACAACCCATCATCATCTCAAATTTAGTCCTGAAATTCTCTTTCCTTTACAGTCAAAGCACAGAAGACGTTGCAAATTCTCATGATAAGCGATGAGCAAAGGGGGCTTTGGGTGAGATACTCTGCTCCCCTATTCTCCCTAGGCTGCTTATTGTCTATTTTTCCATGAAGTATTGTTGCTGGAGCCATGGATCTAGGAGAATGTTGTCTGTTGTGATCTCACTACCCTTCCTATCACTAGGAAGAGGAAGGTAGGACAGCTGTGCAGCCTCTCTCTTGCAGCTGCATCTTGCCTAAGTGACTTACACAACTTTGAACCTTCATAATTCCTGGCTTTCCAAGTAGCATTTTTTGGATGCAGGGAATAAGAAACAGCAACCTTAATATTTGTTTAAAATTTGTCAAGGGTCTGACCAGATGTAGAACGAAGGAAAAATGAAAGCAGGCTCCCTGCTCCAAGTGCAACTTGAATGCGGAATTAGGCTGAGAGTATTTTGCTATCACAAAATGCTCCCCTGTGAGCAGTACGCTGAGAAGGTGAGTCGAGAGGCTGAGGGACTCAAGGACAGCCCTGGACTCTCAGTCACACTTGCAATGACTGCACAGTTCCCACATCAAAATCTCTGGCCTCAGCCTAATTTCAGGAATAGGATTAAAAAACTCAACAGCAATCTGCTACTGGTCCACAAAGAATGTTTGTTGACAACGGCTATTAAGAAGTATGCAAGCTTTTCAGCTGAAATAAGTATCTGCATCCTCCTACAAAAGTGTCATTCTCTCTGTGCCATGTAGCAGATCCGCCTTAGCTGGCATTTGATCTTGCCATTAAAACCCACTGCTGCTTCGCATAATAGTGAGAAAGACTTGTGAAAGAAAATTAAGTGCTTTATGAGTTGGAATTCTAGATATAGCTCTTTTGTGAGCAATAATTTCTACTGCACCAATGCAATTGGGGTGAATAAAATAATGCATCCATCCCATTGCAACTCCCTTTGCTGCAGATATACAAGTATTCAGAAAACCAGGAAAAAAATATTCTAATAAGCTTTAGTAAATCACACAATAACAAATGGTTTTATACTGACATAGAAAAGAGACATATGCCCTCTCTTGATTGAACATGTGATTAAGACTGCATTCAGAACCAGTGAAAAATAGAAACTTCCATCAAGACTTGCTGAAGAAGTGTCTCCACCACTTCCAAGGAAGTAGCGGACTCACTGACCATTACATTCTGTTCAGCCATTTAAGTAATAGAGTACACGGTGATGGTATGGGGTAGAGGGAAAAGTAAACTACAGAGGAAAAAAAGTTGGTTTTTACTGTCTGATGGGAAGTTTTCTGTGGTGAGCAGTTTTGTCTCCCTACATACTGACAGCAGAGGTCATACAAATTCTCAAGCCTCTGCTCACCCCAGAAGAGGTGATCTCAGTCCAGATTGTACCTTGCTTGCAGCATAACTAGTCCCTATGTGTCTTGTCTGTGCCCTAACCCTACTTATCTTGCTGTTACTTCCTTCATAGGCTTTAAAGCCAGTTTATCTAGGGGATGCAGGTAGCTGAAGAATTATTCTCCTAATGGGTCTCATTTATTAGACACTAGAGTGGATTAACCTATTAGATGGAATCAGAAATTGAACATAGATACATGTCTGCCATCTACAAAAAAAAAAAAAAGTGTGCTAACACAGCTTGGTTGCTATGGTGTAAAATCTGACATCAGGAACATGAAGACGTTTACTTTTTTTTCTGCCACTTAAAAGGCGGCTGGTTGATTGACTAATCCATTGGGCAGGATATTGCATTGTTACCTAACAAGGTGCTTCTAGTGCACAAGAAATGGAAAGAGGGGTCAGTTGCTGCTGAGAATATAATCAGGTTTCTCAAGCCTGAGTCCAGCATTTTAACTGTTCAGTCTTGGAGCATTTGAGCCCACATTTAAGTACTTAATTCCCTTCTTTGAGTTTTTTTTTCTGATGCCTTTTAGGTTTCAGTACATTCTGATGTTAGCAGAAGCCTTAGTTTTGTTGAATTTGACTATATGCGTTATCTAAGTCTAATCGATTCCTCCTTAGGAGCAGAAAAAAAATTCACATATACACGTAGAAGAAATAGGTTTGGGTTTTTTTACCCATTTTATTTGAACGTGGATCTAAAACTTACGAAAAGCACCATCTTAGTAGCTCTAGAATGCTCCATTTATTATATACCGGATTAAGAAGTGCAGCATAAATTTCTCATACATTGCTCCTCCTGCATGCTTTGAGCCAAACCAGAAAAGTTCTTGGGTAAGAGGAGAACATAATTTCTTTTCGTGTTTAGTGAAACCCAGTACTTGCCTTTCCACGTACTCTACTGGGTTTTGCATCATGCCTTAAGACAACTCAACTTTGGCAGTTCTGCCTAGGCTTTCAGTAAGACCAGGTTCATACCGCTGCTGCCACATGGCTTCCTGCCCATTCAAATCAACCACATTTGAAATGCACAGTGGTGGGATAACATGGCTGAAAGAACTATGACTCACAATTTAAAGATGGAAGTCATCTTAACCAGCAATGAGCTCCCTAGCCAACATTTACTTTCTGGGAATAATGAAAGAGAAATAATTTTGGCAAGAAACATACTGATATGCTTCTGTATTGACTAAACCTGCAAGCCCTTATGCTTACTCACCTTTATGTCTATCATGAGTTCTTCTACTGCTTTGTTCTTGCCTTTATTGCACTGTACATGCTTCTATCCCCAGAAGATAGACAGTGTTTGTTGTAAAACACTCTGAACAGTTTTCAAGTGAATTATGCGCTTTTTGTAAACTTAGCAATCAGTCATAATGAGTTACTAACTACTAATAAAGTGTTAAAACAATAAATGATGTAATGAGCAGAACAAATCTCTAAAGGAAATATGTGTATGGGCTTCGTATGGATCCAGGATACTTATCGAAACGGAAGTCATTACAGGACTGAAACCCAAGCTAGACTAACACTACAAAAGGGTGTGTTGTAATCAAAAGTATATAAAACAAATAGAGAAGATAATTTTCCTATCTCCTTCTAAATTCTCTGAGGCTTTGAAAGAGAGCATTTGAGGTTTTGAACCAAAGCTTATGACTTGGTATGAACAAACGTCAGTGAAGTGGCCAGTATCAACAAGTTGGAATTTTCTTTTCTGGTAAAAGCAAATAGAATTCTCTCTACCCACGGAAAAACAAATAATTTCTTCCTCTGACTTTTCTGCCTTCTCTTTCTACCCTGACAGCAATCAGGGGGAAAAAATCAGTCAAATAACTCTAATTAGGAAAAAAAAAAAAAAAGTCCTGCTGCTCTTGCTATGACAAAGTGTGAAGCTCGAGCACTTGAGAACAGAAAGGCCAGTTTGAAAGGCAATTTTTCCTGTTCTTTTCACCACCTCTTCCCACATGTAAAGACATCATCAGCATTTGTTGCAGAATGAGCTTTCCATCTGCAGAACTGTTTTTGGTATTTAGCTATTCAACATCAGTGACATTGTCAGGCACTTCAGCAGGGACTGGCAAAAGAAAGGGCTTCTCCGCAGCCCTGCGTTGCCATCTCAGCTCAGATTAAGGTGTTTTATAAAAACTTGAAGAGTTTTGGTTGCACTGAACCTGCTTGGCCAGCACAAAGCAGTTCTGAAGTCACTTCTGGAGCTTTCCTGCTGCTTCGCAGAAAATCCCTGGGCTGTTTGCGAGGCTTCCAGCACCAGAGTGCAGACAAAACGAGGGAGCAGCCCATGCAGTGAAATAGTTTGGGGAGGCATGAGGGAAGGAGTGTATAAGGAAGTCCCTCACAAACCAGCAATCCCCTGCTTTAACAATGATTACCACAATAATGGCAACTGTTATTAAAAGAGCCCACAAGCTTCTCTTATATACAGTAAGACTATCAAGGGAGAACAGCCAAAGGAGGAAAAACTCAGGAAGTGCAAAGGTAGTCCAAAGCTTAGAGCTGATTTGTTCCTTTACTGCTTATTTATGACGAGGCAATATAACATATTAGGCAATGTTCTCACCCCTCCCCGGCAGCAGGAGGGCCATGAAAGCTGCGGCTCTTTCCAGCTGGCTGCGACATCACTGCTCCGACACTCTTCACTCACTGCAAAGGACTAGGGCGCAGGTGCTGACATTTCCCGTAACGGGAGAACATCTTTCCACCGCCAAAACTAACAAAGAAACTCAACTTTGAAGCACTGCATGTGGAAAATATTTTTCTTCTCGTAGCTTACCTTTCTGTTTGAGTTTCTCCTGAGCCAAGAGAGACCAGTTTACCACATAGGCATGAATCAGCCCTCGCACATGATAACTAAGTAACTGAGTAACTTTCCGTAAGAAGCAGAGTTTAAATATATTGTTGATTGCTGCAATACACTTTGTACAGCACAAAGATTTCCCGCATGTTTTCATAGCCAAGTCACGGGAGTGAATGACACCGGCGCGTTAGGAAGTCTTGGCACGGCCAGCCCTGAGGCAGCACCGCCTCAGTTAAACACCGTATACCCGAAGGCAGGCAGCTCCACCGCGCAGCCCACCGCGGGGTGACTCGCGCCCTGCCCCGGCCGGCTCCCTCCCTCTGTCCTCACCGCTCACCTCCGGCTCAGCCTCCCCACCCCGGTCGAGCCCCCGCTGCGGCCCGAACCTTTCCCCGTTCAATTATCCTCATGTTTCAGCGGCGGCCGCCGGGGGCCGGGAGAGAGCGGGGAGGTGGACACCGAGCCCTCAGCGGCAGGCACAGAGGGGCGCGGGCGCGGGACTGAGCTCGGCGGGAAGAGGAAGCGGGGACCAAACGGGCCGGGCCGGGCGGCCGCGCCGCCACCGATGTCATGACCAACGGTACTCCGATCCCACCCCGCGCCCTGCGCGCGCGCGCCCGCTCGGTTACCACGACGACCGGGGAACCGGCCAATCGGCGCCCCCCGTCCCCGCCCCTCGTGCACAGGCGCTCTGGCCGCTTGGGAAAAGGCACGCGCGCGCGCTCGCAAGTCTTCCCCCCCACCTCCCTGGGCTGGAGCCGGAAGCCAGGAGCCAATCAGGACAGAGAGACGAAGCGTGAGGTGAGCGGGCCCGCGTGCTGAGCCGCCTATAAAAATGGGGGCCGGGCGCGAGCGCGCGGCTCACTCGCCACCGGCACTTAGGGCGAGAGGAGGTACACGAGGTGGGAGAACGAAAGCGCACGAGCTGCAGCGCCCACTCTTGGCCCCAACGGCCGCCGCCGATCGCCCCCTCGCCCGCCCGCCTCGCGCCATGAAGACCAAGTTTTGTAACGGCGAAACCGACCCTTCCCCGCTCGGGCTCATCCTCGGCTGTAGCTCCGGCGGGGGCGGCGTCGTCCTCCCCGCCGCGGGGCAGCCACCCTCACCGCTGGCTCATGCCGACCCTGAGGGGAAAGACCTGGTGGCGGCGGGTAGGGGCGGGGGTACCGCCATCCCGCCTTCCGCACTGCCGCCGCCGCCGCCTGAGGAGGAGGAGGCGCCGATCGACCTCCGAACGCGGCGCAAAGCGTATCTGTGGTGTAAGGAGTTCCTGCCGGGGGCCTGGCGGGGGCTGCAGGAGGAGCAGCTACGCATCAACCCCATCAGGTCAGCGCTGAGGGGGGCGGGCGGCGCCGGGGGAGGGGCCGGCTGGGAGGCCGAGCCGCTTCCTGAGGCGGGAGGTGTGGGAGGGGAGGGGAGGGTCCCCCTGCCCCACTTCTTTTATTTAAAAAACATTCATTCGAAATTTGCTTTTCTGGGCGGAGGGGAGCAGGGACGCTGCCGCAATCGATGCCCCCGGGGTGGGGGGCCGGGGCGGGGCGGCAGCGCCTCGGCCCTGGGCCGGGTGAGGGGCCCGGACCTTGAGGGCGAAAGTGCGATGGAGCTGGTAGAAACGGCTGCACCGCGCACGGAACTCCCTCCTGAGGGGGAAAAAGAGTGCCTTTATTGGCGTGGCAGTGGCCATTCCGAAATTCAGGAGTTAGCAGGTAAATGCGGTGTATCGATGATTGAATCATCTTTCAGCACATATAGTAACAAGTACTTCTGACTCAGCATGTTGGCAGCAGAAATACATAAATTGTGGATGTTCTAGAAGCCATATGTAACGTGTTTGAGACACTTGCCTTCTTTCTGGAATTAAATAGTCTGGTTTTTTTCTATCAGTCCCGTATGCTAGTTAAACTGGTGTTAGTTCAGAGTTTCATTTTTACAGGCTTGTCATCTGTCGTCTCAGTGCTTGATCATTCTACCTGATCAAGCATAGTCACATACAGTTTCAAAGGATATGGTTGTCATCGTCCCCCCTCAAGTCCTGAGTTTGCTTTCCTACTGTTTCTACTTTTGTTGATACACAGATATGTGCAAATCTACCTCCAGTTAGGTAAGGGAGTGTAAACTGTTGACAAAGCTCTGATATATAAAAATATAATCAAAACCTGTTATGCTAACTTTTAAATGTATTTTAAAAGCCTTATTGAAAATGAGCAAAACTTTGAAAACCAGTGCAGATAGTATCTCTATTTTTTAAATCACTTCTTCTCACTTGATGCAATCATAATAAGTTTATGAAGGGAGAAATTTTTTATAAGACTGATACTGTTCCTAGACAGTAGACTAGTCCGGTAATACATCTGCAATCCGACTTGCTTAATTCTGTTTTCCTCCTTATGAGTGTGTACTCCTGACTCTGGTACTTACTTTCTAAAGCCTTAAGTTTTAGCACAGTTATTCCTGCATTTCTTGGAAACGTCCCCTCTGAGACACCACTTCAGAATGGCTTGATGGTATTAGGGGGAAGAGGGGATGGGCTGAAATTTAAGAATGCATAAACCCATGCTAATTGGCAGTTGCATTTATTTCGGCAAAAGTCTTTTCACCTCTCTTATCTGCGGAGAATGCAGCATCATATTGGTTTGCTGATTCTAGTTTCACAAAAGTCAAGCGCTCAGTGTGCACTCTACGATGCGTCTGTCAGTATTGCAATTTTGACTGCATTAGTGCAAATCATGTTCCTGAACAGCTGTGAGGTACTTGGTATGAAGGGGTCCAGTCCTTACGGCTTGAGGGCAAAGCAATAGATTTGCATCTAATCAGGATGCAAGTATATAAACACATCTAGCTGCCATGGCTGTGATTTGGGGGAAGCTATGGGAAGGTTTGAAAATAGGTGACCCTTTTGGAAGGGCTTACCTTTAAGTAATTTGTAGTAGTAGAGTAACTGGTAGCTTTATCTGTATGAGTGATATATGCCCTTTTGACCCTTAAACAAGGTGCTGAGTCTATTGACTTTTCAGGAGAGCAACAACCTTTTATTACACTCCCATATGGACTTCCTTGATTAGAGGTAACTTTTGAAGTCTTAAATGAACTATAGTGAAACTTCTGTTTAATGGAGTTCAGGAAGACACTCCTACTTGTTTGGAGAGGCATAAAAAAGAAGAGTTTCTGGGGTTTTGTGCACTGAATGCAGGCTGAGCACATGCTTTAGTAACATAACTGCTTGTACAGGATTTTGAGCTCTAGTCTGCTATTTTTTGTAAAGTGGGTTTCAATGTGTTTAGTTCTTCTATTTAAGTATTGGTATTTTCACCAAAGTCTACATCAGAGGCTTAGAAAAGGTGGCAAATGTTTTTTTTTAAACTGTCTAGCACAGTTTAAATGAAGCCAGAAATGTAGGTCGTACAAATAACCAGTGTTCTGATTGCATCCAAATAGTCTGGCTTTGCTCTTCATTTGATATCCTTTCCATCTGTCTGATTTTTCTACCTGTTCACCTTCATGGTTCAAAGTTGCTTCATTTCTTTTGTCTCTAAACATCCTTTTTTGGATGCCTGCCAAGCCACCTGGTTCTCTTCTGTCTTCTTTCTTGAGCATATTGTGCAGCTGCTGTTTTACCCTATCTTTGTGAGATTTATTCCTTCTCATTGACTTTACACGTGTAGGCCAGCCATTGTTCTCTGTATCATCTGCCAGTAAATACGTACAGGTCATCTACTTCTTGGTAGCCTTTTTCTCCAGAAAGTCTTCACTGCTTTCCCACTGTGTTGTAAGAGAACCCAGAAAAATATTTGATAAAATGTTAAGGAGTGTCAGGTGTGGACTAAGAACTGCATATTAGCAACTACATTTTGGATCTGCCATGGATTTCTGGAATCAAAGCTTACTGCAAGGTAATGTTAAATACTTGTTTTGGGTGTTACAAAAAACTGCATTACTTTGTGAAGGAAATTGCAACATAACAGAGGTACTACTATTTAAATTCTAGAGCTACCACAGTAAGTTATGTAGCATGCTGCAATTAAATTACTTACTACTTCAATTTGTGCTCCTTCATCCCTTTACTGCTAGCTACTGCATTTGGATTGTATCTGGTTTTGAGAGTTCTTTCTTTAATGGTGAGACAGACAAGTTTTTTCATTAGAGCTGATTTGCATTTCTGTTTTGCAAGTAAAGCAGAAGTTTCAGTACTTTTTCCTTTTATAGTAGAGGAAGTAATAATAGGGAAAATCCATTGCAGAAGGGGAATTTGAAAACTTCTTAATGAACATACTAATAATGAAGAGGATGCAGAAAGACAATGTAGTAAAGAAAATGTGGGTTGAGTAGATTTACAGTTCTTAGTGGTCTACTAGAAATCAAGAAACTTAGCTCTTTTAATCTAGTATCTAGCTTGATAAACCTGTAGAAAATAAGTGCTGTCAGCTTTTCCTGTAACAACACTGTTGTAAAACAGTAACTACATGGAAAGCCAGCATGTTTGTATCACCACTGAACAACTGAAGTGCAGGATTCCCTAGTCGGTGTTTTACCTGATGAAATTCTGAGGGTGACTTTAGTTTTGGCAAATATACAAGCAGTTTCTTTAAACTAAAGAATTGCTTTAATTGTAAATTTCAAAATTGAAAATGAGTCCCTAAGAATGATAGCATTGGTAAGACTTTAATCAGTGATACTGTAGCACAGGTATTCAGGTTAAATCTTTGTATCTGTTCTTTGTAGTTGCCATTCCAGTGGTAGCAGCTCTGAATTCAAACTTAGGGTTTTACACTCACTGCATGTTAAGCTTATTCTGGTGTCGTCCTGCTTGTTTGTGTAACCAAGTATATCTGACAGGACTCCAGCATCCCTTTCTAGAAGTCCTGAGAATAGTTAACTTAAATAGAAGCCTACATCTTACTGTAGTTGCCTGTTGCGTTTTATATCAGTTCATAGCTTGAGCTGTAATTTGGATCAGTAGATCTTGATGGCAAATTATGCATTAAGGAGCATGAATTTATTTACTGAAGTCTTATGTTATGAGTTATTGGCACCATTGGAAAGTTGTTTTTCATGTTAGAGTAGATCAGTTAATCATACCAAAAGGATGATTAGAGCACCTCTAATTTGTAGAAAACGAAACACATATGGTCATCCAAGTTTGCTAATAAACTTGCTTTTCTCTTGATAGAGGTGGCCTCAGCAACATGCTGTTTCAGTGCTCGCTACCTGATACCATTGAGACAGTTGCAGATGAACCACGGAAAGTTCTCCTGCGCTTATATGGTGCAATCCTGCAGATGGTGAGTACGTAGAGTGCTTTGGGAGTGGGAGGGTTTCTGTAGCTTAATTGTAATATCTTTGGAGATCTTTATTTGTGACACACTGGAAGTGTGTGCTGCTTTATTCTTTTTGGAATGTGTCTAGTGGTAGTAGGGTAGATTGCTAGCTTAAAGCAGTTTTCTTTATAGTTTGTTATTGTCTAGACCTTACACTCCCTTCTATACAGATCCTGACTGGCGTGTATCAGCTGAAGGCTCACTTGCTGTCTGTTTGATCAGTAATGTTTTGTTTATGGTGTTAAGTTTGGACTGTGGTGTTTCTGAAAAGTTGTTAAAGTTTGCTTCTGTACAGTATGTAGGACTTTGGCATAACTAGCAAGACTGCAAGAGATTTAACTGCTTAGTTTTAATCTTGGTAGCATTTATGAATCTTTGAGATTAAAGTTGAAGGTTTTGTCAAACTTTTACAGTGCTCAAGCATTTTATTAGATCTCATGGGTAATTTGTGTTGCTGGAAAACTTCATCTATAGTGTTAGAATAAAAAGCACAAACATCAATGCGGTACAGCCATCTCATTCCAAACATGCTTTCCTAAATGTGTGATATGCCTTGTAGCTGGCATAGAAGCTTAACCAGATGTTTGTCGAACTCTTCTAATGTTACTTTTATTTGGTTAGTAAAATGTAAATAGCATTGAAATTTGTCAAACCTTAAGAGAAGTGGTTGGCAAATCCCATTTCAAATTGTAAGATTTAAAATCAAGAATATTTTGTGAAGGTGATCTCTTCTAAAGCTTACAGGCTGTTACCATAGGACTGTAGGGCAGATCTTCTCTTAACCATCTCTGGTAGACACTTGATTATATTGTAAATAAATAATCATAAGTGTTTAACCTTATGAAAAAATGCAGCTTCATAAAATTACATTTGGATGTTGGCAGTTGTTTCTGTTTGACTTGGAGGGTCTGGTTTTATTATCCATTAATTTGATATTTTCTAGTACTCGGTCACTGGCTTTGAATAACTGATCCCATATCTGCAGGAGGTTGACTGTTCCTGAAATTTCAGCCCATTCTTCCTGCTTCTGCTGCCTTGACCAAACTTACTATTAAAAATCTCTTTGGATACTGTTACTTAACTGGCTTTAAGTGTTCTTTTATTATACTAGGTGAGGTATTGACTTTCCTGTGGTAGCAAAGTTTATGAGAAATATGTAAAAGATTCCAGTAATTTGAAATAGCATGAAATGCTTGGCTACACCACCATATGTGTGTTGGGAGAGTTAAACCGTTAAACAAGAAAAGTGTGTAGTTGAATTCAAGCTTAGTCTTTCATTTCATTTAAGAGAAACCAAAAACAAAGTGAAAAAAATTGTGATGAAGAACTTTGTTTTAGAAATGACTCCTAGGGTTGATACTAAGAATTTTTAAGAACTGTTAATGACTTTAATGTAATGCTGATTTTAATATGTAGAAGGCTTGAGCAGGAACATGGGCTGTAAAACTGCTGTAGTGATAGAGCTTCTGTTGCCTAAGAGCTGTGAAGAAATGTGGCCTTTCCCTTACATTTCAAAGGAAAAGTAAAGTAGACTCTAGAATTTGGTTGCCCTCCTCTTCCCTTAGGGTTTTTAACTTCCTTTTCCTGTGCCCCTATCTACTGAAGAAATCAAAATAAAATTCTGGGCTCTAAAATCAGAACTAATTCGGTTTGAAAATTGAAAGTGTGTTCATAACTTTCTAACCTTTCTACTCTTGGTGTTGAAGGATCTTTTGAGATGTCTAACTTCCTTTATTTCCATAGTGGCAGTGAAATGACTGCTCTTGTTGGTGCAGTTCACTAAAGGTTAAGTAAGCAGAGAAAGTCCCAAGGTAAAACTTTCAGATTGCATTGAGGTTCACAATTTTTGTCAACAAACATTTGTCTCTTCCAGCCCTCTACCTTAAATGCAAGTTACAATATAAGCAAACTGTTTTATTGGGGTATTTTGAAAACCTCACTTAGGATTCTTATGAATTTCTGGGTGGCATAAGCAGAATCTTATGACAAGCCTGTTAAGAGAGTGTAATTTGATATTTTTTCAGTAATTTTCCTTAAGTTCAAAGCCCTGTAGAAATTAAGGGAGACTGTTAAGTAAGTTGAGTTTTGAGACCTTATGTTAAAATCACAACTTAATTCTCAATGACTTAATTGTAAGTGCCACTGGGTATTAGTAGTTATCACTTGTTTGTTTGAGCCTTTGTAGCATGTTTTAACTCTTGTCCATTTTACTTTCTGTTGAAATTGGAGCACAAAACAGTGTTAATATCAGCTCTTCTTATTCCTTTACTGTAAATACTGTAGATGTCTAGCAATCTTCTGTATGTACAACAATTTGGTGCAGACAAGTGTAAGTTAAAATTTTGAATACAAGTAAAAAATAGATACCTGATACTAACTTAAGAATGAATGATACTGGCACTGTAATTCTCTGAGCCACCTTTTAAAGGAACCTTTTTTTGCAGTTTGAAAATAGCCCCAGTTTGCTTATTATGAATCTTGGAAGACACAAATGTCAGTACATGAAACTCATCCAATACAAACCATGCCAGTTGGCTAAAGCTGCCACAGAGGGAAGGCTTTGTGCCTTCCTCTGTCATAGCTGATATGTTTAAGCCAATTTTTTGTGTGCATGACTGTTTTGGGGGGAGCTGGGGGGAGATGAACTGAGCTGGCTTGGCCATTATTATGAATGGTCACACTGGCATGGGTGTTTAAAAATCAAGGACTTCTCTTGAGTATATCCTTGAGCAGAACTTTTTTTTTAAGACAAGTATTTGTGCTTGTGACAGGTTAAAGTACTAACCACATTAAAACTCAAATGTCTGAGGCACAATGCAGATATGTTCTACATTGAAAAAAGGGAAATGCCTTACTCTGCTTCACTTATTCTTGCTCCAACTTAGTTGCTAAATTTTAAGGGGAGCATTGAAAGTAAAACTTCCTCACAAGAAAACATCTGTTGGCTATATCAGTGTTAAAACAACTGAAACAAAAGGTTCTCCAGCAATATGCCATTTAATGTCTGGCCTTTAAGATTGGATTTCATATGCAGATCACTGGAGTGTATCTACATAAATTCAGAACAACCAAAACTTCCCACATCTTAGAAATGCTTATAGGATTTCAACATACAATAGCATCAACAAAAAGAAAAGCTTGAGTTAAGGTGATTTTCTTTGAAGTTCACCTATCAAAAGGTAACTTGGGGTTTGATTCCCATTCTTTTACACATGTCAAAAGAACCTTGAACTCTGAATCACTGGGGCTCTGTTACTTTGCAACAGACAAAACAAAATCTTGTATATAAATGAGGAAAACCAAACCAGTATACCTAATGTTTCTCTCTGGTCTCTGAATTTCTATGTGAGCAGACGCAAAATAAGTATAAATGGTTGCCACAGTTCTGTGGTAAATCTTTTTCCATACCTGCCTTGCTGCCTTTTATTTTTGTAACTAAATAAAATGCAGACTGCTGTGTAACTGTAATTATCAACGTCTTCTGTGGTTGTTGGTGTCCATGTCTGTTTGTAGCATGGAGTAACTACAAATCCCTGGCACTGGCAGACGGCTTGAAAGAAACCATGCACCTCTTACGGGGATATATTTGTGTTGGGTGGCGTTAAGGGTATTCTGGGGGTAATGTACCACTTTAGTTGTATATGCATGTGTTCTCTGCTGCAGGCTTGCCCATGCGATCGTGCCTAGAGCACTCTGGTTTCCAGGTGACAGACACGATTCACGGTATAGTATGAGATCTCTGAAGTTGGAGCATTCTCTACAGCTTTCATTTTCTTTAGTACTGGATTTCATTGTTTAAAAATAAGGCTTAAATAGCACCAGCTACTGTCTGTGCATCTGAATGTTTACAGCAATAACAAAATATCGAAGTACTGCCCCTTCCTTTCCTCTGCTCCCTCATAAGAGAATGGTAACTTGAAATGAAGAGGATTAGAGATGTCTTTGTGGCTTTTGTAGGGCTCGAACCGGGAATTATTCTTCTAGGACTTCAAATTATTATCAGTTCCTTCAGGTCTGGCAGGGATCAGTCAACAGCAGATTCTCAGAAGCAGAAATAGTTATTGCTGATTCCAAGACTGTTTGTGTTCCCATACCCTGAAGTTCAAATTGATGTCTTCCAATAGCTTCTAGAATTAAGGAAAGCTTCCCCACATAGGTTGCCTATAACTTCTCAGGCAGTTCCTTGTAATGCTGTAATTCATTGGGATTTGAATTCCTAGGGATTTGTCTAAATAAAAGCACTGCAGTATTTTGAAGTCCTGAAAACTACTAAAGCTGAGTAAACTCAGGAAAATGGAGTTATAATGTAAGATTTAAATTTTTGGGCAGAGCTAAGGGTTATTGGGGGGGGAAGTTACAAGTTCCTCCTCTATACAGAGTTTTCCTGACAAACATCATTTGGGATGTTTGAAGCAGAGCTCATCTTCCAGCTACAAGAGGAATAAATTGGGGGCATTAGGGAGAAAATGATTAACTCAAAATTTGTGTCAAACTACCAGATGTATAAACACTGTCTGGTTGTCTTCTGATCACAGATCAGATAATATGCGATGCCTCCCATTCTAGGACTTTCATCTTGTACTTGAAGTCCTGCCTTAAAATCAATTTACATGATCCCAAAGTAGACACTATAACAACTTCTGTTGTCTCTGTGCACATAGCTTATTAAAACTGTAGTGAGCTTTCTTAATCTGCTTTGAGAATAAACTGTCCCAAAGTAACAGAAGCACTGAACAAATCTTTAAAGAAGCCTTAAAGTGGTAAAACACATCCATTTCTAGTTAGTATTTCCATATAGAGAGTGATTAAAAACCTCCAGTGGTTATTCAATCATTCTCTTATTTGGGTAATTAAAATCTCCTCATTGCTGTGGAACTAGATAGCTCCCAGAATTGGACATAAGTTGGAGTGAGCTACTAGAGTGTATGGAAAAACTGAAGTTTTGATTGGTTTAGTCAAGAACATGTGAGCTAAATATGTAGGTCATGGTATGAGATGTTTGCCTTTGAATCGCTGTTCTCATAAGTGATTGTACAGTCAGAAAACAATCAAATCCTACCACTTTAACATCTCTTAAACTCTTAAGAGTTAAACTCTTAAACTTCTGTTACATAAAATTGCATCTTGCTTACTTTGTTCTCTTTGACCACATGTACTGCAGACGTTCTGAGCTCTAGGCTGAGTACATGGCCACTTGTGAAGACTGATCCTCTCCAAGCTCCCATTCATATTTGCAAGTTACTTAGAAATTACTTTGTATTCATTCTCCTCTGGACACTAATGCTCCATGCTGAGGGAACAGAAAAGAGGAAGGGATGCCGCAGAAGTCTCCTTTTCTGATGACTCTGCAGTACACATCCCTAACTGTCTCTTTCTAATGGCACAGTAGATGCCATTAAGCTATCTCCGACACTAATTTGAGGTGGACTCTTAGAACTGGCTAGCTCTTTATACACTATGACTTCTGGAAAGTGGATGCCAGTTCAGGTTCTAGGTAAAAGCCTAATCTGCTTACCTTCTGATGAACTGAACCATTCTGAGAGCACCATTAATCAGGAAAGACTCCTGGATGGTGAGTAACTTTCTGACTGTTCAAGAAAAATCTGTAAGATGCAAGAGTGGTATTGATATAGGACATGCTTGTTCAGAGAAGCCCTCTGTAAATGACCTTAATACTATTGAGTAGTTACACATTTAGCTTTAGTGAATATGTTTTGCCTTTATTAATTTCCTTGAAAGGAATATAAACTAATAGTAGTTTTAATACTGTCTTGGTTTAAACATATCCTAGTTGAATGGGAAGTACTTGCTGAAAGACTATCGATTCATGTTAACTATACTTCTTCTATAGCTTCTGAAATACTGTAACTGCATAGCTTGTGTAAATCATTAGCTTGTTGTATTGTACTTAAGGCAGCTGGTGTTGCTTAACTGTACTCCATTAAGTTCATATTTCCACCCTTGTTTTGGACATGCTAGAGCTTTGCAACAGAAAGGTATGCACATGGTTCTATGAATCAAATGTTTTTGTTCAGAATGTGAAGGTGCAGGCTACCTTTATGGGCCTCTAAAGCTAGTCTGGTTTAAACAGTCAACGGTGGAATTGCAATATAAATAGCAGCCACAAACTGTCGCTAATTCTAAGCAAATATTTGCTTTCTCTTTTCCTTACCTTCAAGCCTTTTAAAGGACAAGGGTTTTATTACATCTTGAATTTTAAATGCGCAGCTCTATTAAAAGCATGTGCCATTGAGGGTTCAGTTGCTGATGATATGGTTTGATACTCTGAAACTACTTTTAATGACTGTTAACAATCCTAGCACAATACATTATGCATGGAATTTGTTAAAGTTCTGCTAGTATACTGCAGTTCTCACTGAGGCATCCTTAGCTTAACATGGGCAGTTCATTTGAAGAAAAATCTTGGATTTGCATGGCTAGTGTTATATTGTACATACAGCCTAGACAGCGTACTGTAAATAAGGAAATTCTAGTCACAAGAAATTTGGAAAATGAGGTAATAGAAAAAAAGCAAGTGCTTTGCGAGCTACATAACATGCCGCCTCTAAAAGTCCTTCTAAGACTTTTATGTAATTTTATGTAATATGTCTCTTAAGTGTTTTACCTGCAAGAAGAATTTTATTCCAGATGTCATGCTGAGGGACTTAATTTTCTCTTAATTAAAAACATTCCTCTAAGCTTATGACACATTGAAATCTTCTTTTGAAATACTGGGAAACAATAAAAACATACCTGAAAATCATCCCTCAGGCTACTTACAGGAGTGGCTTGGTCTCAGTGGCACATCCTTTTGAAAGATTTTGGAATTGTTGAAATAGTGTGGTGGGCAGAAGTCAGATGGATACTAGTACTGTAGCTGGCACAGATCAAGACTCTGAAACATCTAGTTAATCGTAGCTGGCACTTCTACTCCCTTTGTTCTGGTGGTTACAGGTTAACTGTGTTAAATTTCATCTTCTCATTGTGTTTGCTTTTTCTCATTCATAGAGGTCCTGTAATAAAGGAGAGTCTGTACAGTCTCAGAAGGAAAATGACTTGCAAGTGAGTAATTAAATTTGCTCATTTCACAGAATTTTATAGCTGATAGAGAAGTGTGATCTTGCTTGTTCTAAACCACTATTTACTCCACCTGGTGTCTGGGCTGTGTTTCTAGAAACATAAACTGTAACGAAGAAAATAAATTTATTTGCTCATAGAAGTAACATTATAATGTGAGTATCTGTACATAGTTTGGAAAGATTTAAACATTCCGCATTAACAAGAAACACCCTGCCAATTCTACCCTAAATGGTTTCTTACCATTTCTCACATTGGTATCGGTACCGCTGTTTCTAATACAAGGCTATTCCTTCTTTACTAGAGGAAGATCAGTACTCTGCTTTATCTAATCCCTATTTTATAATGCGTTGATGAACTCTTCTGAGGAAAGTATATGGAGCTGGAGAGAACCTTCCTCTTGAACATGAAGTGTTTCTGATTAGCACTGTGCTTGGATCATCTGTGTTCTGCAAGCTTTAAAGTTTGTGCATTTGGAACCATTTCTGCTCATGCAGCATAATGTTTAACTGAGTAATTTTTCATAAAGTCATCTGAACAGGATTTGGTAATTTAGATTTCTACCCTGGCAATATATTTTTCAGTAAGGGATAACATTGCAGCATGTTAGCCAGATGCTTTGCTTGTTATGTACTATTGTTTTTCAGCTCTGTAATGTTTTTGGCAATGATTAGGGAGAACATTTTATTTGTTTGATAAGTGCTGCTTTTCTCCCCTTGTACTTTCTGCTCTCTGGGAATGCCATCTGAAACAGTTCAAGCGTTTATTTCTAGTGAGTTGAAACTGGTTTCAAAATTTTTGTTGTTGAATGATGGCATTTGAAGTTTTGTTGAACTTTCAATTTACTGGAACAGCTTCAATTGGTTGAACCAAGACTGAGCTGAAAAACTTATTGGTTTGATGCCTCAGTTTTTTTAGAGATGACAAATGGAGGTACTTTGATTTCTCCCCTGCCCCAATCCAGTAAAAAAAAAGTTCGTAAAGTTATAAAAGAAAACAAAACCCAAACAAGCCCCACCCTGCTCCCAGCAGCTCATAGAAGTTTTGCAGTACAGGAAACAAGGCTTTGAACTTCAGAATTGTCATCATTTGTTGCCTGTAAGTAGTGATTCTATGCTGGTAGGTTGTTACTTTCTGCTATTAATCTCATAGTGCTGGAATTTCACTGTTGGAGCAGTATACTCAAGAATTCCTGTCAAGATGGATTTCATTTTCTTGAGTCAACATAAAAATTGTGGGTAGGTTTAATCAGAGGAGTTAATGTCATCCTTTGGAGAGAAGAAAAGCCTTTGGATGATCTCAATGTTCTGGATCCACTAGCAAAAGCATTGTAGCTGTTCTGAGCTGCCTGGTGATTGACAGCTGAGATGGGATAGTCTTTTGTCAGCTCATAAGGTCATTTAACAGGGATTATCTATGTTTTACCTTGGTTTTTCTGTAGTTAGGGGTAATTTTCCTCTAAATAGTAATATTTCATATATTTTTGTAGTGAGCTTTTTGTTGAAGCAAAAAAACCCAGAAGCTTCAGTTCCAACTAAAATATAGGAAGGCTTTTGATCTCTCCTTGTGTGAATGGGAGTTGTGTACTGGGAAAGTCTTGAAAGAACGTTTATAATTCTTAGGTTTGAGATGCAGTGTTCAGATCTAAGTATTCATTTAAAAGTGAGTAGTCAAATCTTTTCCAGAAGCTTGTTTTAAATACAAGTGCTCATGGTGACATCTGTTTGAAACTGATGAAAATTGAGAGCTTCAGGGCTTAAAACAGCAGGTTGTTGTCTTGGCAGCATAAGTATATTGCAAAGTATTTGAAGACATTGGGGTACATAATTTAATTAATTACAATGCTTGGTCCTTTAAAAAAGTCATCAAGTAAACATTTAACTGAAGAGTTTAGATACCTAGATTTGTTCAGTGCCCATATGAAGTATGCTATAGGATTTTCTAATGTTCTTTAGGAGTTTATTTCCACACCTACACTTGACAGTGGTGTGTGGAGTGGAGACTTGATAAAAGGTCCATCAGGTATTATGAAGAAGAAGCCTTTGTGCCTGACATACATAGATGGTGGTATTCTAGAGCTCTCATTGGACTTGTTCTCAGGTGACCATTCTGTTACAGTAGAGGAAGTTCCTTTGGTGCTCTAAACTTTTTTGTGTTTTAAGAGTCAGGAACCAGAGCACTCAAACTTGAATATTCTTATACTGCAGCTTTTAGGTAATATTTGCCTGTACTTTTTAATCTTGAAGCAGATCTTTCATGGAGATGCAGCCATCCTTGTTAACATTGCTGACACAGAAGTTTACAAACTTGCAATTGTGTAGTCGTGGATTATTTGAAGGTTCTAAATTTTTAAGCATGTCTTAAGGGACTAGAGCTATGCAGATGTGGCAGAAGTAACCCAGAAGTGCACTGTTGAGTAGTTGGAAATGTCATTGTTTCTGGTTGTCACTTCTGATGCAGTAAGGCACATCTTAATGAAGAACATTGCTTTGGCACTTGCTGTTGTCCAAGTATCATGAGTATTTTTTTGGTAAGATGTGAAAACAAGAAGCTGACATCTTGATAGGAGCAACCAAAAGGATTGCTGTAACTGGACTTTTAAAACACCCTGGTGTTGTACCAGGCTCAGACAAATTCAACGTGGGCTAATAATGAAGTAGACATGCAGTAACCTGTATCTAGTTTGCTTTTTGGTGCTTGGCATTAGGCTTCAGAATTGAACTGAAAAGTTTGTATCTGTGGTGGTGAGGGCATGTGAGATGGTTAAAAGTACATAGTTTTGGTGCACTAGTTCTGCATTGATGAGATGGAAAAAACAGTGGAGGACATGGATGCAATACATTCGTATACAAATCATCTTAAACTCTCAACTGATATTCTTGATGACTCTTACTTTTTAATGAGGTTAATGCTTCAGAACATAGTTACATGAGTTTTTCCTTCACTTCAATATGAAATGCTAGAATTTCTTGAGAAGATGCCAGAATAATAGTGTGGGCCAGTAATAAAAATTATTCATCAACGGAACTGCCTGGAGCGTACTCAAGAGTGGAATAGAAAGAGTTATTTGCTGTCTGAGACTTTAGTGATGATAGTAATGCAAAAGGCTCTGTGGTCTGAAATAGCTGAGAGTTTTCCTAATTTTGTGCTCTTAGTTCTTATGGTTTTAAGTGTAATGGGTCACGCTTTGAGGCGAGTTGCTCAAAAGTAGGCAGAGGCTTAGCAGACCTCTAGGATTTGAATACAGTTGGATTCTGGTTAACATAATTGCTACAAGTAGTGATTTATACTGTGGCTTGTGCATTTACTTTCAGCTAATCTTACCCATCAAGATAGCTATGCTTCAGTGATTTTAACTGTCTTTTTGAGGCATATTTCTATTAATGTTCATACTTTTGTATTAAAAAGCTGTCTGCTTTTGGTTGTTATGGACTGAGTTTATTGATGTAAGGAAAACACTGAAGAGAAGTTATTGAAACTCGAGGTATATTTGGAGGTAGAAAAGGAAGAATGTTTATTAACACACACATGCTTGTTAGCAGGAGTTTAAATTATTCTCTTTAAAAAAAAAAAGAGGGAATACCTAAAATGTGCTTAATAGAAACAAATCCTAAGTCATTATTCTAAATGAAAAACTGGTTACTTCAATTGTTCGCTCCATTCATTTGCACAGTTAAAATGTCCTTTTGTGAGGCACTGTTCCAAAGTGTGTTAAAGTAGCCAAGGATAATATTTATAGTTCCTGTCCTGTGCTTCAGTAGGATAAACTCCTTCAGGAAATGAGTTTGCAGAGTTCCCACAGGTTAGGGAGGAGAGGGTGTTTTGGTTTTTGCATAGTTTTCCTTTGACCTGGCCACCAACAGTACCTGTTAGCAATAGAGACTCTTCTCCCCAGCTTTAAACTTGAAAACAAAATATTTGTATTGCTCATAATGCTAACCATGAGTTATTATTAATCAGGAAGCTTTGGTTAGTAAAATGTTGAGTCTTCTTTTTAAAGCTAACCCTAAATTTCTCACTTTGTAGCAGTTGAGCTATTGTGCATGCCTAAGTTCATATCTGTGCAAGCACCAACTAACACTTTAATTTTTTTTTTTTGTAGGGGGCAGAAGCCATGGTTCTGGAAAGTGTTATGTTTGCCATTCTTGCAGAGAGAGCTCTTGGCCCAAAGCTGTATGGAATCTTTCCACAAGGGCGGCTGGAGGAGTTCATTCCCGTAAGTCCTGTTCATGATTACTCAGTGGGCTGCTTCTAGCTGTTTTAATTGATCATGACAAGAAGATCTCTGGACTGCCCAGAAAAGCAGGGATGTGGGAATGGAATACTTGGCAGCCTGTCGTAATTGCTAGCTGTAATTTGATACAGTCATAGTGGGTGTTGGAGAGCCCAAATATAGCTCTTGCCAGGGAGAGATAGCTTAAAAACTCCTCAGCTCTAGCAGAGACTAATAAGTGAAGATAAAAAGCCTGTTAGATACCAAACATAGCATTGGAAGCTATGGAGTGACACTTCCCTTTAACAGCAGCAAGAGCAGATGCTTTTGATGTTGCCAAATATTTATACCCAATCTGCTTTGAAGATATTCTTAGAGTGAGAAGTGATATTCCCCAGGTCTTGGTCTAGAAGAGAATTGACTTAAGTCACAAGTAAGCTAGGCTGGCTAACTTGGCTTTTCCAAAGACAGCAATTTTGTAAGTTCATTTGGGATGAAAAAATTGTATTGCTTGAATACTATGCTAGTATCTTATACTATACTAATGGTAGTGATTGTAATTAATCACACTTTTGTAATTAATCAATTAACTATATTTTAAGAATACTATGTTTTATTACAGAGCAGGAAACTAAGTACTGAAGAGCTGAGCTTACCTGACATATCTGCTGAAATAGCTGAGAAGATGGCTAGATTTCATGGCATGAAAATGCCATTTAATAAAGAACCTAAGTGGCTTTTTGGGACAATGGAAAAGTAAGTTATGCAATACTTTGAAGTATGAAAAAAAGGTGACCTGGTGAAATTTTGATAAGCAGATCATTTTTCCTCAGTGCCTGAGAGCACAAGCTCTCACTGTGCCCAGAAGCTGTTTCATAGTTACTTGAGGAACTTGAATTACCTTGAAGAATGGTAACATTTGCTTTTAAAACTTTTTATTTTAGTTTAAATGGTATCTCAGTGTGGGAAGACTAACATGTTGTCACAAATGCTGTACTATTGTCTCTGTTTTTAACAGATATCTAAACCAAGTGCTGAGGATTAAATTTACCAGAGAATCTAGAACTAGAAAACTGAACAAACTCCTCAGTTACAATCTCCCCCAGGAAATGAAAAATCTAAGGTAGGTTTATTTTGTCTACCATCGTCTTCCAATTTGCACAGTCTTAGTATGAATTTGTATACTCGTTCAAACACATTATACAGTATAATACCCTGAATTCATTTACAAGTTGGGGATTGGTTTTGGTTCTGTAACTAACCGGAGTCTCATACGACTACAAATTGATATGATCAATTGCTGATCTGGCTTGCTGATCAGTGAAGTTGAACTTTGTTGTCCTGACCTTGGGCTCCTATTTGAGAAAATAGTGTCTTGCTAGAAATGAATAGCACTTCAAATTCTTACAACAAAATCTATCCTTTACTTGGAAGTGGAACTGAACGTAGTGATTTGTTACTTACAAGATCCTCTATTGCTGTTTTCTAGAGCTATGCTTGAAGCTACTTCATCCCCAGTTGTATTTTGCCACAACGACTGTCAAGAAGGTAAGCTGGTAATATTTCACGACCTTGTTCAATGATGTAGTATTAAGCCTTTTCTGGTCATTGTTTTCTTTCTGGGAGGTAGTCATGCTATCGAGGTACTGCCCTGGTGGCTAACCTAGAAGGGCAGCCTGTGCAGTCCCTCTGTAACAGTTGGAAAGCAAAGTGCATTGGCTTCAGCAACCTTTTGGCTAATTAAGAGAAGTCTCATATCGTAACTGGATTAAGCCAAGCATGTACCATGCTCTGTTTATACAGCTCAGTTGATGACTGGAGCCTTGGGTGTTTTCTGTTAAGACTGTACCTGTCTTAGCTGTCTGCAATATGCATGAACAGGGTAGGATATACTTCAGTCCTTCTAAAAGAAAGATACTGAAAAAGTACAATGAATGATGAAAATGGAGACCAGAGGAGTTAGACTTGGCAGCTCTCAGCTTGTATTGGAGAGAAACATTAGGTAAACCTTATCCACCTTTTTTTAGTGCGTGCTCTCTCGGAGTCATGGAGGGATTAATAATTTTTCTGAGCCAGTTTTCTAAAGAGGTGAAAAGGAGGCAGGGCTGAAGGTGTTGGGTGTGCTGTGTTTGTGCTCCCTGACACCTGTACAGTGGGTAAGCTGGGCTGAGCTGGAAGGATGCTATCCTAGGAGCATATGCAGGGCTGTTTTGTTCTCAGGAGCCCCAGCCTTGTTAGCTAAGGCTGAGGAATTGGCCTGGAAGAGAATTGCCCTGGAGGGTAGGCACATAAGCATAGACAGCACAAAGGCAAAAAGTCACAGATCTGAGGTCTGAAGAGCTAGCTTGATAGTGGTGCAGTTGGAAGTCTAAGTGCTGGTGTGGCAACATGCAGTACTGGAGGAGTCAGAGCATGATAGGGCAGGCAAGCTTCGTAATCTAAATTTCCAAGGTGGGGGTGTAGTTGGGAAGCAAAATACTGTGCTTGGTCTATTGGTGCAAGGGTGCAGCATAGAGAGCAGATATACCTGTGGCAAGGGGACAAACTATTGCAGGAATTGCAATCACTCTAGATTTATTTACTAGTTGGCACTTGATAGAGGCAGATGTGATGTCTTTCAGATTAATTATAGTGACAAAATGAATTGACAGACAGATAAAGCAATCTCCCTGTTATAAAAGGAAAAGGCTGAGCTTTTTCTAAAGGTACTGGTTATGCCACATATTAGAATAGTGAAGTGATCAGTCTGACTTTCAGGCTGCTGAAAAGCAATTCCTGTCCCAAGTGTTGTGTGATCAATGATAGTGCTATATAGGTATGGGAGATGCTGTATAATTTAGATCTCAAGCTGCGGAAAGAAACAATTCAGCAAGGGCTGTTGAGGCTGGCAGTGTCACCTGAGTTAGCTGCAAGCTGAACACTGGAGAAGCAGGACCCTTGTGAGAACAAATCTGCCTCTGCCTGTACAGAAGAAAACTTTGTATTCAGCTTTACAAGGTTTATAGTATTTATCTCAACTTTCAATGAGCTGGTATGCAACTAGTGAACTTGGCTTTTCCTATCGTTCTGTGCAGATGTAGGGGATATCTGGGATTATCTGAACAATGTTTCTGAAGAGGGTGTATTGTTTTTCTGTAATTTTCCTAGGACTTTACTGAATATGCTGTATTATCTTAAAATTTTTAGGTAATGTCTTGCTTCTGGAAGGCAGAGAGAATTCAAAAAACCAAAAGCTGATGCTCATTGACTTCGAATACAGCAGCTATAATTACCGGTAAATTGCTTTATTTCATATTCAGCAGGAAGGTGTATTACTTTGTACATGCTCTTTATAGTGAGCAAGTGCTGCACTACTGATTTTCTGTCTGTTCTAGTGAATTGTGTTCTGCTTTTATTGGTGGACAGCAAATACAACTAGTCAAAGCAGCTCTGGTCCTGACAGTGAGTGTAGGCATACAGCAGAGTCAAAGTTGTTGGAGCTCCTTGGTTGTCCAGACTAGAGGGCTTGTTTATGCACAAAAGGCTTCTTGCTTGCATGTCAAAATTTCCTTCTGGTAGGGAGATGAGGAGAAGGGTAGATCCTGTGTACCTAGGTGTGCAGGGCAGGTTTGCTTTTGTGGTTTTTTTTTTTCTTCAGTCCTTTCAAATAGCTTTCTCAAGTATTTTAACTGGCTCCATTGGCATAAAACTTGGTAGCAAAGTCTAGTATTTTTTTGTAGCTGGTAGCTTTCATTCTTAACTGCCCATCTTTACTAATTGATTTTAATAACTTGCAAAAAGTTGTATTTTAGTCATCCTCTATCTCCTTCAGCTAAACTACTGTAAGTTCCAAGCAGCCTTGTGCTTTTAAACTTGATTTTAGATTTGCTTAAGATAGCTAGTATGCAAATATTGAGGCACTCTGTCTTTATATCTCTTCAGAGGATTTGACATTGGAAATCACTTCTGTGAATGGATGTATGATTACACATATGAGAAGTACCCATTCTTCAAAGCTAGTGTTCTTAAATATCCTTCAAAGAAGCAACAGGTAGGCACATAAGACATCATTAATAAAATGCCAGTGTCCACAGTCTTCAAACCTCAACTCTTTTTCCAATTCTGTTTTGGGCATACTCTGTCTTAAGATCTTTCCTCCGTGACTCCCTTAAATATAACACTTTCTGTAATCCTGACTACCTTTGCTTTAAAAATAACAAACTTCATAATAGTTATTCAGGATAGAATATTTACTATGTGCCATGTAGGTATCTGCCATAAAAAGTCCAGTAGTTGTGAACTGCGGCTGTGAAATTAGTTGGCAGTAGCAAAATGTTGTCTCTTGGCCTTATGTTATGGCTTTTCTTAAACAAGTCTTCCAAGCACTTAGTAGAACCACAATTAATCTTGAAGCTAATCCAGCACTGGCAATGTTAAGAAAAATAAATGACAACTTATTCAAAGGCCTGTCTAGTTCCTAAACAAGCAAATATGTCTGAGACAGTCGTAACTCTGTTAACTTGCCTTCCAGCTTCATTTTATCTCCAGTTACCTGTCTGCATTCCATGATGGCTTTGAAAATCTGAGCAATGAAGAGAAGTCCAAACTAGAAGAAGTGGTGTTAATAGAAGTTAACAGGTAACTTGTCTTTCACAGCTGTATCTTGAAACTTCCACTGTGGTGCCTATACTTGTACACCTTACTGGGTGGAGAAACTTCAGCCAAGAGAGATTGTAAGATATTTGTATGTGGTAAAGAAAAATCTGTCCATTGTAATCTTTAGATGTGTGGGATACACTGAGTGGAATAAACAAAATACTTCTCCGTGGGAAAGCTAACGGAATTATTTTCATGACGTCTTACTTGAAGAAAAGATGTGGACATCCCCAAACTAGGGAATACTATTCTAACAGGATATTCAAATTAGGTGTTGTGACTTAGCTGGATATTTCAATAAACACAGCCTTGTAATTTCAGGTTTGCCCTTGCATCGCACTTCTTCTGGGGCCTGTGGTCTATTATACAGGCCAAGATCTCATCCATTGAGTTTGGTTACCTGGTAAGTTAATTAATCGTAGTTTCATGTAACTAAAAATGTATACTCCAAGTAATCTGTGGTGCATAATCAGAAAGTAAATGAAATGGCCTCTCACAGAGACTAATATCTTTTAAGTGGAGTAAAACTTTAAAATCAATGTGTTACTAGTTTGTGCTCTTTCCTTATGAATGTAAAGAACGTATAAGGTCATAAAAACTTAGAAATTTTTTCCCATTGTTAGGCAGGGACACTATAGCCTTAGGTGTCAGGCCTTGGAGTGGGATGAGGCCTCACCATGCAGTGAAGTACTCTTCTGCAGTGAGATCCTGTGCCTCTTGTCATGGAAGCTAGTATGCAATAAGCATGAATTTGGAAATTTAGTCAAAGTGCACATGTAACTACATGTTGATATTCAGTGTGCAACAATACCAATGCCAGGTAGCTTGTACCTGAGAAGCAGGTCAGTCTAACTCTTTGTACATGTTTAGTGTGCTGTGATGTAACTTTCAGGTACACTGACTATCCTGTAAGAAGTGTGGCAGAAACCATCCTTTTTAGTGAGATCCTGACCTGTTTAGTTCCTGTTTTTCTCTGACATGCTGGCAGCAGCTAATAGTGTAAGAGTTGAAATAAGATTGGAGGAAACATTAAGAGGCCAGAATACATCTGGAGAGATTATCCTTCCCAAATAGAGCTAATTAATGCATTGGGATGATGGATTAGGAAGGTAATACAGTTAATACCTTCATTATGCTTCCCCATCCCAAATAAGAAAGCTCAGCTGTATTTACTATGTTAAGTACTGAATGTCCCTTATTTCTCCAGGAATATGCATTATCCAGATTTGACGCCTACTTTGATCAGAAGAGGAAGCTGAAGGTGTGAATGTGGAGGAGTGGCCTGAGGGTTACTGTATGAAGAGGGCAGCTGGACAGAACTTACACTGTGCTTAGGCTACTGTATCTCTAATGAAGGTGTCACTGAATTCCAGTTCCTTGGAATGCAGGTGTACAGTACTGAAGACTGTATAGAACTGACTTGTTTACAGTTTCGTAAATACTTGGAATGAGATTGGGAGGCAAAAGTAAAATACAACAGTGCAATATCTTTAAATCTCTTTGATCTAGGAGGTATTTTATATTATGGGAGAAGCTTACAATTACGTGTCAATACCACGTTCATCAGAGCAAACAGTGTTACTGTGAGTGCATTTTCTGGGGGGGTGTTGGCATTACAGTTTATGTTGTAAGCGAAACAGTTGTAAAAAATGATTCATTGTAGATGCTGCCTCTTAATGAGAAGGAAAAGTGAAGGAGACAACTGTTAAACTGTGAAGTAGTCTTAAAATCATACTGTGAGATTAGGTTCAACATGCCCCATGAACACTATCTTCAAAGCTGCTGATCTGTTACACCACTTTAACCAGAAAGCAACTAAACACACTGAAGCGCAGTAGGCTTTAAGGTGTTGGCTACATACACATGAATGTTTCTCTTTTAAGCTGGTGTGCCTGTGAAGTGAAGTATGAATGAACTTTTAACTGGACATTCTGAAGGAGTTTGTCTTGAACTGTTCATACCATGTCCTTCAAGAACATGCTTTAGCCCAGCCTGGTTGTCTCTTAAAATGCTGTGTCCTGCACAGGGGTTTCTGTGAGCTGGCAGCACTTGGGAAGAGTGCCTTGAATTGCTCTAGCAACTCCCCAGGTAACTGGCTTGGCATTGACAATACTCGTAACTGGAGCCCATCTCTCTTCTTGTGTTGCCACAGTATATGGCTGTGAAATAGTAGAGCCAAAGACTGCGGAGAACACTTCAGCAGATTGCTGTTCTGTCCATCCAATGCTTACATGGATTAGGAGGTGCTTTTCTTGCACCTTCAACTTTCATGTCCCAGCAATCCAGTGAAATGGAGCGTTTTGTGGGGAACAATAATGTGTATATTGAAACTTGAGTATAATCTGTGTACATGTCATCTAAATAAATCTTTAGATTTTTGGGAGCTTGTTTATTTTGAATGTTGTTTGTGCTTTCTAACACACTGTATTATAAATAATAAACTTCTAAGTCTATGCTTTTTCACTTGTATAGCAAATATTGTTTCAAGCAGCTGAAAAAATGCAGCATTTCATGTACTGTATAGCATAACTTGTAAAAGCTATCATTCTCTACTAGAGAATCATTTTTCCATGCATTCAATTATTAATACTTCATAATAAATATAAAGCACTTAAACATCATAGTTGATACTCTGTTTCTGACTGTTATGGTGGAATTACTTTCTTGCTTACCTTCAAAGGCAGACTAATTTTAAGCTTTAGGCTCAATGCTGTGGGATATACCTTCTACTTAAGTATGTCTTTAGCATTTATTGGCTAACTGAACACTAATAGAAAGCGTGGGGAAGAAAGGGCATTAAAGTGATGAGAAGTAGACTGAAGATCAGTTTGAAATCTATAGTTCTAGACGTGGGAAAAGGTTTAGGTTTAAGCACTTTATGGTATCTGTCCTATTAACTACCCTAAAACCAAAGGTAAAAGTTACCGGCATATATTGAGTTTTACTGGCACACTAGAAGTATTTGTGGTAGGAATAGCCAGGTAATGTCTGCAGGCTACTGAAGGTACTGCTGCACATGGCAAACCCCAGGGGGGAGTGGTATAGGAGGAACAAACAGTTTAGAATTATGCTTTGCAGCTAGCTGGAAAGGAGTGATATGTAATTGGTGTCTTGATTCTGTTGGAAGCCTTGTTTGTATTCCAAGGGTAAGTTTGGGTTCTCAGGAAGTCCATGGGGACTGTCCTCAGACTCATCCATTGCATTTCATGCTTCTCAGCACCAAAAAGGGAAGGAAACTCAGTCACAGTAGCACTAATTGAAATAAAAGGTTGCATCAGAGGTGAAGCCCTTTTCTTAGAGTTGAGGTGGTTCTTGTTAAACAAATTAAGAGGAAACTAAGCTATGAAGTTCCCTGGGAAGACTTTGTCAGGTTAGTCCCAGAATGCTGGTGGTACTACAGCATTACTACAGTGGTTTCTGAGGGTGAGGTGAAGGAAAGGCCCGGAAGCTTTGCTTTCCGTCTTGTGCCTTTTATAATGTAAATTTGTTTGAAAGAGGGTGGGATTCCTCCAGGTGTGTGGTAGGCTTAGTGGGGACACGGGGAAGTCAAAACCAATGAGCGGAAAGCAGTGCTTCGTCTCTTCCTGGTATGATTTTTTTTTTATAGATCTGCCTGTTAAAGGCAAGTTCTTCATGTTTTCTTTGAGAACTTGCAGCAGACAAACAGGAACTGGAGCCCAGTCTTTTCGTAGTCACTGAATGTTAAAGCTGACTTAAGCTGACAAAGCAGCTCTTTAAAATGTATTGTCACTCCTGTAATGGGATAGTGTCTTGTGAAGCCATGGTCACAAGACTTCATAAATGTAGTTAAATATTTTGTAGCTCTTTAACTTCAAAATAGTTATGGTCAATCTGATTTGTTTTTCATAAAGGCAGTTTAAAACTACTGTGATTAATCCTCCTTTCAGCTGATTTGTAAATACGACTTGTGCTTGAGCAGTTTCTTGAAACTGCTGGGTTTTACTTCCACCTTGAATTCTTGTCTTAGTGTTCACATTGCCTCACAAGCCACAGGTGGAAGGACCTGCTATTAACTAGTGAAAATATGACTTTTTGGTATAAGAGTTAAAAAAAAAAAAAAAACACAAAAAATAATCCCATAACAAAACAACCTTTTACTTTCAAAGGGAAGTCAGTTCTCTGGCCAGACAGTTTAGCCTCAGCTGCCACTTTGAGGCAATTCAGTGGGTAATGGGTATAGCCCAGGGTGTATCCCTGCCTCTCCTCCAGCCCTTTATAGAAGACAAAAATCGGAATGTTCAGGCCTGGGGGGGGGTGGGGGGAATGTCCTGCTACAGCTCTTTAGGGATTTAACCCTGCAAAATGCAGCCTGTGAAGTCCCAGGGCCACATCAGATGTACTGCCTTCTCTCTTCAATGGAGAAAAATAGGTATTTCTTGTCTGAACTGGATACAATCTGTTAATAAATTAAACATCTTTCATAGCGGTGATGCCACTAAATAGAATGAGACTATTATATTTTTGGAGTTGCTGTTCTCTTGATAACTGATTAGGGAGAAAGTACTTCCAGCCCTACCCTCAGGGAACATGCTCTGGAAGGAGGAACAAAGGTGAAAAGCAAGAGCAGTCTGCTCTCAGCGTAATGTGACTCTTGGTCTTTCTACCGACCAAAAGCACAGAGTTACCCTAATGGGAAGACATGGAGATTGCTATATTTTGACCAGTTACTTTTTGAGAATTGGTTTTCCACTGCTAGGCTTTTTCACTGAAGAGTCAGAAGCTACCTTGGAAAATCCCTGTTCCCCAGCACAGAAGATGCTAACAGGAAAAATTCTCTGTGGCTGATCGGTGTTCCTCTTTGAAGCAGCTTTGAGATGGGATAGTGTCCTGAAAAGCAATTACCTGAAAATTCTGCCTTGCCGATTGGCTCCCTCCCTTGTCTGTGTGTCTCAAAACCCGGTAGTAGTATCAATAAGAATTTCTGCTCTTTTCTCCCTGTTAACTTGGCTGAGGTTGCACTACAGTGTCAATGGAATGAGCTGGGTTTCACTCCTTTGGATGGCTGTGATTTAATTTTTTATCCAGCTGATTATGGCTGTGGAAACCCCTGAAGGGCACAGCGCTGGTAGCTGTGTTCAGGGACCTCATTTGCCCTGCAGTTCACCTAGACATGATAATGGGAAGGAAAGAACTAGCTTAATTCGGCAAGAGTCTGTAGAACTGGGAACTAAAGAATGCACCCTCTGACTTGCAAATAGAGAAAAAGAAAGCAAATTAATTCCCAGAATGAAGAAAATTGACTGTCCTTAGCCCAAGTGCCAGCACCCCTGAGCCTATGTATCCTGCGTTACAGAGGCACTGCTGCGGGGTCCTGGGGTCCAGCTGATGAGTGATGCTGTGTTAAATCACAGTGACTGAATCTGCCAGTGCCTCAAGACCACAGTTTGTCTTCTCTGCAGACCACATCTTCAGCAAGTCATCACAGCTTTTCAGGGTTAGTAAAATCACAGGTTCAGCAGCCAGAAGTCAGCAGATCCTGATAATTCAGCTATCCCTGTGAGATACAGCTGGTGCAAGGAGCTGCCAGGCAGCACAGCACAGCCCTGCATTGGTTCAGCAGCTTACAGAAAAGCAGGTAGGTGGAAGAAGCGCTGTCTGCTGTGCCTTATAAAGACAGTAAGGTTTTTAAGAACTCAGATCCTCCCTGGAAAGATCCTTGAGGCAGCCTTGGGTGAGCTCCCTCAACATGCAGGCAGAATTGTCTTGATGCCAGCCTGGGTCCACGTGAAGCAGAGAACAGAGCGTTTCACCGGAGATGAATAAAAAGCTGTAATAGTTCTGGACTGAAAAAAACACAGTGTGCACTTACAGGGCCCTGGCAGGGAGCAAAAAGGAGCTACTGTACTTTGTACCCAGGCAACAAAGCTGATGACTAGCAAGCAGGCTACTTGTGTTTTCCTAATGTGAAATTCACTTTTTATGGCTTTCATTTCTGAAGTACGCAGAGCTCCTTCTGACTCAGCATTAAGTGCAATTTTATTATTGTGTGTGCGTGTGTCTGTGTATATGTGATTTGTATTTACCAGTCTCACTAAATAGTGATGAGCCCATAAAGTCTGAATGCAGTCCAGTCTGCCTTTCCTGAATACGCTGAACCCGGCCTCAGGGGGAAGCATCCTGACCAGGAGTTGGTTTGAGTCTTGGAGTGGTGTAGCACTGGAGTGCTTGTCTGAGGCACAGTACTAGGAAAGGCAGGAGGGAAAGCAGAGGCGATGGGGTTTGTTACAGGTCACAGGTGGTCTCTGGCAGAGCCAGGAACAGCACGCAGCGGTTGAGTCCCAGTGGAGTGTGCTGGACTAAATATCTTCTCAGAAAGCCTTACTAATGCTGCCTCTGCTGTCAGTCCTAGGCAGTATTATTTTTATTATTTTTTCCCTACTTATGGAAATAAAATGACTCAGGAATCAGCCATCCTTCCTCATTTTCAAAGCCTGCAACTTTTGAGGTGCTGTGAAGTGGTGCAGTGCCAGAATTCAAATGGCACAGAGCAGAGCTCAGGAGCTTGGGCATCCATGAGAAACTCCCAGTTCCCACTGAGTCTGGAAAAGAGCAGAGCTGAAATGTACAGCCTTGAACAGGGTCAAACTATTCCCAGTTACCTGTATCCTGCCTTGGAGATCTTCCCACCTAGCAGGACACTTAACCTCTGGTTGGGCAGAGAAGAAGCAGTGCCTGCAATCATCTCAAATGTTTGCTGACCTCTGCTCTGGTGTTTGCCATCTGGAAGCCCTGAGTTTCCTCTGCATGTGGGTTTTTCTCCCTGCCATTGCACTTCCTCCCACGGCCTATGAGGAAACTGACATGCTGTTTTGGTCTTGACTGTGTATACTGAAGGAAAGGGCATTGCAGCTTCTGTCTTAAAACCCCAAATCTTCCATGCTGAATAATCCCACTGAGCCCATGTTCTTCTCTCTTCTTGGTGCTTCTCACTGAATCATGATGCACTAGAAGTCAGCAGAGACTGTGGCCATATGAGCCTATTGCAGATATAAATAAAGAGAGCAAGGAATGGAAAGGAGGAAGGAAGCCTGCTGCAATTACCCAACACAAAGACCATTAAAAAATACAATAATTTCCTCAGGAAGAGATTATGGAGGATTGTGTGTAATGTCTCAGGTCTGAAGGGCTTAAAAATTCACCTTAGAAAGAAAGACCAATTAGAAGGCTTCAGTTGTAAAGAAAATTGTTATTTCATAAACCCTTTGGTAGAGTTGTTTGGAAAAATACTGGTCTTTCTTTAGGAACAAAATTAATCCAAACCATTCATTTACATTGAGTTATGTTTTGGATGAAGACTCAAGACTCAAACTTCAGGTTTTTGAAATTCACTTTGAGGTCTTTTCATTCTAGTATGCAAGTGTGAACAACCTAAAGTAAAATGAAAATTCCCATAATATCTTCATTTGTTTTTATTTCTGACCTCTCCCAACTAGTTTTGATTTTTTACATATTTTTGCTAGGTTTATTTATAAATATGTAGGCTTTTATAAAATACTTCTATAAATAGGTATTTGTATACCTATAAAAGTACTGAGTAAGTGACAAGTAACAATGTTTCTTGAGGACCAGGTGGATCTCATTATTATGGTCCTTTCTACCTATTCAATTTAATCAAAAGAAGACAAAATAAGGAATGTTAAGTCGTACCTAAGCAGCAGTTTCCATGGATGCATGCTCCAAGTGCATTATATATGTCACAATTTGTGTTCTCACTTCCCAGGAAAGTAAAGACAACCAAAAAAGAGGAAGGGATGGAAAAGACAGACAAAACTGGAGACAGTTTTAGATAGCAGTTGTACAAATGACCCTGTTCACAAGTCACTGATTCCCACTGGGCATCCTCAGAGCCTTGCTCTGCCATGGCCCCACCAAGGCCATGGTGGGTTGTTGCTCAGGGCTGGAGCAAGGTGACAAGGTGGACCTTCCAGGGAAGGGGCTCCCCCATCTCCAGCTCACATTGTTTCTACCTTTGCCTGGCTGCTTCAGGGCTTGCAGCCTCCCAGCCTTTGAGCTTTGCACTGTGCGAGAGTGCACAGTGTTTCACAGAGTGAAACCTCTCAAAAGAGAGTGGTTTCAAATGAACCTCCAATGCTGGGGTGGGGACCTTGAGCAAAGATCCTCTAGGAGGGGTATGCTAGCATCCTCACTATCTTCAGACACTCAGACTAGGGTTCTTGCTTCCACTTGCTGCTGGATGCGGTAATACAGAATATAGAGGAATTAACAAAAATACAGTCTCTCACTGAGGTGTTTGACAGTTGCAAAGAGTATCTCAGACCGGGCTTCCTGGTAATGTTCTCTTTTTATCTTCACGTGTGAGAGAGACTTGACCTTTCAGAGTTAAACTGAGTTGAAGTCTCTGAATAAAGCTTTTTCAGTTGGACTTTTTTCCACTTCCAGTACAGGTTTGTACTGGGCAGTATGTATCTTTTAGCACCCCTGCCTTCAGTGCAACAGGCAGCTTCACCCTGCCTTGACTTCCTTATGCTCTTCTCATGTCAAGTCTTAGACCTCTTGTGTCAAGTCTAAGTCATCTCTGAACTGTGCAATGTGCCAGAAATCTTGACATGGAATTACTTTCTGTTCTCACTGGATATTTTGCTCTAGGAGTAACCTTAGCTCCAGTGTACTTGCGCGTCATGGATTCCTCCAGCGGTAGAACAGCGTAAACCTGGCAATGTGCACACATTGAACCAGCTTTATTTTGGAAAGCTGCTAGTATTGCATCACCATATAGGCTCTGGCAAAACTGAACGCTCTGCGAGTACAAGCTTGCTGAGCTCTGAAAAGTATAATGTGTTGATGCATTGGGCTCAAGATACACGTATGAAGTTGAAAAGGTGCTGGACAGGAGATGCAGGATGTGTGGGCTTTAAAAGCCTATTTCCAGTGAATCGACAGACCTAAAGATGGTTCTGTGGAGCCTGGTATGCTCCCAGCTGAAACAGCAGTGGATGATGATGCTTAAAGAAGCAATTTTAATGGCTGTAACTGGTGCTCAGCAGAACCTGACCTGAGGGAGCAGGACTCAGGGTCTAGTGGAGCTCAGTCTTCCTACTTGGTTTATCCCCTTGTTGTAGCTGGAGTTCAGTGGATCACTAGCTTATTTACACTTTTTTACCAAAAATTGCAACACAGCTTTGCTTATCCTGACTCTGCTCCTTCCCCAGGGGAACTTTTGGGCTTAAGCTCTGCCTACACTTCCCAGCTGCTTTTGGGTCACTGGGAGTGAATTCAGTGGTTTTCCCCTATGTCCTCGCTGAAGAATGAAGGGCTGAGCCACAGGAGCAAGCAGTTCATGTAAAGGCCAGCTGCCCTTTGTGTAGGATTTCTAATCCCACCATGGAAGATGAGGATGTCACTCAGCAGGGGAAAGCTTATTTTTATAGTGCTTTCTCCTCAAGCCCTAGCTAAATTACAGATTTCTTGGCTTAAATTTTACCTCCCTCCAATACAGATCAAAAGACTATATCCTAATCCCTGCCCTTTTGATTAATGCATCCATATTTTTATTACATCAGGGTTTCTATGAAGACTGAAGGCACTGACTAGTTACTGAGATACCATTCAGTATATTTATAGGAGAAAGTTATCTGGATTCTGCATTAAAGTGTAGGGAAAGGACTGCACAAGCTCTGCAAACACATAAGAAAGGACAGGGAACATTTTTGGCCAAGTAACCCAAATCTGGTCTTCCCTCAGCTCCCATGTGTCTGGTGATGGCTGCAGGCTTTGCTTTTGTTTGGTGCCAGTTTTCCCTTGCTGCTGGGAACTTTCAGCTGATGGCACCAGTTTGTTTGCAGAGCAGCATGGTGTGCCCTGTTGTACATATGTACATACACACACATTTTAAAAGCCCTCTCTTTCCAGGCCATTCAGGTCCTGGATGTCCTTTTCAGCAACTGATTTTGGCTTCAGTATTTGAAAGCAAATATTCTGTGTGTGCAACAAGAGCAACTGACCAGAGGTCAGGCTTTTTGTGGGGCAGCTGATAAAGATGCTGGGCTGACAATGGGAGCTGATCAGCCCCCAGGGCAGCGTCCCTGCAAGGCAAACCAGCAGCATGACTTCTGTGCTTCCAGCTCTCACTGGCCTTAAGAAAATCAAAGCAAGCTCTGCCTTCCAGAGTCGCATCTTGGTTTCATTTGTTTAACAAAATTTAGCTAGCCAGCATTTGCACAAGGCCATCTGAACATTTGAATACATAAAAAATATAAACTAATTAGCTTGGGGATTCCTTGATTAAAAACTTCATGAGTTTTTGTGAGCCCAGTTGCTCATTTTTGGGTTGACCCGAACCCTCCCTCCTGCGTGTAAGATCATGGTGAGGGAAAATCTGAAACCCACCTGAACCTGAGACTTGCTCAGCAATCTCTGGATGCTTCTGGTTAAAAATGGGACGGTAAGAGCAATATGGGTGAGCATCCTTTTTTGGGTAGTAAAGAGACCAAGCCAAAGTCCTCATGGGATGGATACAGAGTCCAGTCCTGTCCTCGCTGCAGACCAGTAGCTTGGGGGACAAAAACCACCTTCAGGCAATGAAAGCAATACATCGAAGGGCTGCGCGGGGTCCCTGCTCATGGGTCTCCCAGGCAAGCTGTGGGCTTATCCTGATGGCCTTTAACGTTATCTCCATCTAAACCCCTGCTTTCAAAACTGCAGGGAAATTGCGTATTTTATGGTTAATGATTAAGACGTTCTCTGGGAGCCGTGACTTTGCTTGGAGGCACTGGCTTGTTCATTAACACATGTTTAAAACCAGATGTCAAGGACGTTCTCCAGAAGGCACCCGTTTAGTGTGGTTTTGACCCAAAACTATAAGTCCCTTTTTCTCTTAAGGAGGAACTTTTTCACTTCCCATGGAGGAGAATAGCAAGTTTGCAGACTGCATGCTGAGGGCTTTTTCTTCAAAAGCCCACGATCTTTTGCATCACTTAGGAAAACGGCCACATTAGGGACAGGTTGGTACAACACAGGGCTCTGGAAGAGACTGGGATGGTGAGAGGGACCATTCCAGAAAAGTCAGCCCCAAGCACCCCTGATTTCCCATGCAAAAAGCCTTAAAAAAAAAAAAAAAAGAAAAAGGTACCATTTCCCCTTTAAATAACCTGGAGACTGGGATGAAAGAGCCTAATCTTAAGTAAACAGAGCAAAACTGTTACCTGAATTGGGCAACAAACCGTCTGGGGCACCAGAGAGGTAAGTAAAGGTCTTTATATATCTGGGAACGTGAGGCTGCCTGGGATGCTGCTGGGGCTTGCATTTCCACTGCAAACTAGTTTAACCAGTGTCTGCATCACCAAGCCTCCTGAGCAACAGGGGACTGTGAAGTGTGTGGCAGATGAGCTCTAGGCTGAGCTGAATCTTGGAGCTGGGTTCAGAGCAGGTCTAAAACATTCAGTTCGTTAGCAGAGACTAACAGCTGTGTGATGGTAGGCACCAAGTATTTATACAGAGTAAAATGTATTTTACAAAAGGGTATTTTACAATTGGTGGTGATTTGGGCAGACTACTAGTTAGTCTGAATTTGGCATCTGGTCAGCTGGATTTTATTTTGCTTTGTGTTTTAGAAACTCCTTAGGCATGGAAGGGCTTTTGAAATATTTCTCCATTATCCAAACGCTTCAGGAAGTAAATTTTTCTCCATTTTGATGCCGCCTTCTGAGGAGCATGTTTTCCAATTTCATTCCTGGTTAGGGGGAATGGTTGAAGCCTTTCTTCATGTTTTTAAAAACTGGGAGCTGTGGTGATAGGAAAGATCACCTGGTTTCATAAAATATTGTGAAGGGAAAAAAACTTCCAAAAAGAAGTCTGGCTCTGACCAGAAGAGAGCCAAAGCCTAATGGATTTCCTTGGCAGCCTGTGTGAAATTAGAGGGTGAATTTAGGACTAAACCTGGAGCAACATTGTCAAAATGGATGCTGGGAAAGTCAGAATGGAGTTAGAGACCAAGATCTCCTCTTCCCAGAGGGACTTTCCTAGGGAGGATTTGCTAGAAGGAGAAATCCAGAAGAAATGACATTGCTCTGTCTCCTTGAAGGCTTTCTGCTGCCCAGGCTCTGAACAGTTGCTGGACTGCTAAACAGCGGTACAAACACAGAACCACTGTGTGGTTTATTTTTTAATTTACAAACAAAGATTTATTCTAGTTGAAAAGTTTATGGTACTATTAAGCAAATGCTCTGGAATATGTCCCACTGGCTAGTCGGTCTCTGAGCCGCAGGGATTGGGTTTTTGGACTAGCTGCTCTCTCAGAGTATTTCACACTCTGGGGCTGGAGGGATTTGCTTCCTGTCCACACCTGTTCATATAGCATGAACCCCATGTACATGCAGGGTACGCTGCAAGCTGCACCAGCTGATTTCTCTCCAGGACTCTTCTCATCAATAACTCTTAAAACTTACTTAAACGTATTTTTCCAGCTGTCAGTCTTGCTTAACTTAAAAAAAAAAAGGTGTTAGGTTGCTGCCCTTGGAGATAGGGCTCTGAGAGACATTTGCAGGCTTCGTTTGAGTGCGAATAAGAGAAACTCAACATGCATTAGGGCTGCTGAGCTGCTGGAGCAGGGGTGGGGGAGAGTGAATCCAGTGAGAGCCCTGTGTTCAGCAGTGTCTACTGTGTGTAGAAAAGGTGCAAGATAATCCATGGAGCTCTGTGCAAGTATCCCAATCAGGGCTTTCTCCTCCAGGAGAGGGCAAGAGAAGAGTTCATTCCCAAGGCTCTTTGGGCCATGGGCTGAGTGAATCAGTGTCTTTATTTCTCTTTAAAGAATGAATTGAAGTCTGTGCCTGGCTGGATCACTGGTACCTGAAGGAGACCTCTCCCTGGAGTCTCACTTGGCTCGCTGTAACATTTCCTCCTTTTGCTTAAAGCACTTCTTCCTCTCCCAGCCTCATCCCCCACATACACACCTTGTTTCCAGCGTAGTTTTTCCTGCCACGTCATTATCCCTATCGTGTCCACAGCGAGATATTGCTTGAGCCAGAAGTTGGATGGCATGTGCACTGAGGTCAGGAATTCCTCCCCTCCAGCCAGAGGATATGTTGTATTTGTTGTCTGACCTCCACCAAGCTCCCTGCAGCCAGAGAGTGCCAAGCAGAGGCGGCTGGAGGGGTGCCAGCAGTCACAGGGCACTGGGCTTCCCCTGCGTCAGCCGGAAAAGGAAGTTGCTGGGAGCGAGCACAAGATCCTTGCGCCTGCTGGGACTAACAGCCAGGCTCAGCTCGCAGGGGGATGCTCAGGAGGCACGAGCAGATTCTCAGCAGGGAAAAGCAGAGCCTCAGCTCTAATCAGCTTTCACACTGGCAGGTATGCAGGGAGATGGGGCTACAGACAAAGCAAGGTGGGTCAAATACATTGCCTTTGGCCCCTGTACCTAATCCCAGAGGTGTAAGAAACTTAGACTTCTGTTTCTCCAAAGGATGCAGTTGCCTTTATCCCCCCTCCATTCTTCCAACCTCTTGTGTTTTTTTTTTTAAAAAAAACATTTTAACCCAGGATTGCAAACATGACACTACTACCAAGCAGCAACCTTCATCCTCTTATTTCTGCCACAGCCACATGATGGTTAGACAAGACAGCCTCCTAACAGGCTCCTGGGTGACAAATGGCTTGTATGGAGTTCAGCTGCACTCCCACATGGAGTAAAGCCCCTGTCTGCAACAACTAAAACCAGGGCTCTGCATGTTTAAATTGTCTTCCTTCTTTTACAACAGGTTTTCTGTGTGATTTCAGTCAATGTGCTCTTCTCTCTTGCATGAGATAACATTCACCTCCCAGCTACTTTGCTGAAAAAGTTAAATCAGCCATGAAGCCACTTAGATTCAGTGATGAGAGCTTGGAAAAGGAGACAAGCGGGATGTGGGAAGTGGATGCTCATCTAGAGCCAAGCAGACCTTGGAGGTTCATGGGTCAGGCTGATGCTGCTGTTCTGCTCTCGCAGGGGACTGACTGCTTCTCCTTCGGATGGCTGTTGTCTTGGTGATGCTGTCATGGGCAAAAGCTGCCAGTGACACAGAGCTGTCACCTGGTCCCCTGCTGGCTCCCTGCAGTTTATTTCTGTAAATACATATTTGCATTTTGTTTATGTGGGGTAAATACAGGGGGAGGAAGCACAATTTCTCACTGCTGGCTATTGGGACAACCCTCTTCTTTGCTTGCCTGGATGAGGGCCATGGGCTGCCACTGCCTGATGGAGCCGGATGAGGATCGTATGGCAGTGGTGTGACATCAGACATCAGCACACACTACTTCTGTCTTTGCAAGCACAGAAAAATCCTAAAATACACAAAGGCGCTCCCAGGGTGATCATCTCCCAGTGTGGACTATGTGAGTGATGTATGGGGGTACGTGGCTGGGAGTGGGCAGGCACAGCCAGGGGTGCTTTCTGACACCCTGCTTTTAACCTCCTAATGGTTGTTATTGTTTAATCTTGCTCCGGGGCTCCAGTTTGGGTGGGAGGTGTTGCCCAGTATCAGGTCCTGCATGCTGAAGGCAAGGTTTGGACAAGATCCTTGGGATTTCTGAAAGAGCAGGGCTCCATTGGTGCTTCTGGGGAGGGTTGGCAGGGCAGCAGATTCTTCTGTTGTCATGAACACTCCCAACAAGGGATTGTTCTTATCAGGACAGCTTTGGCTGTGCCGGATTAGGAAAAAATTACATGCTTGTTTTTTTCCAGAGAAGCTGTGGCTACTGGTTTTACTAGCAGCAGCCACTCGCATAAGGGAGGGGAGGAAGGAGGGGTACAGGCAGGTGGACTCTTTCACCTCACCAGCAAACACAGCTGCACCAGAGAATTGTCACGATGATGCTCCATCGCTAGGATTAGCATCATCCTGAATCTGATTTTTCCAGTCAACAGCGAGGGAGAGGTGCCACACAGATCCAGCTCAGCCCTCCAGAGGTTTGAACTGCTCCTGAAGATGCCCACCCCTGCGGGGGGGGAGCTGGGGGTCTGGAGGCAGACAAGCAGGGTGAGTCTCAGCATTTTTGGCTCCTTCCCATGACAGTCCATTACAAATTGGCACTTTGCAAGATCCCCACTCACTGCCCCAGCAGCTGCTACTGTCTGCAAGGATGCAGCTGCACAGGCCAGGAGGAGGGGACCCCAGGAGGGCCAGCTAGCGGGGGACAGGCAGGGAGTGCTGCTGCCAAGCTGGCTGCTACAGGCAGGGGAGGAAAGGCTCGCATTTGAGTGAGCTTTTGGGTGGCTTTTGCTCACCCAAAGGGCCCATGTGGGCTGCGAGAGGCACAGTCAGGAATGACTTTGGGGTCTTGGTGGGACAGTATAAGGCATCTGGCAAAGGTCCAGCAGTGTGGGGAGCATGGAAATGGCAGGGGAGATGCCCTGGCCTGATGCATGGCGCATGCTCGGGGCAGCTCCTTTTTGTCTCTTGCTTTCAACTGGGGAGACATGTCTGGGGAGTGGGACTTGCACTGCTTGAAGATTGGGCTGGCAGGGAAGGAAAGAGACAGGCATCCACTCTCTCCCTTGCTGCAGAAAGCAGGTGCTTAGAGAGGAGGAGGGAGGGAAGGGTAGACTTGGGAGGATCGCCAGGCACCAAAGCAGCTGGGAGCCCCTGGAGAGGAGACACATGGCATGCGCGGACAGATTAACAAGATGAGCTGCTCAGAGTTCACTCAGCCCTGCATATGTGTGCCCAGCACCTCTGAAACGGTCTTTGCCTAGCTGGCAGCTGAAGGCAGGTGCTGTTCAATGTGGGTAAATTCATGATCATCTGAAATTTTGGTCCCACCAGCCAAGCCTTTGTTGCAGACTTTCCTGGCTGGGACCAAGACTTGGATGCCAGAGCTCTCAAAGCGTTCAGTGGCACAGCCTGCCTGCCTTCAGAGTCCTTCCTACCAGCTGAATGGCATAGCACTGGAAACTGGGCCACTAAGAGACTTGAAACTAAATGCCGAACTTGTTGGGCCCTGAAATTAATCTCCAGAGCTGAATCTGAGATCTGCCATAGTCTGGGGAGGTCTAACATGTCTGGCTCTGACTGTAGGCCAAATGGGACCCGAGTACTTTGGTGTTCGGGTGTGCCTGAACTGGCTGTGTTGCTTCAAGTCCATTTACATGGTGTTTTGCTAGGGCTACCCAAACATTAATTAAAGAAGGTGCCTCCAGGCCTGTTCATAACAGAAAAGCAAAGCGTGTGACACTTGTCGCGCAGGCATTACAGGAGCTGCACACAGTGGGGAGGACGACATCCTGGTTCCCCTTCTGCCCCCTCCCACTCCACCATGCAATGTGAGTGAGCTGCAGCTCTGTGCCCACAACCACACGCCTGATGTGGTTGTCCTCAAGTGCAAACTCCTCTGAGCTCAAGGAGAGGAATCCCCCTTCTTCAGCCTCTCCATCCCAGGAAAGTGTAGGAGAGAGCTTGTCTTTGTTGCCGTGCGTGATGTCCATTGGGAGAAACACCAGTGATGCTGGGGGCTGCTGCTGGTCCCAGGCTGACTTGCACTGGGCCCGATTCTGTGCTGCACTAAACCCTCCTGGCTCCAGCAAAGCAGCTGCACATTGATTTGTTGCAAATATGCCAGTACCTGCATGAGAGCTTGGCACTACCAAGCTGGGAGAGGAACTCAGAAGAGGAAGCACAAACCCTGGAATAAACAAGGAATAATCCCAGGTAGTCAGGTCCGCTCACTGAAGGCACCTACATCAAATGCAAGAGCCTCCTCGTTTCTCTTCTGCCTGGTGCCGCCTTCGGGCTGTTCCCAGTCACTGCGTGCTTCCTAGCACTCTCCAGTGAATCATGGGAACTTTTTCTGCTACTTCAGTAGGGCATTCTGCTTTTCAATCCCAAGACCACCATCGTCTGTAGTTACTACAGATAGGCAGGAGAAGCTGTGCAAGGACTTGAATCTGCAGTTAACTTCCAGAGCTACCCCAGGCACACCCAAACCAGTCAAATATGGCCAAGAACCAGGACAAGCAATTGCACGGAAATTCATCTCCAGTTCATGTTAATAGCTCCAAACCTAAAGTTGCTAGAGGCTAATTAGAGAAGCTTTGAGAGTTTGAGGAGTAAAATTATCTTAATAGTTTAACTGTATAAGCACACTGACTCATTGTATTGAGGGTGGAATAACTGTCTCCAGTGCAGAGTGTTCACCTGTAAGGCCGAGGCTGGTTCCTTCTCTGTGTATTTGTCTTGAGATGGAAAAATCTACATGAGCAGGAAATGAAGGATATGGCTCTGTGGTTTGATAGCAATATTTTTCTAGTAGGATTTGCAGAGCTATTTTCCCACCTGTCTGTACTCCTGTACATATTTATTTATTAAAATATTTGGTACTTATTTATTAATAGATATTATAATATATATGTTTATATATAAAAACTATGTATTTATTTATAAGCCACCTTTCTCTTCCTCAGCTTGGCATTGCTTGGCTCCATCTGCAGTCAGACCTGTTGCCCATGCAGTCTCACGGGAAGGCAGCACAGCAAAAAGCCTGACCGACTTCAGGTGAGATTGAATACACAGTGTTAGGGAGAGGAAAATTGCCCACTGTAGAAGACATGTGTGAGAGGCACATCCCCGAAGAGGCCAGAGGAGGCCTCTACCCTAGACGCAGTAGCAGTCAGGGCAACAGGCGTCCTGCATCAGGAAAGGGCTGTTGCTGCTGCTGTGGCTGGACAACTTCAGAGATCAAAGCCTAGAAGGGCTGAAGATGGTCAAGAATGAAAGGAAGAAGACCCCAAAACCAACCAAACCATGCTTGGCCTCTGCAAGGAGGGGAAGACAGAGGATGGCAAAAACAGTGACTCCTTTCTGTTATCTCCTTGCAGCTCTGCAGTGCTGTTTACCTGGAGAACTTCCACCACCCAGGAGCCACCATCCTGCCCACCTCCTGCAAGCACCGCCGAGTTGTCATCCACTCCCACTGCCCTGCCTGAGCTTTGCACCTCAGACAGTTGAATGCTGGCCTCTCTGGGACACCTCAGCCCAACTTGAACATCACCTGCAGTACATCGCAGCCTTCCTCCAGCCTTCTTCCTCCAAGCTTCATCCTTCCTGCCTTCACAGGACCAGGGACTCAGGTCTATGTTGCAACCCAAGACATTTTGTAGGGCAAGCAAACACAAGAGGAGCTGTGCAAAGGTGTGTATAGCTGCAGAAGCACCCATTTCACCACCAGCACCTCCTCCTCCCTACCCTTTTCTGCTGGCCTCCTTTCACTTACTTCCCACACTAACATAAGCCTTTGTGACTTACATCACTTTTTCTTTTTTGGTCGTACTTTACAGAAAACACATTCACGTATTTAACAGATTTCTCAGAAGGTAAGACCTTACATATCTTGTGACTGTGGCAAGGGGGCAGGGTTTTTAAGCAGTGCCACTAAGAAAAAACATGAAAAAAGGAAAACTGGAGTTCCAACCCACACCTGCCTGCAGACGAGGCAGAAGATGGCTCTTATGTGACAGAATTTGCCACTTGTGAAAGCCTGGGAAATCAGTCAGAAAACACATTGGGAGTATAGGAAATGGCAAGTGGGCCTCTCTTATCAGACCAGGACAGGGAGACAGGTGAAAGGAAATTTTAAGCTGTGAAAAATCTGGGGGTTTTTAACTTCTTTTCCCCTATGACATTCAATGAGCACGCCCCAGGAATTCCCAAAGGCCAGAATACATCAAGATTCAGAAAAAGACTAAATGGATATGAACAGCAAGAATATACAGATTCATTAGAATTAATAGCAGTAAAAATGTCAGCTAGTTTATTAAACTCCCTGCTTCAGGGTGTAGAAAACACTTGAGTTGTTAGACCCAGCTGGAGTGGGGAAGAGGAGGGTGGTGAGGCAGCCCCAGCCCTTTCCAGTCTCCATCAGAGATTCCTGTAGCAGAAGGATGATGTGAGGTGGGCAGACATCTGATGTATCTCGCTTCAGTGTTCTCTGTGTCGGGACATGGAGCCAGGGCAGAGCCCTGCAGCCATGGTCACCTTGGCAGTGCTGCTGGGTGCTTGCCCTTCCAGCACAGCAGCACCCTCAGGGGTGCAAGGAGCAGCATCCTTCCCTGGAGGGAGATATGTCTTCCCAAGCAGCACGAGGAGTTGCCTCTGCATGAAGGTCAGAGATGACACATCACCCTCGTGCCCACAGTGTGGAGAGAGTTGTCCATGTTCAGTTTTGGGTTGCTGGATTGCCAGTGAAAGTCTCTGGCTGGTGTCTTGGAGTAGATGGGTGGCACTTTCCCATTAGCGACCTGTCCTGTGCAAGTACAGTGGTGCTCACACCAAGGCAGATATACCCCAATAGCCCCAGGGCCTGTTTTCACTCTTTCTGTAACAAACTTGGAAGTCCTAATAAGCCAAGCCTGGGAGGCTACTAGGAAAAAATGGTGATGGCTTTCTGAGGTGCTGGAGAGGATCTCAATATAAATTCAAGCTGCCAGCTACATTTCTCGTTTGAGCTTAGAGAAATCAATGAACCTTTTAGTGCTTTGCTATCTTATAAATAAGGTCATTGACTCTTCCTTCCCATCCACTTTTCCTCTTGTCTGGTCATAGTGAGCACTTCAGGGCAGGCTCTATTTCCTTCTGCATGTACAAACCTTCTCCAGCTCGAGGTGCTGCTGAAACCCTGCTGCTATTGTAAAGATGACATGGGATTGGCAAAGCTAAAAAGCCTTTCCCTACCAGGAGCAGCAGCAAGGAGTGGGAGAAAGCCAAAAGATTGTTACCTCCGTTCATGCCTTAGGGAGCAAGAATTAATTTTTTTAGACATCTATTTTAGATATACCCACTGTGAGTGCTGCCTTGTTCGTCTTCATGAAAGAAAACCCTGGCCAGATTCACATGCAACTGCTGCAGAAGACCTCCCCTCTAAACGAGCAGAGGATGCCATTTAGCTATGGGCTGCTGGATGGACTTTATCATGAGGCCCCTGTGGTCAGCTGCTTCGCTCGCTCTTCTCTTCCCCAGGGGGGCGTGTCCAATGAGATGCCTGGGGACTCAGTCCACTTCATAAACGGAGACCAGGACTGTACAGTCCCATGCTGGAGGCTCAGGCATGTGGAAGAGGAAAGTCTCATTGATGATTAGCAGTGTGTGGGTCAGTGGCCTGGACTTCTGGTGCTGATTGCTGTGGCATCTGCAGGGAACATCTATCCTTGAGTGTACATCTGGGACGGGGAAGAGAAAGGAGAAGTGAAACATTGGGGTAGCTATTTCTGTCCCAGAGCTGGGCATTTCAAATATAGTCATAATGCTGCATAAGGTAGTCATGCTGGGAAAGGGCTGTGTGTTGATTAGAGCTAAATATTGCAACTGTTCAGGCTTGATCCCACATTTCTCAAAGCTAGTAACAAAGCTTGTGTTGGCTTCAGTACTGCTGGAACTCAGACCACTTGGCCAAGGCATTAGCTTCTTGGTAGCTAGTAGGACCTAGTAGGACCTCACCATCCTATAATAGTAGAGCATGATTTAACAAGAACTACCTCGGTATCGTCTCTGTAGTTGTGGAACAAGCTCTGAAGTTAGTAGAAACAGGGTGATGGAGGAAAGGATTTACTCCTCTTAGACCTGTAAGTGCTTATGCTAAATCTACCACCTGCAGCAAAGCTCAGAAACACCAGAGAGGAGCCTTTGCAATTACTTTGCCTGTATTTAGCAAAACAGAAAACACTAGCTTTAGAGGTACAGACGAGAAGATATTTTGAGCATTTAAGGCTGTGGGAAGAGTTCAGCCCAGGAGAGACCAGCTCAAGAATTCAAAGTCTGCTGTGCTTCTCCCAGTCCCAAGGGGAAACCTTGGATATACAATTAAGAGGGGAGAAGGATGTAAAGTGAGGAAAGTAAAAGGGCTGTCTACCTTCTCACTGCTTACGTGCTGAGAACTACAGAAGGAAAATTGCTGGATCTTCCTGTCCCTCCATTCCTTGAACTAGCTGGATGGTGCAGGGAAGAAACCCACATAAGACAAGGGCCCAACATCTGAAATGTTGTTGGTTTGTGCATCAAAAGTTGGGTTACTGGAGAAAAAGATGGCTCTACCTCAGCCTTGTCAGGGTAAGGAGCTGTCTACAGCTTATCTGCAATGCAGAGCATCTCTAGGGCTGCTCTCAAGTGTCAATGGCCTGAGGGCCATCTCGTCAGTGTAGATTGAAGGATGATAGTGAAGCTCTCCTTACATTCCCAAGAAGCACTGTAGCATCTCTGCACTGCCCCCACCCCAGGGCATCCTCAAGAGGAAAAGCAAATTGGCACTATACTGAAAGGCAACAGGACTGCGATGAAGTTTGGTCTTCAGGTCTCTGCAGAGCAGAGAAAAGGCATTAAAGTCCTGTGATACAGGGAAGAGGAGTGGAAGGCATTGTCTGAGAGAAGTAGGTGGGTGTTTCCTTAGTGCAATGAGCCAACAAATCACAAGGTCAACCGAGGGAAGGTGGTTCTTAGAACTGTAGTTTGGTGTGGAAGTCCCTGCTGCAGGGCACTGTGGCTGCTAAATGTTAGCATGGGCTCAAGGGGAGACTGAAGCAGTGCAGGAAGGAGATTGAGGATTTCTAAATAGACAGAAGCCAACCCTAGCTCAAGAAGTCTCTAAGCCACGAACCGGAAGAGGCAGGGGGAGTACAGAGGGGGAGTATCAGTTATGCCTGTCTTCTTTCCGTAATACTTTGCCCTCTATCAGAGATAGACACTAGGCTAGAAAGACTTGTGGTCTGATTCAGCAGCACTTGCTGGGGTACGATGGGAATGCAAGGGACCTTTCCCTATAACACCTCCCCATCCCTCTGGGTGTAAGATAAAGGTAGCAGGCAGCAGAGCAGACTGGAGCAGCAACAGCAGCAGATATAAAATCCTCACTCTTATCTGCAGTGCTATGAGGGGATGTAGTTTTTGCCTTGAGTAGCCTGACCTCTATCCTCTGAGAGATGGGAAGGCACTTTAGTGACACAAGCACTTCTCCCACAATGTCTTGTGAAAGGCATATGGGCATGTGGTGAGCAGGCATCCAGTGCAATGACCTCTGCAGCCATCAAGGCCACACATCAGCCTCCTGCAGTTCATGAGTGTGCTCTTGGGACCTCAGCAACAAAGACTGCAGGGCCACCACAGCATGCTGGCCATATCTTGCTGCTCAGTATTTTTCCCAAGACTGAATTTTAGCTTTTTAACAATTGCCAGCATCTGCGCTCTATTTGTTTGGTGTGGCAGTTTCCCTTTCTTCTAGGGAGGAATGGAAGAGTCCCTGTTCTCCTGTGTCTGGATAACCTGGATGCAAGGGTGTCTTCTGATTTTTGAGTCCAGTGAAACATGACTGCATGAGGTAGTGCAGTACAGAATACATCCAAAAGCATTTGTGCTAATTTTACAGTACTAAACTACTAATTCTTATGGCATCATGGTATTTTTACCCAGAGGCCCACAGGAAGTCCCACAGGCTATACTCTTTGCCAAGTTAATGTTTGCATACTATGAGAACTAGGTCTGGAATTAAATTCGTGTTGGTCACATTTTACACCAAATTCCCATGTATAAGGAACGAATAGATGTTTCTTACAGTTAGTTGTTGAGGTTGCTGGACTTGAGATGCCACTTGTTCTCTGTTATAAAATACACTAATGTTGTTAGCAACCACTTATAATACACCTCTAATATTTTTAAATTGCTATTAATTCCTTATTGGAATACATCACCTGTCTTCATTTTGGGCCACCAGTCTCTTTAAACAAACCAAATGGCCACCACTACAATGCAGAGTGAACTCTTGCCTCTGTGGGTGGAGAAGGGAGAAGGTGCTGCAACATAAGCTTGTCATCAATATGCCTTCATCTTTCCCTGGAGATCTCACCTTTAACATGCAATTTCAAACTCCATCCTTGTAGAGACCTGACTTCCTGCAGATTCTACCCGAGAAGCATACTGGGAGCAGAAGGGATCTGTTGCCATGAATATCACACAGGTGACCCCCAAGGATGCAGGGCGAGGATTTTTCATTAATAAAATGAAGGCTGTATTGACATGCAACCTCCTGGCCACTGTGTGGGCACACAGGGCAAGGCCATGTGATAGAGTATTCACCTTTGTAGTCTTCTGTACCACTTCACAGAAAACGAAGCTATGGGAGGCCTTTGGCTTGCATAGGGTGACCCTGACTTCCCCGTGCAGTGTTTCTGGAATATTTGTCAAACCATTGAACCTGTGGGAGAGAGGGAAAAAACATGTCCGTGGGGGTGAGGTGGAGGATGGAGCTGTGCCACAAGTGCCTCTACATGGACCATACCTCAACCTCATTCAAGGGAAGATACCTACATTTAAGGCCTGTTTTCATGTTTCCATCCTGACCCATGGGCTTTTGAGGGAGTCAGGACTGGGCTGTCATGACAGCAAAGAAGGTCCATGCCAAGGAGTAAAATTCAGATGCTTTCTTTCAGTGGTATCACCTGAAAAACTCTCTGCTATGCTTCCACCTCTGCTAACACCCTACTGCTCTTGGACATCTGCTTGCTGGAACATCAAGCAGCATTACCTTGCCCTGTCCCCTTTCTCAGACCAGCTTGAACAGGATGTGTGAAAGCCATAGCCCCTCTTATCTTACTGAGTCCTGCCTTTCCTCCATGCAAGGTTTGCTCGCTGCCGGGGCTGGCCAGAGGAGAGGGCAGGTGCTGGAATCCCCTTGCACAAGGCCATGTCCTCTGCCAGCTGCCCACACTTGCTTCATGGCAGCTTGGGGCCATCACTGCATGTGCTCACACATGGCTTCAGTCCCCTCTTTGTGTCCCTCCTCCACAGCTGTTTCTCCAGCATGTGGCTCTCCAACATGCAGCCATTTCCCACATCTAGCCTGAGCTCCCTGGCTTTGCTGCTTGCTACCACAGGAAAACTTAATAGCCATATCAAAGGGGCTTTGAAGTAATGTGCAACAGGACACTTGTCAAGGAATGTGGAGTCTGTAGCAGCACATGGGAATCACCATTCAGGTTCAGACCTACAAGCCATCTAGTCCACTGATGTCTTCTGAAATAGCAATTATTGGCTGCTCCTGGGAGAGACCAAAACCTGCCAGAGGCCACTAAAGAATTACATGCCCCTGGCAAAGCCATCTGTCCCTGTTTGATTACACCTCTAGCTAACACCTTGAGACCTGTGAGCTTGTACCAACTCTGCAGTACTTGTTTGTCTTTATACTGCTGTTAGTGCAACTTCAGATTTCTAAGTGATCCACTTCCCTCTGCCTCCAGCTGAGCTCCTGGGCACCATGGTACAATGTGGCAAGTGGTTCAAAGTACAAAGGCTTCAGCTTCATGCCCTTTCTTACTGCTGGCTCATGGTGTCTGCAGATCATTCATAGGGAATAGTTGGTTGGAAAATGACATGTGTGCTGTGGATTTCACCAGTAATGTCTTTACTGCTGTCCCCTCAGCACACTTTTCAAATCCAACCCAGTCTAAAGGATGTCTCACAGCTATCTGTTGCCAAGGGATGGTGTGCATTTAAAATCCCTGGGCATTCACAGGTACATCTGCAGTGTTACTTCTGCAGGTAGACCCAAACTAGCTTTAAATGAGGCGTCAGAAGCACACAAGTGAGAGTAACAGAGAGTTAGGGAAAAGAGGCTATAAGTGATCTCCATTAGAGTTAGCTCTGCTCTCCCTGCACTGTATGCTATCCCTCAGCTCACTCGCTGTAGTGCCATGCATTTACCCCAGGCCTCAGTTTCTGTGCTGCATCCTGCTGCAGGACCATGCATCCAAGTACATTTCCACAGGGAATGCCTGTGGCAAAGGATGGCAGAACACAGAGCAGCGGGAAACACAGATTTCAGGGAAATCACCCCCCTAAACACATCAGTACTGAAGAGCCCAAAAATAAAATGGCCAATAAATTAGTAAGGCACACCTTTGAATGCTAAAGTGTTTTAGGGGTTCTAGGCTTTCTGACCCTTCTAGCTGCTGCTGATGGCAACTGGCAATCTTGATCTTATTCGTGTTGCCAGAAGGCCAACCTCCCAGCTGGCTGTACTCTGAGAGGACCTGGTGACTGACTCACTCCATGTTCCTCCAACAGGTGAGAGAAGGAGACATCTCCAGAAGCTGTTACACATTTCTTCTCCGGTCAAGGCACACTTCTTTACATCTACTGAGCTATCATCCCTTCTCGCTTCCGGCTTCAGGGTGCTCTTCACCTTGGCATCCTGCAGGTAGCAAAGTGGTCCCCAAAGACTGGCCTGCTGCAGTTCTTCACCGCTTGGTTTTGCCACTCCTGGATCACGCACTGGAGCCTGGGGATATGGGACAGGACCTGCCTCAGCAGTTGGACCTGGACAGCAGACTTAGCACACCCATGGCCAGGCAGCCCCTGGGCCTCCAAGCCAGCCAAAAGCAGCTTACATCTCTCTCTGTCGTGAGGAAGGGAGAATTTCAGTGTGCCCCAGGAGTCAGGCAGGAGCCCCAAGTTGCTGCTGATGCTGCTGAGGGCCTTGGTCCTGCTAGAGGAGATGAGTCAGATGCACAGCTTGTCCAGCTCAGTTCATAATACCTTCACCTAAAGAAAATGAGTACAAAAGGAAAAGACAGATATGGGTGTTTATTAGTCTGGTAGTGTTAAACTTCCCTCCTATTCCTACAATGGTGGGAAGGAAGGTGTGTTCAGGCCTGGTGCCTTTGCAGTAGAGCCAGGGGACCCATGAGGGCTTGTGTGGTACCCTGCTCGCAGGTCAGCTCTCTGGCATAGCACAAGCATCTAATCCTGGTTCAGACCATGGGGAAGAAAGAGGTGGAGAGAGCTTGGCGTCACTCAGGATCCACTTGTAGGCTCAGGCTGGACAGTGAGTGAAATGCACAGCACAGCCCAACAGCTGTGCTGCAACAGGGAGAGCATGCACACAAAAGCAGCTGCTTTGCTTGTCCCATGACATGCAGGACAGCCTTTTTTCCCCTCCCCCTTGCTGTGCTTTTCCTTCTAGTGTTGGCTCTTCTCTTAATTAGAGAGAAGCAGCTGCAACCCCCTAATAGCCTTTTTGTACTTAGCAGCTGTCGGTGGTATTTTGGTGCTGGCTCCTCTCTCCCGTTGCTGAGCCGGCTCTCCCCCTGCCATGGCACTGCACAGCAGGGCTACGTGCCTGGGTTCCTCTTCTTGCACTGAGCCCTGGCCAGCTGCAGGAAGGTCACCAGGAACTTGAGGAATTTGTTTTACTGGAAACCACGTCGAGTAACAGAGGCACAGGCTGGAGGTGGAGAAGAAACTGGGTCTCTTCAGTAATAGGGTCTAGGGAGATGGGATGGGAAAGGTTTGCAATTGCTTCTTTTTCAGTAGAAATTTAAGAGACAGATAAAGGAGAAGCAAGTAGATGTGGAACTTTTGATCAAGTGAGAGGAGAGTTTTTGCAACAGTTTCCCCAGAATTTGCTCTGCCAGTGTTTTCACTTCCCTCAGCCACAGACTTCATAAGCTCTGCAACGTTCATTAACACACCTGGAAACAGGAACAAAGGTCCCTGTCGCACACTATCATACCTGTCTGCTGTGTTTTGCTTGCAGCCTGAAGAGCTGAAGCATCCCAGCAGCCCTGTTTATGAGAGGTCAAAATCTGAATTTACCATCCAGAATTTAGGCTACTTCGAGTACCGTCTGGGAGGCTGAGGGGCAATGAAGGATGGGAAGTGAGTGCACAGGTGCTGTGGGTGGGCTGCAATACCTGTAAAATCACAATGGGGCTGGCTGCTGACCTGATACATTAGTGTATTGATCCCCCCTCCCCTGTTGTGTGTCTCTGTGGCTGTCTAGTCCTGCCAGGGAAACAGGAACAAGTGGGCAAGTGTCTCTGGTGCATATTTGGTCCTGTTACCATACATAAAGAGTTTCTGTTTAAGTGGAAGAGAAATATTTTATTGTATGTGGAATATATTCTGTTCTACATTGCTTCTCCATTCCCTTCAGCCAGAGAGTCTCTCTATTTGTATTTTTTCTTGCCACAGATTTTTGGGTCTTGTTTTCTACTGGACTGTCAGTCAGTCCATCACTTGACTTCTGAAAAGTTTGGAGTTTGACTTCAGAAAATGAGGGTGGTTCTTGACTTTGCCCTAGCATCAGTATACTTGCTTTGATATCTGCATTGCTCTGCTTAGCAGTGTCATACAGACGAGGTGGCATTTTTTTCCACCAAATGCCATTCTCTGCCTTTATCCTAACCCAGCCTTTGCTGTGGCATCTCTTCTCTGTGGGAGTAAAGAAAAGCTGAGTAAGTGCCATCCAGCTTGGAGATGATGACATTTAGAGATGATGGTGAGAGTCCTGGAGTGGGATTTTTATTTTGTAGTTTGTGAAAGCCTTTAGAGAGCCCAGAGTTTAAAAAGCCCTGAGGATCCTGTCTCTGGAAAGCAGAATATTTAAATAGGGTACCCCAAAAATTAGTGCAGTGGATGAAGACATTGCTGTCACACAATCTTACACTTTTATTTGCTTTAGTTTGTGCATAGCCCTGTCCTGGAGGGAAGGGTTACTCCAGCTGGGAAAGACTCCAGTACAGTGGGAAGCATTTCTTCCCCCAACACCGGGGGCATAGGCAGGAGGACAGTGGATCCTATGGCCTCACTCAACCTCTCTTCCTGCAGGGACAGTGCTGTCACAAGCAAGACCCTGTTAGTAGGACCTGTCAAAGGGTCCAGTGTTAACATTGCCATCATGCAGGTGCTGGCACTGACCACCTGGTGTGAATACTGTATGGTTTAGACTTTCTGGGACAGCCTTGCAACCTGGTTACTATAAAAATGTATCTTGGAGCTGTCTAGCAAGCTGTGCTCAGGTGGCACTCAGACCTGATGCTTCTGGATGAAAGAAGTGGGATGAGCCATGGTCATGGCTTGTGACCTTGTGCAGCTGAGTGGGGTTGCTGAGTGTGGGTGACAGGAGGCTGGGAAGAACTGTAGACAGTGAGGAAGAGTTGGTGAGCCTGGCATCACCTGGGGCATGAGCTAACAGTTGGGCTGGAGAGGACACAGGAAGCCATGCTCATGTGTCTGACCTGGTACAGAAGCAGCTGGCTTGTAGCAAGGCTACAACAACTGTATGGGCAGGACGTGCTTGTGGGATCCTGTAATGTGTGCACCTTGTTTCCTCCCCTTGCAGGTAACAACCAGGAGAGGTGACCTGCCCCAGTTTCCCACCTCTCGTCTGCTTGCACACAGAGCCAACTTCATTTTAACAAGAGGAACTGGCTCCCTTACCTGTCTCAGATCAGGTAATGGAGATCTTGGACACACCGCTTGCCAGAGTGACTATGACAGAAATGGTAGCAGCTGGAAGCACAAAAGCTGAGGCCATTGCTTAGCTCCTGTGTTTGGTCCAGGGCGGAAGATGCTGTTGAGAGGAAAGGATAGCAGAAACGCAGGCTCCCAGTGGCTGCTGAGAACTGTCACCCTATATTTACTTTTTCCAGTCCTGTTGCATTTCTGGAGCTGACACATCTGGCAAGTTAAGATGGTCAGGGCCGCCAGGAGCAAGAGGATGACTAATGCCAAGATCCCATTCTTCCAGGTATTGGAAAAAGGCATCTGTAAGCTGTGCAAGTCAAGCATAACAGAGCTCCTCTGTATCATGTCTTGTTCCTCTGCGAGAGAGAGAAGGAAGGGCTCAATGTTGCTAGTATTGCCTCTTTACATTATATGAGCCAAGCAGGAAAAGGTCTGTATACATAGATGCACTGAAGCTCAGGCCCATATGTACAGAATGGGTCTTGTTGCCCTCAGAGGGACTTGTCAGTAATATTATTCACCTGTGCTTGTGCTCACAGGATCAGTATCATTATCACAGATCTATTCTCATCATTGGCATAGAGACAGGTACCTGCTGGATTGCCCTGCTTTTGTCCAGAGCAATTCACAAAGCAGCTGATGGTCTTCCCTGAGGAAAGGCCACTAGAAATGTGATGCACCTGTGATTTTCCCACAATTTTTTTTCAGTCTGCTTCCTTACCCTCCATATATCACTGCTTCACACTCCTGGCTGCTTGTCATTCTGCTTATTACCTTCTGACAATGCCTGACAGGAGATGTTTGGGGACAGTGTAAGACCAGGATAAGCACCCAATGATATTTTCCCCTAAAATGATCCTCAGACTCCTGCAATATGCAGCTAAGGGCCTTACTTCCTTCTGATAAGCCTCAGTGGATTTTTTTTTTGTTTCTATTAATTGCCTTCTTAAGCTATGTCAGGTGCTAGTTTCCACAGTATCCTCTACCATGAAGTTCTCCCACCCAGCACAAGGACTCTCTCCTTTAGTTAGCTGACTTCTCACATGATGGTTTGATTTATCATTACCTAAATCCTGAACTGGAAAGAGAACAGCAGAGAGTGTTCCCCATTCACCATCTCCAGACACTGTTGATGCCAGAACTCTCTCCTGTCCTTCAACCACCCTTTCCCAGGCTGGGTAGTCCTAGCTTAGCCAGTCATTCCTCCTACAGAAGTTATTCCAGATCTTTTCTCAGCTTTGTTCCCTTTCCCTGAGCCTTATGCTGCTCCTCCCTGCAACGTGAGATTGTACAAGCAAGGGCCATGTTTGCCTGATTCACTGGATCTTTTTCATTGGGTTTGATACAAAGAAAACCCTTTGCGGGGTTATGGGATCACCACCTGACTGGCTGCGTTCCTGTGCTGACATTGGCATCCAGGAGTTCACTAGCTTGACTTGCTTACTGTGCTGATGAGAAATGTGCTGGCCAGCAGTCACGAAATTTTTGGCTTAGCAGGCAGCTTCATCGGATAAGGAGATTTTGGTGCCTTTCTTTCAGCTGTGCCTACAGTAAATAGTCACTCATTTGCAGACCTGTTCAGGCAGCAAGACACTTGCAGAGCTGTAGTTTGTAGAGCAACTCCAGGAGGTCTAAGGCAGGCAAAGGAGACACTGGGAAAAGGAGGAGAGACAGGGAGAAGCAGGATTGGGTTATCCACTTGTTGATCTGTTGGGCAGGCGTGAGAGCCTGATGAGTCTTTGTAGCAGGACACAAGGGAAGGTCTCTGGAAATTTGGAGAAAGGCATCTGGAGAGTTTGTCATCTGCCCCTGGAAGGAACCTGACAGTCTTAGGAAAAGGCAGTAGCTTAGTCTGGGTTCTGTGTTTATTTGCTCCAAGATGAATGGTGGTCTGTTGGATTATGGCTTGGCATAGCCTTTCATCCTTGCTTAGCCTGAGTAATCAAAATGAGGACTGGAGGAAGGGATTTACCCAGTGCCCTCCAGATAAGGATCCCTTAAGAACTTTATCAGCTTTTTCAGGACAGAACTGAATCCAGCTGGAAAGGAGAAGGGATGGAGAGCTCATGTATGAGCAGCCCTTCCCATCCACACCTTAACACCTATGAACAATAAAGCTCTGGTAGGGAATACCACTTGTTGTCTTCCTTTTTTGACTGTTTAAGGTGAGATTCAAACACTAATCTTGCCAGGGGAGGAAACATTTTACACACCTCTAGCAAACAAGAGCAGTCAAAAACCATGCCCAGCTTTGGACAAGAGCTGTTCCAAGAAATTGCTGCTGGCTTGTGCATCCCAAAACAAGTTTTAAAGCAGAAATCAGTTTAATCAAACTTCCTACACAGAATCCCTGAATATTCATTATTTCTTCACCTCAAAACAAGTTGAGATTCATATCAGTATTTCTTTCTATGAGTTCTCATCACTCACTATATTATCTGTACCTTTGGTGCAGAACCCCATCCAGCTGCTGGGGCACTGCAAACTATACCACCAGCAATCACTGCTGGAGATGAACCAATAGCAAAGAATAGGAGGTGACTGGCAGAAATATCCTTCTGTGAGGAAGACCTAAATCTCAGTCTAAATAAACACTTCCCAATAATATGCTTCCTGAAAAAAAAAATTGGGACTAAGAATAGCCTTTAAAACTGCCCAAGCAATTTCACTCACTACTAACCTGCAATGAGATACTATCTTTAGGCTACAAGGCTTCTTCCTAGGATGGGGCCTTATAACACCACCTCTTCCTGTGCTGACCAATCCTTGTACTTGTGCTTATGAAGCTGAGCCTCCTTCCACTAGCAGGCTTAGCAAACTCCCAAAACCTCCAGGGAAAGAACATAGCCAGATCTTGCCCATAAATACAAGAGCCCATAATGACTCCATGCTCACCCAGATGGTACAAAGCCATCGGTACAGATGGCTGCCCAAAGCCTCACACATCTTTAATCCTTGGGCATCCTCTCAGCTCACAGAACACCAGGGATATTGAACTATTGGATGTGTGTCTTGGGGAAGGGAAATAGTAATTGAGCCAAGGGTACCATCGCATCAGTGAGGGGAACACAACATTTCTGCCAGTACAGAGTGGGCTCTCATCAGGACAGGGGGATTTTGGCAGAATCTGTGAGCCAAGAACACCTAGGTGTTACCAACTAGATGCTGATATCCTCCTGTGATAAGATCCTGAAAGCAGAGGAGTCTTGCCCACTCCCTTGTAAGGGCATGAGTGAGCAAGGGAGGGACAGGAGACCCATGCACTGACTGGCTTGTCCTTGAAAAGCCTCCTAACATTGTTAACCATCACTGAATTCTCTGTGTGGGCAGTGGACACTTGCATTTCCAAACAAACCCATTAACTGGCTATCATTCATCTGAGAGAAGTTACTTTTGAGAACCTGCATGTGAATTACATAGCAGATATATAAATAAGACCACACAGTGCAGTTGAATGCCTCCATAACTATGATGACAAGCCCAGCACTCATGGACCTCGGTTAAAGTCAGCAACACCTTGCAAAAGGTCTGGTATAAAGACAGCCACTGCCCCAGCATTGCTAAGTGAGCTGGACTGCTCTATTGTGAGCAACTTCGCTGCTGTCATGCAACAGGGGCACGACAGGCTTGACACTGCCCGCGCATGTCCCTGTCCTCCCTATGGCCCTATCACCTAAACCAGGCTGTCACTTATTGCCTGTCCTGTGAATGACAGCCTACATCAGACCACGCGCTTCTGCACATGTACAGTTGCAACTCTGCCAGTAACAGAAACTATCTCACCCTCCTCCTCTTTTCCCAAGCCCTTCTCCAAAAGTGCTGCAGGCCCATGAAAGGCAACCCCAGAAGGAGCTCGGCTACACTACTAGAACACCAACAGCCCTGCCAGGGCCCCACAGGCTGGGGACATCATTGTATTTCCCTGCAAAACCAAGAGGATTCCCTTCCCAGTTCTTCCCAGGTACATAACTCAACACTGGGCAACTTAAACAGAAATCTTACCTTCAGAAACACTGTAAAAGCAGGTCCTTGGGAGCCCTCTGAGAGCATACACGCACCTTGCCACCACCAATGTGGTAAGAGATTGGTTTGCTGTTCTAGAAAAACAAGTTACTATCCTGCTCAGCAAGACAATACTGGTGAAGCCGGCTCATAACAGAGCATATTGGAACAATGTGATGGAAATTCTGCTGCTTAATTAACTCCAGCAAAACTGCAGAGGGCTGGTGCTTTGGGTGCCTGCTTGGAAAATCTCTCCATCAGGGTCAGTGAGAGCTGCTCCACACCAAACTCCCTTGCAGCTTCCAGGGGAGGCCCAACAGGCACTGGGCAGGACATGAAGGAAAAAGGCTGAGCTTCTAGATGATTGTAAGTGAGCATTTATAACTCCTTACTGCTCTTGGTGAAACCAATCCATAGTGGTATGTGAAGTCCTCCCAGCTCTGCAAGCCCATAGAAAGCACAGGGTAAATGAGTGGGCTAAGAGTACATGCTTTTCATCTGCTTTTGCTATGCAGTTGTTTTAACTCTTCTTTCTCTATCTAAAGCAATAGGATGGCTTTTTGTTTTTCACAAGTATGTTCTGTGAATGTCGGGGCTGGGGCTGTTGCACACACTACAGGAGCTCGGTGCATAGTCTCAGCTGTGCCAATGCCACCCCTTACCCTTCCAGGCCTGTCAGGCATAGAATCCAGGAGCATAAAGATGTTTTAAATGCTTAGGGGCAATGAGCCATCTGAAAAGCAGGAGTGGTTCTCTTTCAGAAGATGGTGCTATATTACATACCATCTTTCAGTGCTTTCCTTCCTCCCTTGTCTGGTTTTCACTCCTTACCCCACCTGGGGTTCAATAATTTTCCCTGAGAAGTCTTGGATCAGTCCCATGCTTTCTCCCAAGCCTTGGGAGCTCTGCTTTCTCTCTATCAAGCCATCCAAATCCAGCCAGATTTCTTCCCCAGAGCATTCATTAGCTGAATCTAACCCACCCTGTTGGGATTATAGCTATCTTTGATCCTGCTGTAGTTAGGAGACATGGCTGCTTGCCACGTAGCGTGTCTAATTTAGATTTGCTTTGCATGCTGTGGCACAGAAGGGGGAATGGATCCCCTGGGAGCCTGCTGTGAAGAAAGCAGCAGCTCCCCACTGCAGTCAGGGATGAACAAACCAGTCTTTTTTTTCCGTCTTTGTGGGAGGTGCCACAGAGAAAACTCTTTGGTGCTTTATATTCTAATTATCTTCAAGTGCAGCCTCACTACTTGATTTGCGGTTACTGCGCATTAGAGATGAGCTGATGCTTCTAATCCAGCTACAAGGAACACAATTAGCTAAACTACACCTAGAAGTCAGGGCAGGCAGGCAATGTTTCCTAGACAATTACAATATGTCCTGGGGAGTATTTCTACACCCAGAAACAGAGGTGCTTTAACTATCTACAAAGCATAATTAGGGTCTGAACTAAGCATCTAAGTGAAGTGTGAAACAAGGCAAAAACAATACATAGGGTGTAAAGAAGTAAATTAGGGTGGGAACTGCTGGCTTTGCAGGATACTTAGGGTCTGTGCACTGTCCTGATGACACATTGTGGTTCTTGGGATGTGTTAATTACTAGTGAGGTAGGAAACAGCGAGTAGCACGAGAGGATTTGCACGAGTTGCTTGTAGGGTGCATATGCAAACAGCAGCTGTGCTCGTCCTTTATTTCCTTTCGTGGATATTATGGGCTGCTGTGTGCCAGCCTGATGGCAGGGCAGCTTGTCTTAGAACTTTTTCTTAGTGCTCTAAAACATCTTCAAGAGCTTGAGGAATTGTAAACAATTCACCTCTCCCACTGCATACCTGCCTTTAATTGCAGATGAGATAGGCCGTGACACAATATTGCTGGTTAAAGTTTCCATCCCCCCAGCTACATGGTCCTGAATCCCATGTGCCACCAATTTGCCCTCTAGCTTGGAAAGGCTTATCATCTGTGCAGGCATCTGACCTAGCATGTCTCTTCCTCCTGCTGGGGACTGTGTTTCCTCCCTTGGTGGGTGCAATTGGTTGAGAGAGGCAAGACTAATCTCACATATTCATAAAGCTGTCAATTTGTAAGTCCTAGCCAACCTGGGAATGCTTTGACTGGCTAGCATTTATGGTGCGGGTGCCAGATGAGTGGGAGAAGTGAGGAAGGATGGGGCTGTGATGCTGTGCCCTAGGAGGAGAAATACAAGATGTCTGTGGTTTGTTTGCAGCTGTGAGCAGGGGAATGGGTAAAATAGGTCAAAACTCTTTTTGCCCTATGGGGAGAGGGGCTTTCCCCCTTAATTTTGGGGTGGGTTGTTTGTTTGTTTGTTTTTTGTTTTGTCAGTGTGTGTTTTCCCTTTGGTAAAAGATGAAATGAAAAGGAGGTGCTGGGAGGAAGGAGTGACTGAAGAACTAAGCACACAGAAAAGATGTGTTGGAAATGATAATGAAAAATCGTAATTTTCTATGCAAAAGGGAATTCAGGCAAGAAGTAACTCCCTTTCAGACTATTTTAGTAGAGGATTATGAGTGACAGATGGCAAGACCATGAGCCAACAATGTGCCCTCGTGGACAAGAAGGCCAACGGTATCATGGGATGCATTAAAAGGAGTGTGGCCAGCAGGCCGAGAGAGGTTATCCTCCCCCTCTACTCTGCCCGTGTGAGACCACATTTGGAGTACTGTGTCCAGTTTTGGGCCCCCCAGTTTAAGAAGGATGTGGAACTGCTCGATAAAGTCCAGCAGAGAGCTACGAAGATGATCAGGGGGCTGGAGCATCTCCCTTATGAGGAAAGGCTGAGAGACTTTGGTTTGTTCAGCTGGGAGAAGAGAAGACTGAGGGGAGATTTCATAAACACCTATAAATACCTTAAGGGTGGGTGTCAGGATGATGGGACTAGGCTCTTTTCATTAGTGCCCAATGACAGGACAAGGAGCAATGGGCACAAGTTGGAACACAGGAAGTTCTACCTCAGTATGAGAAAAAACTTTCCTGTGAGGGTGCCAGAGCAGTGGCACAGGCTGCCCAGGGAGGCTGTGCAGTCTCCTTCTCTGGAGATGTTCAAAACCCACCTGGATGTGTTCCTGTGCCCCCTGCTCTGGGTGTCCCTGCTCAAGCAGGGGGGTTGGACAAGATGATCTCCAGAGGTCCCTTCCAACCCCTACCATTCTGTGATTCTGTGAAGAGAGGTTTTCAAAGAAAAGGGGTGGGGGGGATGATGGCAACTGTGGTTAACTCTTTGAATGCTGTTGGCTTGATTTCTCCTTTCAGATTGAACTGGAGCACTGAAATTGCTTTTAGCATCTGTATTGTTTGGAGCCGGTGCCTGGGGCCTTGCTGTGCTGGAGTTCCTTCCCAAAAAGGCCAGGCAGCAAGAGATCAGTCAGGGATGTAGCAGGTTCAGTTTAGGTATAACCTGTTTGTAAGGCCAGCAATGTTTACTTAACTGCTTCTGGCAACGTTAACTGGAACACTGTGACCTCCCTGCTCAAGATCACATGCTGTGATGAGTAAAAAATTAGGTTTATTGCAGAATCCTAAACTACTAGCAGAAACCTGAAGTTTTAACACACTCTAAACCACTGTTGCTGTTACTGAGATGTAAAATACAAACCTGCTCTCTTTGGATTTAAGTTCTCTGCTATTTGATCTCAAGAGGCATGTTTTTTAAGCTTCTAGTATTTGCTTAAAACTGAAAGTCATACCCGGATTTCTTAACCTTCTATTTTGGAATTATAATTTTATCTTTAAGCTTCATTATACTAGGTTAAACTCAACCCTTGCTAGTAGAAAGTCAGTATTTACAAACCAGTGGTACAGTGGGTCCAACAATTTGCCTTGACTGAGAACCAGAATGTGACTGTGACAGCCTAGGAGCTGCTGGGTGCTCCAGCTGTGAACTTGGTGTGAGCAAGGCCTTGACTGCCAGCCTGACATCTAGTCTGCATGAAAGGTTTGTGACTCAATTATTGCCTACTCCTTTTACCTTAAAATGGTGAAGACCCACATGTCTACAATGCAGGAGCAAATTTCTCTGTCCTTCAACTCTCCCAAGTTCATGGTTGTGACAAGTTTTGTCAGGGAAGTGAGTTGGACCAGCTCATACAAGAATAAAAACAGATGAGGTTTTAGGAATACAAAGCCTTGCTCGAGTCTTGTTTATGAGCTCAAGTATCCCTTGCTACAGTGGCTTGCTCCTAGATCCCAGGATTTATATTTGGTTTTTAGAGCCAAGCACAAGACTTCACATTGTCCTAAAGCACAGCATGTGGTCTGAATGCACAGGGTCCTCCCTACTCTGGGTGGACCTGCAGACCTCTGCTGGGTGGGCCTGGCCTGAGATGCTCTGAGCTCATTCGGATGGCAAAATATGCCTCCTGTGGTTTTTCTTGCTGAAGCTGGTAACTGGACAAGTGGTAAGTGCTGCAGAGACCTTTCCAAACCCTGTTGGCATTTTTCCAGGGAACTGCAAAACCACTCCAGGACCCAAGGCATGCATGAGGTTTATCCCCAGTCAGAGGCTAAACGCCTGTGGTGGAGCTACGGTGGTCTTTGCCTCTTCTTCCTCTGCTGCAGGCAAAGGAGCACTTTTTCCAGGCCTTGCAGCGCTGGAGGCCAGCAGCAGCATCATCCTGCACTGCAATGCGAGGGGAAGAGTGCCACCCCCTGGGTAGCCAGCACCAGGGATGCTGCAGGGAACACATTCTGCTGATGCGTGGGTGCTGTGGGCTAGTTTGGGCCAGGTTTGACTTTTGTTGACGCAGTGCTCAAATCATCCTGCCGGCTAGATGGGGCTGAGGGAGGGTTTGCCTGCAAACTATCTCACCTTCAACCTGCCTGACCACAACCTGCTTTGGGAGCAACCCAGGAGCACCTCTGCCTCCCTCTCAGGCATGCTCTTCTATCCACCATACCAGGTACTCTCAGAAATCCACATCTAATATTCGCTTAATTTTTTTTTAGAGTGCTGTCTTTACACCCATCCAGAAGTCTGATTTTTGTGGCTACATGTGCTCTTGCACCTCTTCAGCCCTATCGTCTCCCCCAGCTTGAAATGAGCCCATACATGCCAAGTCCATAAGAGACAATGAATGTGAAAAGCCTCTTTAAGATCCCCTCAGGACTGGTAGGTTTCTAAACACAAGAATGACTTCTACCTTTTATGGAGAATGCCAAATAGCTCTTGAAGCAAAAAGGAGTAAATTTTTTAGCATTTTGGGCAGCTTCTGGAGATGTGTGTTGAGGAAAAAGCAAATCCTATCCTTCACACCTGCCTGAAGACACAAGTAAGCTACTTCTGGGGCACCATGTGAGATATGTGAAGGCTAATGCAGAAACTATGCTTGTGTCAAAGCTTCCTGAAGTCAAAGACAAGCCAGTTACAGCCTCTACAGCATGAACTGTGAGCATCATACGCCAAAGCCTGGAGGACACCTTTAACTTGGGTGCGCAGGCAGACTTTGCAAGTGAACAAAACACCAAGTGACTGCTCTAGGAAGCGAGATGTTGGGGAATGGGATTTTTTGGCATTCCTCCTGCAAGGCCACCCCAGGACAAAGTCAGGTTTATCTCCTGCATTTTTACAGCTACGTTCAGTCTTTCATGTTTTGGGTGTGCAACAACTGCCTTTTGGAACGTTGGAACAACGTTTATTAAAACTCTGACTGGGCAAGAAAACACAATCAGTGTCTCCTGAAATAAGGGGAACATCTTCTAGTCTTGCTGTCCACCTAAGGCTTTGACTAAAATCTTCTGCTGACATGCTTCAGCTAGGAACTTACCGAAAGCAAACATGTAAAACAATATATTAGTAGTATTGTATTTCACAAGTGATTGATTGGTCTTAAAGGAGAAATATACAGATATATCTTATTTTTCTAAGTAGAAAAAGGAAGCATTTAAGTATTTGCAAACAGACTTTAATAAAGTTCCTGTAGAACCACTCTTGCCAGAGCAAACATATCAAACCATTTAATCATTTCCTCTACTAGCAGAAATGCACACAGCATCTTTTGTTTGTAGGAAAATCACTTTTCAAGGGACACCAATTTTGAAGTTACACAGCTGAACAGCTGCTTACTTCTTTTGTCTCTAGTGCCTTGGCCACCACTGCCTTTCCAAGAACTCTTCTATGGAAAGGCAGGGGAGAGCTCCAATTTACGTTAAAAACATTTGGGTTTTTTTGAGAACCTTTGCCAGAGACCTGGCAAAAGCACCACCCAGTAATAATACACTAGGTAGCTCTCCTGCCCTTGGAAATGAGCTCTCTTTAAAGCCTGACTAATGTATTAGAAGGTAGTATAGGATTAAAGAGCTCCTAAAGGGTAGAGACTCACTTCTCAAAGATGCCCAGTAACTGTTTATTTCAAGGATAGTAATGCTGCAGTGAAAATGTGCAACTCTTTCACGAGCCCCAGAGTTAGTACATCCAGAGAGGCACAGAAGGTTGATCAGCTCCCTGATACCCACTCAAGGAATCCACAAACGTTTTTGGTACAAGCAAATTTTCTATTAATTAGCTTTATGTATGAAAAAGTTCAGATTAAGAAGAGGTTGCTTTGACGTTGCTCTGCAGGCAGTCACCACTCATGAAATAATCTTCACTTCAGGCTTGGACTCCTCCAGGGCTCTCAGTTCATCATCCACTTCAGAACTCCAGAAAATGTCATACAAACTACACCCGAACAGAAAGGCAAGCTGGTTTAGTAAGCATTCTCCCATTAAGGCAAGACACACAAATGGCCAGTGTGGGAAGATCATATAACAGGAAGGGCCCCCATCTAGGTTGGAGAGTCCGGCCCAACAGCCAGAAACATGCCTTACAACACAGGACCCTATTACTCCCTCCCCAGCACCACCTTCTCCTTGTTCTTGGGCTCCATGGACCAAAGCAGATCAAGGCACTGTGGTCACATCACTTGGAAGGGACAAGGAGTGTTTTGCAACATGCAGATGGTACTTGACCCCGAGTTGCCCTCAGGTGCAATTCCCAGAAAGCTGGTGCTTGTGGCCCCCTCCTCACTGCCCCCCCAGCTTGCTGGAGCTCACCACCTGCCAAGGGGAACACAAGCAGGACCACAAACATCTCTCACATTAACTGCTGCACGTTGCAGTTGGGATTTCTCAAGGCTTCACAGATCTTCCTGATGCCTTCATCTTCCAGAGAGTTGTAGCTCAGGTCCAGCTCAGTAAGGCACTGCTTGGTAGCCATGACAGTGGCGAGGGTTGCACAGCAGGCTGCTGTGAGATCACAGTTACCCAGCCTGCAGGAAGAGGATGGAGAGGAGGGAAAGGCCAGTGCTGTAAGTGATGGCTCCAGAGACCAGCCCGCACTCGGGCAGCAGGTGCATACATCCCTAGCACAGACCAGAGATCCCCCATTAGGCTGGCATCTCTGAGACATCAGCAGGGGCTGGTCTGTGGTCCTCCCACAGAGACAGCTGTCCTCACGGCAACTGATGAACACCTAAAAGTCCTCCCTAAACCTTAAAGTGTGTAGTTACAGGTGGAGAAGGAAGTCTAAGATAGTCCCAACTTCAACATCATGCATAATCTTCTCTTTGGTTTAAACCGATCGTAAATCACCTCTACAGTTTATTACCTGAGACTTGCAACCATCTCTCTAAAAATGGCAACTGAAGCTCTCAGCTGAGAACCAAGTAGCTTTAACTGGTCAGCAAACATCTTTCTGGGCAGAGACTTCAAGTCATACTGATGTCTCCCACAACTCCTCTGTTCAACTCACTGTGAGGCTCAGGCATTGAAGCACAGCTCCAGCTTCTGTCAAACAGTGTGGAGGAAACAAGCATGGTGCCCCATGCATGCCACAGCCACACCAGTCCAGAGCTTGGTCCCTGCCTGGGAAGGGAACAGGAAGACAGGGAAGGCGAGTCCCGTGGCAGGGCTGGAGGTGATGCTCCGGCTGGCCTCCTGTTCCTACTGCTGTGGCTGGACCAGTGCTGGCACCCACAGAGACTATGGAAAGTGAGAGGCAACTGGTGAGTTCAGGCAGGCTTTGCATTGCAACTGGCAGGCATGGGAATTAACATGGCAGACCTGGACCAGCAGTTCCTCCATCTCAGTGTCCCACCCGAGAGAGGCCCTGTGGGCGAGTTCAGAGAAGCGCATGGGAACCCCTACAGTGGGCTGCTCACAGCAAAAAGCAAGATCCCTCCAGCCTCCCCACACTTTGCTTAGATCCTGAAGGTACACTGCACTGTCAACTTTCAGTTCTGCACCTGGGAGAGCACCTGTGTATGGCTATGAATGCACTGTCGCATGGGGGACAGCCTGTACTTGCAAGAGACCATGAGTGACAGGATACAGGAAGCACTTGTGGCTTCCATTTACTTGCTAGTGGACTAGTTATACATCAGTTTGATGTGTGAATTGTTTCATGTGAGCAAAAAAAAATACCATACTACCATCTATTCCTATCTTCCTCTCTCTGCATGTCGTTCTTGGGAGGGCAACACAGCAAGAGAGAAGACCTCTGAGGGTGCACCTTACCATAGGGACTGGATGTTGCAGTTGGGATGCAGCAGCCCTTCACACATGAGTTCAACACCTGCATCTCCCAACTTGTTCTCGCCCATGTGCAGTACTTTCAAGTGCTTGTTCACACTGAGAGCAGAACTGATGGCCTTGCAGCAAGCAGTCGTGAGCCCACACTCCCTAATCCTGCAAGGCAAAAGTGACATGAGATCTAGATGGGGGATCTAGAGTGTATCAGACACCATCCACATCTTCACATTTGCTTCACAAGAGCCTGGACAGTGAGAACAGAGGAACTAAAGCCTTCCCACCATCACTGTACTCCTCCCAACCCCCCGTCTGCTTGATCCTTCCTAAGAAGCACCTCTCTCACGTTTTGTACTTGGGATGTCTGTTTCAGAGCATGCACCTAGGAAAGGCAGCTGCCCATAGAGCACATGACTGATCACAGACAAAGTGTGCTGCTCTCAGAGTCACTCTCAGCTCCACTGTGAACTCGTGAGGCACCTCACCAACTCCCAGAGCACCAGAGCAGCTGGGGACAGGAACTGAACTTGCAATGTAGAAAAGTTCAAGTGCTGCTTGTTCAAGGTCTATGTAAGAGAACAATTTTCCTCTCCCGGCCACCACGCCATCCCAGCCTAAAAGGTAACACTGTCAGCAGAGAGGATGCTGAGAACTTTTTATGTCATTAGAGCCTTCTTTTGCCTCATCAGTGGAGAACCTGAGGTATCTGATCACAGCACTCATTTTGCTATTACACGAGGCCTTTCAAACTTCAAAAGTCTCTTAGCTGCCATTTGTTGCATGATAAAATATATTAGACAGAAGCTTGCAAGTGATGATTGGTATCCTATTGTTTATAACAGGATGACTATGGGGCAGATCTTCAAAGCATCTATGAGTTTAGAAATACAAATCCCTTTAGTTCTGCAAGTCTAAATCTTTTAGGTAACAACTTGCACCAGTTGTCCCTGAAACCATCGCAACTGAGGATCTACCTGGCGGGCATAATTCACCTACATCTTTCTTCAGTGAGGTCTCCAAAGAAAGTAATGCATATGTGAAACTTGACGGCAGCTCACCATAGCTCCTGGAGTTTAGATATGGGATCCTTGAGTGCCTGACACAGCATTTCCATTCCTGAGTCTCTCAGGTTATTGTCTATCAGACTGATCTCTGTGAGGGTCTCTTTTGTACTGATGAGCCTGGAGAGATCTTTACAGCTAGCACTTGTGAGATCACAGTCCCATAACCTGCAGGGAAGAAGAAAGTGTTATTTTCCCCCCAAGAATGACTCAGATTAGAAAACAGAGTCCTATTTTAGTAGTCTAAATTTACGGTTATATCATCTCTTTACAAAACCCATTCATGCATCACACCACACAACTTCCTTCTTACTCCCCATCCGTTGCACCAAAATCTCTGTTTGTAACACAAAAAATAAATAGGAACACACAATTCTAGTAGACAGATAACTCAACAGGAAGCCAAGACAACTCCATCACAAATTTCCATTCACTCTCTCCCCAGAATTTGATCCAAGAAATTTCAGTGTGGTCCTGCTCATTCATGGTGTCCTCCACCCAGCCTTGAGAAGTAACTAATTTGCAGTAGAGACATTCTTGTTTCACTAGTGAGTGTAACTGAGAAACTCCGCTTAGGACCAAACCAGCAGCATGAGGTAGATAGCTCAGAGGCTGCAAGAGGGACTTAAGTAACCTCTGCCTACCCTTACCATAGCTTCTGGATTTTGCAGTTGGGATGCATCAGTCCTTGGCACAGCAGAGCCAGACCGGAGTCCCCAATCTTGTTATCCCCCACGGAGAGATCTGTCAGTGATGACTTGTTACTGAGAACAGCACTAATCTCCCAACAGCTATTGGTGGTTATGCCACAGTTCTCCAGGCTGCAGAAGAAAGCACAGTTGCTCCAGATCCGCTGTGTTAGATACACCTTAACACCCCCAGTGCAGACTAAGAAGGGGCTATGGGCTGGTTCCTTGCTGCAAACCAGTGCAGCTCAGCTGGACATTGCTAGACCCTGCAAGGCTCAGAGGTGATACAGGTATCCCAGACAGGCTCTGCGTGAGGCAACAGGCTGCTCCTGCACTCCATGAGGCTGCACGGCACCTTTACTCTGACGCAGCCATTCACATCCATTAATGCAAGGATTGTTTTTGCCAAACTCCCCCTTTATATCAACCGTCCTTTTTAAGAGGAACTTTTGGTTGTATCACACAGTGAATCCCTGGCAGCCAACCTCTGCTGAAGCACAGGGGCAAGATAAAATGAATCGCGCCTCTCCCCTAAAACCCTTCAGGGGCTTTACCCCAGATACAAGGCCAAATCCAGTATCTCTGTTTTGAAGCAAAAAAGAGATCTGAATAAATATACTCAGCTGGCTGGTAATTCAGGGGTAAGAACTGCAGCCACTGAAGGTGGCTCCTCTGCTCTCAGATACTGGCGAGCAGTCACGCCTTCTAATTGCAGGTTTAACCAGGGGTACACGCTCACACTGTACTAACAGGCGTAAGAGTGAGCTCAGAATCACATGCTAAAAAGAGGTCCAAAAAAACCCAAAACTGAATGCCCTAGATACTTGCTTGCAGTTACAGAAATCTGAGCCAGCAAAAAATCTGGCCTAAATTTCAAGCATTCCTGACAATAATTTTTCCTGTCTTACAGATGGTATGAGTAGCGGCAGTTGGAGATGACCAGCTTTCCCTTACTGTAGTAATTCGAGGTTGCAGCTTGCCTCCACCAGTCCCCGGCACAGCTGCTTTACAGCTGTATCTCCCAGTGTGTTGTTACTCAGGCTGAGCTCCTTCAGGGTGGGCTTGCTTTGCAGAGCGGCATTGAGGGCTTCCACAATATCAGCTGTGAGTTCACAATACTCCAGCCTGTGAAAAGAAAAGACCACCAAGGGAAAAAAAACTGTCTTCACCATGTCCCGCTACCCCCAAGACATCAGCTGGGCAAAGAGTGTGTTAGCAAGGGCAGAAAACATGCCAACATGACTCATGATCAGGCAATGCATGAAAATAGAGATAACGGTAAGTTTTTAACAGCATCTCCCTGCTCATTTCAGGAAGCATTAATTCTTAAACTAGACTCCAGAGGACCCTAGAAAGACTAATCACCCACCCCATTTTTATACTAGTCCTCCGTTAAACCAATGCACAGGCTGCCATGGAACACACAACTGAGTTTTGCATTGCCACACATCACACAGGCTTGCCCCCGAGCCTTCCCAGGAGTTGCTGGAGGCTGCAAATAGACCTGAGTGCCGCTCAGCCATAGAACAAGGAACAATGACCAAGTACAGCAGAATCAGACTTTCCCCGAGAGTCTGAGAGGTCCTGCATTAATAGCCACCACTGCCAGAAGGGCTACACAAAGCCTATGGGAACAGACACCCAGCTCTTACAAACCCAGGAGACCTACCAGCATTAATAAACATGTCACAATTTCAGATAAAATAGGAAGAAATCCACATCTGGCAAAAAAACTCCTGCTCATCTCAAGGGAAAGACAAGCATGACCTATCTGATGACAAAAAAGCCCAGTGACTACTTACTGCAGCTTCTGCAGCTTACAGTTAGGGTTCATCAACCCTTGACACAGCACCTTCACTCCAGCGGTTCCCAGTCTGTTATCACCTACGTGCAGCTCGGTTAGGGACGGCTGTGCACTGAGGACAGAGCGGAGAGTCTCACAGCTGGCACTTGTCAAATTGCAGTTTTGCAGCCTGAAGGAGAGAGGCAACCAGGGTGAGGGAAATGCGCCCCCCAAATTACGGAGGCTCTTCTCAGAGAGGTGCATCTGCTGAGGTCTGAGCTTGGAAAGGACACTGTGGCACTGACAGTGCATAACCCTCTAGAAAGCAGTATGTCCAGGTTAGTACTATTTTATCAATTAGCATTATACTTGTAGCAAGAACAATAGCTCCCATGCTTCCTTCAGGGTAATTGCTCATATAGCACCTCTAGCAGAAGAAGGATACACCCTACATTAAGCAGCACTGCAACTGCTTTATAGAAGTGTTCTAATCATCATGAGGCTTATTCCAGAGATAAAGCAATGGCATCTTATGATCTCTTTCCCCCTCTGGAAATGTGATCCAGAGTAGCTAGAAGTAAAAAATCTCATCCAACTTGGATTAAATCCCTGGATATCATTTAGAAGTTTAATGGTATACTACAAGAAAGATCTATGAAGCAGCACTCAGGCTGGGAGAGGTGGCATAGGAACTATGCTGGTATTGCTATGGGATATTTAGAGTTACTGGACAAGACTTTCTGGCAACAGAGGGGTGTTGTGCATGGTGGTACTAAGTCTGACTTGGGTTTCGTTGCTCTTTTATTCCCTAAGGCACCTTACCAGAATCCCCCCAAATGTACAATTATGTTTCTACAGAACTGAAACAGCCTAATCCAGGCTGTTATTTGAACATCTGGAGAAGTTTGAAGCTTAGGACAAACTCTCTGAAAAGTTACTCTGTCAGTCTTCTAGTACAGAGTATCACAGTTATTTCTTGAAGGTCTATTGGAGATTTGCAGTTTGATTAGCTTCACAGTCAACTTTCCCTCTATTTGTCAGTGAATCCTCACTGCAGGGGGCACAGGGACTTTGGAGCAGGCATATCTGATCTGAAAGGCAAATGATTTTTACAAGGTAGTGTCACGAAGATCCTAGACCCACTTCAGAAGCTGGAAGACCACTACCCTGCAGAAGAGATGCTGGACAAAGAAGGTAGCACCTCTTTGAGGGTTACCGAGGAGCACGGGCAGCAGCCACTGGCTTTGATGAAAGCTGCTGCACAATGGTTGCTGAGGGAAGCCCAGCAACGCTATAATGTGGTGCTGGTGTTGGTGCAAAATGTGCTGTCTTGAACCAAGTTGGCCCTGCCCAACTGAGAAGACAAGGCTTGAGGCAGAGCCAGTCTGATGAAGTCAGAAGGACTGACAGCTCTTGAAACACCAAGACTCATGAGAACACCCTTTTGCTTGTCTCAAGAAAGGAGTGAGCAAACTGGACCAGGTGCTAAATGCTGTGCTTGCAACTGGCAGAACAGCCCTCTGAAAAATGCATTTGTGAAAATGTCAGGTATGTGCTAATGGCTCTGTGGTTGTCTTTTTGTTTAAACTGGCCTAAACAGATAATCCATCTGCCTAGGCTGGGGGAAGATCTGCTACCTCTTCTAAAGAAAGTCTCCAGAAAGCCTTTGCTTGGCTGGGAAAACCCTACCTGTCCTTCCCTTGGTGCTGGAAGGCAAAGGCAGACAGACTGATGATCTGGAGTCTTCCAGTAAATACACCACTTAGACAAAAACTCTTGGGGTTTTCCAACCATCTGACCTAGGTAATTGCTCAGACGCATCAGCACTACTCTTACTACAATCACATACTAGTCTGCCTCATGATTTCACCTGCAGCAGACTGCAAGCATCTTAGAGCAAGACAATCAACAGTGCTTTACCATAACTTCTGTAGGCTACAGCTTGGCATCATCAATCCTTTACACAGGTATTCAATGCCTGCATCTCCCAATTCATTGTTGTTCAGCTTCAGCTCTGTGAGGGATGGATTCGTACTGATGATTGAAGAGAGATCCTCACAGTTATGGCTGGAGAGATTGCAGTCATCCAGCCTGAAAGAGGAGAGGAGCACTTTAGTCCTCAGGGTTGCTATGTTCTCCCTGGGTGGAACAATCCCTGTCAAAGGAAAGTGTGTGATTTACTCCTCTGCAGTCCCTGGGACACCTCCGTAAGTATGTGTGTGGCCCGTTGGGCAATGCACACCCCAAACCAAGACATGTTCTCTCTGCAGGGCTGCAGTACAGGAGGGGCAGGACAGCAGTTCCCCAAGCCATGGGCCTCCTCTGTGCTGCACAGAAGAGGGCACATGACTCAAGTCACTCCTCCTTGGCAGAGCTTCAGCTGGAGGATGTGCCTTCATTTAAACACTGATAGCAACAAACCACCTGGTGTCTGAAGCCATGTCTAACCAGAGGCCAGCTTACAGGCTGCCAGACTGGTTCTGCACTTGGACTAGCCAGGCCAGGTCTTCAGCCAGCCCCAGAGACACCACTTGGCGCTTCGGCCTCGTGTAGGTGAGTCATGCCGCTCCACACTGTCTCTCTCCAACATGACTCTCAGTACACAGACTGTGAGTTTGCAGTGTGGCAGCACCTTGTCCCACTGGGCATCAGAATTTTTCTAGTTGTTGTTAAATTGATACGGGGAGTTGAACTGAAAGGAGAGCCAAGGAAAGGATTGGGAGCACAGGACAGGCAGGGACGTGTACAGGGAGGCAGAAAAGACATGGGGCAAAAGGAAGTTGTCATGAAGAACCTTACAGCCCCAGGCACAGGCACAGCCAGGGCTGACAAAAGTTGCCTGGTCATTTCTCCTTAGACAACACTGTGAAAACTGAGGCTGTAGTAGGCTTCTCCTTCCCTCCCTCTGGCAATAAGATCCCAAGCGGATCCTGTTCAACATCGAATAAAAATCCCTACCACAGCCGCTCTCATCCACCATGTCTTGAGCAGCCCAGCCTCTCCCCAGGAGATAACCATCCCACTGCCTTCTGTCACCCAAGGCAGACCTTGGGAAGTCAAGGTCAGGCCCATGAAGCTTGCCTGCAAAAAACTCCTTTGCAAAACAAAAGCAAGTCACCTTCACCCTGCCTGACCTCCCGCAAGCCATCACTGGCTTGACAAGGCCCATCCTCTCCAGCCCAAGCAAGACAATGCCAGCCTTCGGGGTGTGAATTCCCAGCCAGAAGAGGGGGAAGAGTGCAGAAGCAAGTCTTCTGAACCCTGTCCTACAGCTTATACTCCAGGAGATGGTTCGCTCACACTGGTTTGCTCAACACAAAAAGCAGGTACTCTTGAAGGCCAAGCGAAGAATTAAAAGTTGATAGCATGTGGCTTGTGTGTGACTGTTAAGGAAGTTACTTGACAGCATCTGACCTGCAGCCCAGAGAGTGTGCAATGTAATGAGCACAGAGGGATGTCTTCCCTCTCTTGAGGGAGAAAGAGAGTTACTGAAACAGTGGTCAAATGTTTAGACAATCACATTACCTAGCTGAGTTCTATGGCAGCATTACTTCATACCAAAGGATGTTTACCTGTAGTTGAAAAAACCTTGTAAGAGGGTGGTTTGTTTTTTTTCCCCCGCTTTAAATTAATTTTCTGGACAAAAATAGGTAGAATAATTCCTGTTACTGTATGATTTCAAAGTCACAGATCAACAGTTCTGCAGCTGAAAAACAGGGGAGAGAAATGCAACAGTTCTTACTTAGAAAAGATGATACACAACTAGTTACTACCTGATAGTTTTACAGGATTTCATTGTGGGCAGAAGTTCAGCCCATCTAGTTGGGCTCATCTCCTCACACTGGATGTCAAGCTCCATTCTGACAGTTGAAATAAGGTCTGAAAATAAAAAAAAAAAAGAAATTGGAAAAAATAAAACTTGTTTTTTTCCACTGACTGAGAAGTAACAATCCTCTTCAAGCCCTGCAGCTCTCAGCCATGAGTTATACTGTGCGAAGAGGAGAGAATGTGCTTCTCCAACACCAGCCTGCTGCAAGAACCAGTACAAGCCAGCAGCATTGGAGTGGTTTTATCTGGGACTTCGGCAAGGCCCTCCTTTGCGAGGCAAAAAGCACACAGATCCTAGAGAGATAAGGCAACAGCTTGTTATCTGAAGGCTGCTTGCACTAGAGAAAGATGCTCCCCTTCCCCCTCTGAGGGAGCTTAACCAGAATGAGTTTTTTAGAGGCAGTGGTGCTACCCTCTCACTATCGCACCGAGCCACACAGCCATTGAGTACTAACAGTATGGCACACCTGACTGATTGTGGGACCTTGAGCTATACATAAAGTTCGGCTATTTTTGAGAGAATGAGGCTGAATGAGGAAGATGAGCATGAGAACTGCCTGGGCTTAGATTAAAAATTGCACTGGCCACGCATCCGTATGCGAGAGGTAGAACCTACACGGATGGGAGAAGCATTCCTCCACAATTTGATATCCAAACTTTGAAAGGTCACTCTGGTTGGCCAAGTCCAAGCACAGAGAAGCTGGTAAGCAGAATTTTTTTTTTTTTTTGCTCTGCAGTCAAACTGCATTTCTGAACTGATGTAAACACAGCATCTTGGAGAGCAGCTCCAGATAAACATGCACATATATATGCTATGGCCAATAGCTGAGCTGTAGGCTGAGTCTGCCAGGGGTAACATTAAAGGCAGTACTTCAGTAGGTGACAAAATGCAGTCTTGGTGCCTTGGCTTTGCTAACATGACTCAGACTAGAGGATATTTGTTAAAAAAAATATCTCCTGAGCTATCACATTGGAATGTGAACAGTGAAAAAAATAAAAACCACCGGGTGTTACTGACTCCAGTTCACCCGTCTTCCCCCACCTCAGGCACCTCCTGCTACCACAAAATCAACGGTATCCCAGACTAGGCTCTTCACAGAGGTGAGCTGGGTATCAGAGCACACATCACATTTCATCCACATCAAATCCCTCATCCACGTGGGGAGAGGAAGTACCACGAGAGGAGGGAGGTATATACTGAGTATATACTCTTAAAGCACACGAGGGAAACCAGGACAGCGAGTATAGCGTTAGCAGGGCTCACGCACACGCTCGGCCTCTCCCCTTTCGAACCCAAAGCAAGGCGCTGTTGGAAGTCACGGGCGGCCACGTCCTCAGTGGGTTTGCATCGCAGGCCCACGTGTAGAGGCTTGAATCACGCAGCGTTAAAAAAAAAAAAATCAGTGCCGGCCCAACCCAGTGGAAATACGTGAGAACAGCGCAAAGGAAACCAACCGCGCAGTTTAGCAAACACCCCCGGGTTTGATCACTGCATTTTTTCCGTTTTACCTCCTTCAGATCAAAAAAAGGGTGGGTGTTTGCTGTTTGTTTTTTCCCCACCCCCGGGCTCTGCACCTCCCTGCAAGCTGAGCGAGAATCCCGTTTCAGGGTACCGCATCTCCGAGCACCGGCCCGGTCCTGCCGCGGCGGGCGCACCCGCCACCGCTGCTGCCCCTTGCCTGCTCACCCTGCTGCAGGCAGCTGCCCTCTCTGCTCGCACGGCTGCCTCCTCGGCCCCCTCCTTGCACCGCAGCTCACGCTCAGGGCCGGAGCTCACCCGAGTGCCCCTCGCCCTCCCCGCCCCACGGCCCTGCTCCCGGCCCCGCCGCTCCTACCGACCCTCCGCCTGCCCGCGCGCGCAGCCGCCGCCGCCCGCCCCGCCCCTCTCGGCTCCGCCCCGCCCCTCTCGGCTCCGCCCCGCCCCTCTCGGCTCCGCCCCGCCCCTCCCCGCCCGCACCCGGGGAGGAGCCGGGCTGGGGCGGGGTCTGTCCCCTTCTTCCCTCTTCCTCCCCCTTTTTCCCTTTCTTTCCCCTTTTCCTCTTTCTCTCCCCTTTTCTTCCTCTTTTCCCTCCTCTCCCCCCTCCCTTTTTTCCTGCCCTCTCTGCCACTTCTCCTCCTTTCCTGTCTCTTTCCCCCTTCTTACTTTCCCTTTCTTCCTTTTTTCCTGACTTCTCCCTACTTCCTTCTTCCTCCCTTTTCCCCCTTCTTTTCCCTTTCCCCTTTTCCCTCCCCTCTTTCCCACCTCCCCTCTTCTTCATTTGTTTCCTCCATATCCTCTTCCTTCTCTCTTTTTCTTTGTGTTCCCTTCACTTCCCTCTTCTTCCTCTTTTCCCCTTCTCACCTTCCCCTTTCTTCTCTTTTTCCTGTGCTCTCCCCGCTTCCATTTTGCCTCCCTTCTTTTCCCCTTTCCCTCTGTTTTCTCCCTTCTCCCCTTCCCTCTTTCTTCTCTTTTTCATCCCCTCTTCCCCTGTTTTTACTTTCCTCCCCTCTTCTTCCTGTGCTCTCCCCCTTCCCTTTTCTCTCCCTTTCCTCCTTCACCCTTCTTTCCCCTTCCCTCTTTTGTTCCCTTTCCACCCTTCTGCACTCCTTTTCTCCTTTTTCCTTCCTCTTGTGCTATTTTGTCCCTCTTTTTCATCTTCACCACTTACCTATTTTCCTCCTCTTTTTCCTCCTGTTCCCTTTTCCCCCCTCCCCTGTTACCCCTTTTTCCAATCCACCCCTTTCTCCCCTGCAGAGCAGGAGCACTGGGATATGCAGGAAACAGGACAAGAGAGGAGGAAATCCCTGTAGCGAGGGGATGCACAAGGCATGGGAGGATCGACCATTAAATAGGAAGGGGTCCCACCCGGGATGGGGGTGCAAGCCTGCCCCATGCTGGGACCCAGAGCACGAGGTGGGTGCATGCAGGTCACCCAGGGGAGAGGCAATATGGTGGAGGGCTCTTGGCCAGGGGAGGTAAGATCCCCCTTGCGCTGGCCCGAGAAGGTCTGAACTGGGAACTGTTTGAACTGGGGACAACAACAAAAATATCCATTCCTCAGTGGTCTCCCTGACTTCCAGCTTGCCGGACAGCTGCGTATGGGGGCTGGCTGGGAGGGCCTGAGATGTCCCCCCTCACCATCCCTTTCACCAGTCCTATCTGTAACGCATTTTCTCTCATATTCTCTCTCCCTCATTAGTGCAACTTGTTGACGAGCAGACGAGATGCGCCTCAATGGCATAAAGGCCTCTCCTCTAAGCTGTTTGAAATGAAGCTGTGAGAGCAATGGAGGATGGGTGCGTCAGAGTTTTGCTGCTGCAATGACTATTGCCCTCCCTGGGCTTCCCCCGTGCCGCTGCACCCACCCGAGCCCAGTGACCAGCAGCTTGCCAGCACATCTGTCCTGCAGCGGGAGCAAGGGTGCCAGCACCTCGCCGGGGCTGGAAGGCATTCGTCATCTCTCGGCTCGTTTCCTCCTCTGGCTGCTGGCTACTCCCTGTCTCTCTATTGTTTCCCAGTACTTTTAGCCCCAGCAAAAGCTCATTCAGACTTTCACAAGACAGAGCAAAGAAAGGTTTTGAAGTGCGGAGAGCTTTCTAGGCAACATACTGAGTCGCCTCCCTTCCTCCCCAGCGAAATCTTAGCTTCTCCCCCAGTTTCTTCTTCCTACAAACACCCCATCCCCACCCCCGCGGCTCACACAACAGTTCAGTTAAGCACAACCAGCCATTCCCTACAAAGCACCCTCTGCGGTGCAGGGCTCTAAAATCACTACGTGCTCCTCCCCGGTAAGCAGAAGGGAAAGTTTAGGGAGTTTAAGAGCCCGGTTTTGCTGCTGATACATACCTCGTTCTTCTTGGTGCTCTGCGGGGAGCGAGGAGGGCAGAGCTGACGCCTTCCTGCTGCCGTTACTACGCAACCTCTGCTGTTGTACACATGGTGCCTGCTAGAGGGAGAAAAGCAGTTTTGGACTGTGATGACCTTTTTCCTTGCAGGGCAGCTCTTCAGGGTCTTGGGGAGCCGCCCTCTGTACACGACTGTACCTGGCTTAGCGACGAGGCAAACATCCCACGAAACCTGATGACGACAGAGGCGGCTTTAACTTCTTACCCTTGATCATGTATCCACTCGCTAGGGTTTAGCCCACAGCAGGGGAGTAGTTGCCATTGAAGGATCCAGCAAAAAATGAGGCCACCACAGTGTTAAAGTGTGAATAGAGATGCTGGAGTTTGCAAATAGTTTCTCCATTCCTCAGGCAAGCCCTGTCCCGTCTGGATGGGGAGTGATACTTGAGCACATTACTGCCTCCCTGCCACCTCACCTGCGGGTTAACCCCCCTGGCAGGGGCTAGGGCATGGGCAGACCCTGATCCTGTGCATGCTGGATGCTCACACAGCCCTGGTCATGCCTCCCTAAAACTGCCTCTCGGCAGCAAGCAGACCCTCAGGTCCTATACCTCCTCCTCCCAAGCTCCCGCTGGCTCTTCACCTCCCCAAGGATTACGCTGCTATTGCTCAAGCTGCATCGCACGCTAATTGCAGGTTGAAGTAACCCACGTTCTCACCCCATCTTCAGTGGCATGAGGATTAATTAGTGTTTCAATAAACTGCAAACGAACTGTAGACAGAAGGCCAGCTCCATTTTTCCTTTCCGCAGCTGCTGATACCAGCAGAGATGGTGGCGCAGGCTGGGAAGCACAGCCTTTGTTGCACTCCAGGGGGAGTACTAAAGGTTCCCCGCCCCCCCCTCCTCCAGTTGCTTTTGTTATCCTCCTGGGTGAGATGGGAACCGACCACCAGAAGAGCTCAAAGAGGTAAAACCTACCTTCTTTAGTGCCCAGAAGAGAGTTGAATGCCAGAGGGTGCACCTCTTCCCCATTCCCTCCCAGGAAAAACAGAGCTGTCCACACAAAGGGGTTGCCAGAACAGTCCTTGTGGCCCTGGGTCCACCCTGAAACCTACTGAACCCCAACCATGAGCTTGGGGATGGTGCAAGCTTCCAGAATCGGTGCTTGTCAGGATGCTCCCTGGCAGGCAGATGTGTGGGGTGCCGCAGCTGGTGAAGGATGTCTCTGCCCTTCTTGCTTAGCATGATGTTCTCAGGAAGACCACTAGCGTTAGGAAGTAAGTGAACGCTGGCAAGAGGTTGCATCGTCCCCTGGTACATCAGGTAATTTAAAATCAGTTGTCTGTCATTCTGTATGACAGCAAAGGTGTAATTTCCCGTCCAGCCACTGCTGGCGCCTCACTGCTTCTCTTGGTTCCTGCTCCCCTGCCAGCACCAGGAGTCTCTAAAGGACAAAGTCTAGTATTTGTTAGAGGTTTCAGAGTGGTTTATGTCACATGGACCTTCTGTAGACCTCCTGCCCTGGACAAAGCACTCCCTACACACTGGTCTGTGCTGGTGAAATCTAGATTTACAAGACAGGTAGCCATGCCAAGATGTTATTAGCCCCTATCTCCCTGTTGTCCCTTTGGCTGCCCTCACTGTGGGGACAACAAAAGGCATCTCATGAAAAAGCTGTTGCCCTCTCCCCAGCAAGCAGGACCAAGCTGTCCTACTCAGCAAGATACACACAAGTCCAGAAGAAGCTATGCAAAATGGGGCTGAGAAAGCCAGCAGCAAACACCAGTGAGGAATGCATGTGCATGTCTTTCAGCAGAAACAGTGGAAGATGCCTGGTGTGGAAGGTACATCCATTTGGGTGTTTGCACAGGCTCAGGTGATTCCCTGAGGAGTCTAATGGTGACATCTGCCCTGTGTTCCCTTCTTTACCATTTCCCCATGTCCTTTTTGAGGTCACTCAAATTTGTCTCCCTCTTTTTTTAGGCCTGCCCCCTGCCCCCCTGGCCTTTGTACCAGGGAGGGAGAGCACAGTGGTGCCTACCTTGCCCCTGCTGCTTGTGGGCAGGGCTGGCATGGACCCAGCAAGGGGAAGTCTTTGTGTCCTGGGATCTGGGGAAGTTGATGTGTCTCTGCGTTTAAGATAACTTCATTTTAAAACTAAATTTACGCACATAACCCTAGAGCAGAGTTACAAAAGGATACTTCAATTAAGCTTATTAGCGTAAGCTGAAAGTTTTGCCTTTTCCCCCTCCAGCGGCAGTTTCCCAGTCTGCCTTCTGCTCTCATGATGCCTCTGTTCATATACTTAACTACAATTAAAGACAATAACATTTTTAGGGTTGTGACAGATCTTTTGCTAACTTGACCATGCCATGCCTACCAGCAAATTTGTTACATAAATTCAGCTGTGGCAATCAAAACAGCAAGTCATAAACATGTGCCCAGCTCCATTTGTTGCACTGAGTCTTTTTTAAACTCCTACTTGATCCATTGCTGGAAGCCATTTGTTCCTTGAGCTTGTGTGCAGCTTGAAGCAAGGCTTTGTATGGGGAGGGAATGCAAAACTTGGGTCACTCCTGAAGAGCCAGTGGGCTGATGAAGCACTGGGGAGCAAAAGCATCTGCGGAGCCAAAGTGGAGAACCTGACACTGTGGCTTAGCTGATGCCTTGGGAGAAAAAAAAAAAAAAAAAAGGAGGTCAATAAACGGGTGCTAGTAGCATGCAGCTGGGAGCTGTGAGGTGGCCGAGCAAGGTTTGGGATCCTTGGCAAATACAGGCAAATGCTCACCCCAACTTGCATGTGTGCACGCACACATATGGATGCTCTATACTGTGGCAGCTCATTATAGACTCCCACAAGAAAGCCATTAGGGAGGAATTTTTAGCTGTTCTGATGTGGTCACCTTGTTCTTGTAAAAGAAAAGCCGGTCTCTTCATTTCATGCTGGTTTTATTTTTGTGGGAGGTGGGAATCATTATAATGGAATAGTATTGTGAGTATATGCTTACTATTTTATCCCGGTGTATAGTGTCTTTCACCTTGGGTCCAGGGAAAATGGGGCCCCAAGAAAATGGGGCCTTCCAGACATGTTCATCAACAACTGCACCGCACTGACCTGCAGAAACAGTATGGTCAGGGGAATTTTTCTCCCAGCCCTTCTTTTCTTCTGCATCTTCTGCCTCAACCCATGGCAGTTGTTGCCTGTCAGTCTGCAGAGGGCGATGCAGCATCAGTTTGACCAGATATAAGGTTGTCCTTTAGTTTTCCATCATCTTCGGGTCGCCCATGGTCACCAAGATATTGCAAGGGTCAAGGGCTGAGATGAGGCCAAAGCTAGAGGGGAAAATGAGAGGACCGGACCATAGACATAAATGTATTTCACGGTACGGTCTCTTCATGCTGGCTGCATAGCAGCTGATGAAATTGGAGACTGTGATGGAATTAACTTCCCTGTTAAATCCTGCTGCACAGGAAGACTCAAATCATTTGCTGAAGCTTTGAAGACCATTGCAGCGACAGCTGGTTAATTCATGAGTTTGTCTGGGACTCAGAAGCCTAAGTGCAAATCAGCTTTAAAAAGCAAGAAGGAAATCTTCAAGGTAAAAATCTCCACCAACCATACACTTTTCTGTTTTTCAGACCTCAGTTTGCATGTTACCATTGCCATTTTCTGGAAATGACTGGTAGATGTCCACTGCTGGTAGAGACATCTCTCTGTAGTCTCCATGAGACTACCCATAAGAATTCATGGGTATTTGTGCCAAATAATTACTTTGAAAAGCCACTGCATTCTCTCTTGAATACAGTTCTTCTTTGGGCTATTGGGAATTAATTGGAATTGTCTTATTTAAACACCCATGCTCCCTGTAAAGAAGGGCAGTAGTGCTGGAAGGACTTTCAAAGACCTGTAGGAGTTAAAGAATAAAATAGGACTCTAAAATAAGACTCGAGCTTGGGGTATGGCATGGCTATAGATGTGCAAAAAGACCATAGCTAAGTAGTGCTGCTCTGCAAAAATCACTCCACATGAGATTTATTTTGACAAAAAGAGTTGCCCCAAGTTTATTCTTTTTTAAAAGGAGACCCAGTAATATTAAGGCTTCTTGCTCTTTCTAAAGATGTTGTTTAATGGAAGAATGTTGCAGAAGAATTTAGTCAGTCTGAAAAGCACCTACTGATGTTTTCCACCATGCCCCGAGTCCTGCCTGGGGTTCTGATAAACATTCTGGGAAGTCTCCTGGGATTTAAGAGCATGGGCTCCGAGCCAGACGACTTCCCTCATCAGCCACCCCAGAGCTCAGGCATATGCTCTGCAGAGGGGTGAGCCTCCCCCAGGCCCACTGCGAAGGTCTGGGAATGGGATGTTTTGCAGTTTGCTCAGGTGTGGTCTGGGGGCTCTGAGCAGCTTGAAAGCTGAATTCCACTCTTTGTTATAGAAATTTGTCAGAAAAAGTAATTTCCTTATGCATGTAACTGGAGAAAGTGCTCAGAATTTGGTTTCCAGTTCAGCTTGTGACTGGGATGGAAATGTCAACCAAGTGTATTCCTGCGGGGTTGGGTTTTTTCATGATATATGCTCAGTTTTTAAAATCTCCTCTCTTTTCCTTTAAAGCATTTGATTATTCCTTGGGGCTTGTTGCAGTAGAATAATAGCAGAATGTGAAGAATATGTATATTTGCCTGGACCTTTGCACCTAGATGAATTCACTGGGCAAAATCTTGCCAGTTTTTTTACTAAACGGCATGTCCATCAATGCCTCCTTGAGGTACTTTGAGGTACTTCCTTCTCAAATATACTAAAGGTAAATGGGTGTTTTGGCTCTGTCGGAGGCTCCCAGGAGGGGGGATCTCTGGGGCTTTGTGGCTTCTGGATGGGATGGGCAGGTGAGGGCTGGGGCCAGATCTGCTGAGGGAAGCACCGAGAGAGTGGATATTGCTCCCTGTTGCAGGCCTTGTCCAGTCTTACGAGGAGTAGATGAGGAAACTGGGGTTGTTTAGTCTGGAGAAGAGGAGGCTGAGGGAAGACCTTATCACTCTTTACAGCTACCTGAAAGGAGGCTGTAGTGAGGTGGGTGTTGGTCTCTGAAGCAGCATGTGATAAGATGAGAGGAAAAGGCCTCAAGTTGTGCCAGGGGAGCTTTGCATTGGATATTAGGAAAAATTTATTTACTGAATGAGTGGTCAGGCATTGGAACAGGCTGCCCAGAGTCTCCACCCCTGGAGGTGTTCAAAAAACGTGTAGACGTGGCACTTGGTGACATGGTTTAGGAGACATAGGGATGTTGGGCTGATGGCTGGACTTGATCTTAGAGGTCTTTTCCAACCTTAATGTTTCCATGAGACAGCAAAAGGCTCTCTTGCAGTGCTATGCACACAGTAGACAGCACCTTAACCACAGGTTAAGCAAATGTATCTTTAGGAATTTCAAGGAAGCAGGTAAGAATTTAAGGAATTTTTAAGAGAAGTGCACCGGTGGATCGCCTTGTGAGAAAACAAAAGGGGCACTTGGAGAATGCGGGCATCGATCCCGCTACCTCTCGCATGCTAAGCGAGCGCTCTACCATTTGAGCTAATTCCCCGCCTTGTTGCCTTTGGCTGCCGGGGCAGTTCTATTCTCTTCTCGCGAGACGCCGTGCGGCTCCCACTGCGCCTGCGCAGGGGCGCGCCGGTTGGGGTTTTGGCGGCGGCGCGCGGCAGGGCGGGCTGGGCGCACGGCGGGGCCGGGAGCTCGCGCCCGCCCGCGGTGACGAGCGGAGGGGACACGGAGCGGGAGGCGCATCGCGACGGGACAGGGGAAGAGAAGAGAGGAGAAGCTTTGAGGTGCACAGGCGTGCGCGGCGGGCTCCGCCCGGAGACGCGGCGGCGTGCGGAGCCCCAGGGGAGGGTGCGTGGGGAAGCACCGGGCGGGTGGGTTGCAAAGGGCGAGCGTCTGGGGGCATCGGCGGGTTTGCAGAGGGCCGTAGGCGTGGGGGTCGGGGGGCGCGGTGTGCAGAGAGCTGTGTGCTCGGGGGCACGTGTGGGGGATGCAGAAGGCGATGTGCTCAGGGGTGGGGTGGGTGGGGAGGATGTGCAAACGTCTGTCCGCTCGGGAGCATGTAGGGGTTTGCAGAGAGCTGTGTGTCTGGGGCACCCCCGCATGGGAAAGCATGAGGTGCGAGGGGGCGTCCAGAGTGCTGCACGAGTGGTGGCCTCGGGAAGGCTGCAAAGGGCTTGATGTGCACGGGGAAGGATTTTGGAGGGTGAAGGACTGCAAAGGGCTGTGTGCTTGGGGGTGGGCTGCAAAGCGTTGTGTGCCAAGGCGGGGGCTGTACATGTGGCAGAGAATCTACCAGGGCGCTGGGAGAGGGTTCTTTGAGTCGAGGTGGGCTGCACTGAGGTCAAAACAAAATAAAAAAAACCCCAAAATACTTGTTTCCCCCCACTGGGTGAAGCGGTATAGGAGCTGCAAGTGATCTCCTTGGTTGCTCTTAGGGGAGGCTTCATCTTTCCGGTGACCAGTCTTGCTCCTTGGGTGCATGGGGTGGTGAGCCTTCACCTGCGCCCCCCCCCCATCCCCACCCTGCTGCTCTCTGGAGACACTGAGGTGGCACAGGTATGGCCTTGGTGCCCAGTGGGCAGCCGCGGGAATCCCCAAAATACCTGCTGCCTGGGACATAACTGGTAATGCTGGTGGGACAGCTGGGTTTGGTCCCTGCTGGTGGCAGGGGCAGTCAGAGATGGGGCAGCTCAATTGCCTGGGTTAGTGAGCCTGCTGCTTGTAGTTAGTTCCCCTCCCTCCTTGCCTTGCATTGCCACCTTTAAAAGCGACACCCAAAAAAGTGAAATCTGGCACCATGGTGAATCATGAGGTCTTTTCCCTCAAGAAATGGTTCTGTTTGCCCTTGTGCTCCAACTGAAGTTGAGCAAAGGGCAACATCTCCCCATTGGATGAGGAAGGAGATGCTGGGTCTGGAGCAGGGATCTTTGGGTGCATGTCGAAATGGCAGATGAGGGCATGTGCTGGGGCCTTCTGGGGAGCTGCGTGGAGTGGATGGAATTTGGTGCCCCGGTTTTGGCAGGAAAAGGGGATGCTCTTGATCAGGGTGCATAGTAGCAAAGTGGGTGAGAGGGTTGCAACCTTTCTCTGCCAGTGCCGTGCTGAGAAAGAGGAGGCTATTTATGGGCTTGATGCTTTAATTTAAAGCTGTGTTCAGCAGCAGTGGTATCCAGGGTTCAGTTAAAAACCTGTCGTTCTAGTAAGGGTCTTGCCTTGTGCTCAGTCTCTTTTCTTCCCCTCTGATGTTCATGAATAAGAAAATGCAAAAGTGAACAGCGGTGAAGACCAATGCAAAATGCTTTCTAAACCAAAATGGTTACAAAATCGCTTCTGTTGTATAACCTCGGAGGAGGTGGCTACCTAACACCTTGCTGTTCGGAGAGCAGCAAAGTCCTGGGCTGAGCTGGCAGGGATGCCTGTCCCCAAGCTATTGCAATTCACTGAGCAGTGGGGAAGTTGGAGAGAGCGAGGGGACCTGCTGCGGCTTCTGCTCCATCGAGCTCCTGGGTCCTTTACACTGTTTGCTTTCCTGCAGTACTTTTGTACTTCTGCCTTGGCTATGTTCAAGCCATTGTTCTGTTGGATTCAAAATCGGTCTCTGCTGAATTTTACACCCTTCCTAAGGGATTTGCCTTAGTTCTTCCTCTGATGTACAAGTTACTTTTTTTCCTGGATGCATTTACTGGCCTAGCCTCCTCCAGACAGCAAGTTTCTGATGAAATACTCCTATATAGCAACAGCTTAACAGTTGAAAAATAGATATTAAGAATTATTTATTTCTTTTCCTTGACAGGTTCTGGTCTGTGAATGGGCACTGCCTCTTGCAGACCTTGTTTAATAACTTCTCTGAATGATATTTTATCAAACGATGTGGAATTTTAAATTTACTCCTCTTTTGTGCTTTTCAACATACTGATATGTTGCATCTTACTTTAAAGGGCTTGTGAAGCATGATCTCAGCCCTTTGGAAACTGTCTTGCCTTTCGTTTATCATTTTCACAGTTGTGAGCTTCCTTCTTATTTGTTTTTCAGCAGAGGGAAAACTGGCTGACAAGCGTGCTCTGAAAGACACATTTATCTTTTAAAAAAAAAAAAAAACCCACAGCGACTAAACAAGCAGGCAGCCGCACCCATCCAGCAGTATGATTTCTTATCTTGGAGCTTGACTCATAATTCTGATGGCTCTTTACCTCTGTCATTATTTTAAAAACAGAGTAGTTTTCTTAGCTAAGCTATTCCCCAGGGTGCCAGACTGAAGAGTGTTGCACGTGTGTAATTTCTTTTTCTGATGTCCTCATGTCCTTTTACATCACCCTGAGCTGCAGGACCCCATCTTGCTCGTAAGATGCTTCTCTCTTTTTTTCCTCCCCCCGCTGATACGCAGAAAATAGGGAAATGCTTGAGAGGATCTCCTGCTGGTGAATCTCTCCTTCGATGCAAGCGATAGTGTTTCACCAGCTCAGTTTTGCAAAACATCAAGTCGACTCTGTGGAGCTGGAAAAAATGTTTCAGGCTGAGTTTTGCATAGATGCTCTCAGATGTGAGGTTTCACCGCCTGGGTGTTACATGTGTTTTTCCTGTCACGGGGCAGTCTGCCTCCCTGAATCGTTATGTTGCTCAGAGCAACTGGCAGAGCAAATGCAGGGGCAGGGGGGAGGAGAGGGCTGCCTTCAGCCTTGCTTCATCACCCCTAGCCAGTCTCCCTCTTTGCTCCTTGTGTAGTTTAACAACATGGTTTGCAGGATTTTTTTTCACAGCAAAGCCTCTTTTTTTCTTTTCTTTTTTTTTTTTTCCTTTTTTAAAGGATTAAAATCACACCGAAGAGTGTGTGTTAAGATTGACTTTGAAACTCAAAGCATGTTAGTCCTTCATGGTCACGCTGGAGTAATTCGTGTGCTTTCCTCTCCTCTCCTGCATTTTAATTACAGGAGAGAGTAGTTGAGCTCCCACAGCTCAAGCTGTGGTAAGGGCACATCTATACTCTGCAGTTAAGCTTTCCTCTTGCTATCTTTTTTCACTTGCTTTGGCAGTGCTGTGCACCTGGGTCTCCATAGCTGGCATAAATGTTGTTCAAGTGCTAGTGAATCTCTGTTCTCCTTACATTCCCTCTCTGCCCTTTGCAGGGAAGTCCCTTTGCAGGTGACAGGAAAAAAAAAAAAACCCCACCTAAACAAACCTAGAGCTGCTCTGTGCAAAGAACAGCCCCCAGAGATGAAGTTGCAGTGCTGTCAGTGGACCTTTGTGGTAAGGTTGCTTGCTGCATCCCCTTTACCTTTCAGCAGTCTGTGGCACTCCCAGTTGTCCGTTTTGTTGCGTAGTGGAGGGGTGGTTTAAGGGACTGGTTCATGGCACACTGCAAGTCATTTAGCATGGCAGTGCAATAGCTGCTATGTGATGGAAGGCAGTTTTCTAGCATGTGCAAGGTAATCTCCCGTGCTGAGGTTAGCAATCTTGGCTGGTTTGCTATGATATGCCTCCCCCTTTTACGTAGTAGTGGGTATTTCTGAAACAACTATTCAGACTCGAGTGTCTGCTCTGTGATTTTCAAGGTTGGATGGATGCCCTCCTGAGCTGAGGGTTTGCTTTGACGCCCTCGGCATCAGGTATTTGCAGAGGGGCTGGAGCAGATTAGTTTCCTTAAGTATCTCCTTGGCATCCCTCCGGGTTGCTCCTGCGTGTGCCGCCCCCCTCTGTGCTGCTGGAGTGCTAAATTGGGGTTTGCAGAGAGCTGGCAAGAGGCCTGGGTGTTCCTAGAAAGATGTTGAATGCCCTGGACAGTTTGGGTTTGTTTCCTTTGTTTCCCTGGCTCTCGTTAGGGGGTCAGGCTCCTTAGGGCAGCAGCATATTGGAGGACGGAGAAACAGTGCAGGCTTTGCGGGTTGAGGCTGGAGTGGTGCCATCCCAGCTCGCCTCTCTCAAGTGTTAAGTCTGAAGCAGGCTGCCTGGTAATTCCATTAATGGGAGCCTAGTGCAGGAGAGAGAAATGTAATTCCAGGGTAAAGACGGTGCTCGGGCTCAAATGGAGAGGATTTGCTGGTTCTCCCAGGTGCACTGCTGTGAGTAATGTACTCCTGTATTACCCACAGATGATGTTTAAAGTCTAGATGTCAGCATGAAGACTGGTCAGTGATAAAAAAAAATTGCCACTAAATCTGCATGTGAAGAAATGCTTAGCTCCAGAGCCTAGCTGTCTCTTTGCAGTGGGTTTTACCAGGAATAAAAGTTTCCTGCTTAACTCCTGACATGCAGGATGACACAGAGCTAAGCAGCCAGCTGGTTTGGGAGACAGCTTGCATGGGATATAGCCAGAACGAGCTCTCTGTTTATAATCAATGCAGAGTAAAAATGGTACACCAGAAAGCTTGCAAGCACATCAGAGCTAGCTGCCACAACTGCAAGTAGCACAAGCTCCTCCACATTTTTGGGCGGTGTGGTCCAGGCTTGAATTCAGAGATTACTGTTCTGGCCAGCTGTTTTCCCAGTTCAATTTCTTTTTTCTTGCAGACCACATCTTCCTGTCTGCTGTTGTATAATACCCTTGTGGAACACCATCAGCAAGTCTTGCATTGAAAAGGAATGGTTAATTAGGATATTTTTAGCTCTCCTTGTGGCTTGGATCCTGGAAATCAAACACAGGATCCAACACTATTCAGCTTTATGCAGAGGAGCTTCCCATGCCACAGGTGGCTGCTGAGCAGATGTGTCTGGCACAGTGGGAGCTCACAGGGCCAATGAGCCCCAGTGCTGTGGTACCCCAAAAATCAAGCAAATTAGGCACTTGCTCCCACCTTTTGGAGCTCAGCGCAGGACTTTCCTTGTGGGAAACTACTTGTCATCGGTCTAAGGGGGGAAAAAGGGTCCATGAAGAGGAAGCAGGTGCTGAAGGGGCTTAGCCCCCCACATGACCCCATCACACCAACTTTGCCTGAGTGTCCGTCAGTACAAGTCTGATCCCCTTAGGACGTCGGGCCCTGCTGGCATCCTGACAGCAGAATTAAAGCCAGCTTGCTCAGAAGTTCTTGCTTGTTGGGGTATTCAGCAGCATGCTGATGCCTCCTGTGCTATGAGAGGTGTGGGGGAGATTTGGTTGTTCAGCAAAATGGGGTGCCTGCTTTGCCAGTGACCTAGCAGCAGCAGGGACAGCTGTCTGAAGTCCACAACCTGCTTATGCATCTCTTGCTTTTCTTTGTAGTAGCTGTGCAGACATGCCTGGCTTCTTTATGCACATACTTTGGGCTAGCTCACTTGCCAGAAATCAGTGGGATCTCATTGGGATTTGCTGCTTGGCTGAAGTTTTTAAATCTCTTGCCACCCCTTCCCTTCAGTTCTGTTCCCTAATCAGTGGCGGTCACACTTTGCATACCTTCCCCCAGCTGCTAAAGCTGCAGCCTGCCAGGCATGTGGAGGGTGTGCTGTGGAAACCCACCTGGCAGTTGTCTCAACCAAGTGTGCAAAAGCCATGTTTGCTGCTTGCCGCCACGGTGGCAGGATGTTGAGGGGATGCAGGTATCAGTGTGAGCTCGTGCAATTGCCTTTTTTTTTCTTTTTTTTTTTTGTTTCCTCCCTTTGCATCATAGCTGACTATCCCAGTTTTAGTTTAGTAGCATGATTTTCTCTTCCCAATATAAAATTTTTGAGTGTTTCCTTTCCTGCTTTCATAGCTCTGACATCTGATTTGGGCTTGAGCAGAGCAAGGTTGCACCTATAGTGAATTGTCTGTGTTGTCTACTCTGTATTGAAAAGTTTGACAAAGAGGGAGCAGGTAAGAAAATGACCTGTGTGTTTGGAAATTCATTTTCTCAAAATGTGTTGCTTGTGATGTCTTGTTCTTACTGTTTCTCTCTTCCCTCCCCTCTCAGTTCTGTGAGTTAAAACCCATGGCTGTGAGAGCAGTGTTGGCTGGATGGGGGGAACTTATCAGGGAGGATGTAATATATTTGTTTCCTTTGGGTGGTAATAAAGTGGGTCAGAAGTGTGTATGCTATTGTGCTGATTCCAATGCTAACCAGATAAAGTTACTGAAATTGTCTCAAAGCATCACTATTTTCTTTGCTCCCTGACTTGCTGCATGAGTTTCACACGGAAACCTGTATCTGATCTGCAAAGCATTGATTTGCTCGATGGCCCTTCTGGCCTAGGTGCACGGTTGAGCCACCTTCTTGCCACCTTGGTAGAACAGTTTGAGTGGCCCAGCACTGAATTTGTTCTTTACTAAAGTATTTTTGAGCCACATCTGCATCCCCACCTGGTTTGCTGCATAGCTGACCAGCCAGGTGTACCAGCACAGCTGTGGAGGAATGGCCTGAGCTTCTGTGGACTGATGCCTGTCAGACTGTTCCTTAGGAGAGAGGGCTGGTAGGGTCATTGCTTGGCCACCTGGAGACTCCAAGCCTGTTTGCTCTAGGTGTCTAGAGGCTGAGCAAATAGATCCTGATAACATTGTCCTTCTAACTGTCTTGAGCAGTGCTAGGGATACCTTGAACAGCATGACATTTGGTGAGCAATGTTGCCTCAGTGCTGGGCTCTAAGAAGACACCTGTTGAAAAGCCACAAGCAACTGGACTTGGCATTAATTCATGTTGAAGTATTAGGGAGTCAGGCCCTCTGGGTCCTGTCTGAGTTTCTGAGGCTGGAGACCACCTGATGCTGCAGCTGCTCAACTTTGGGGTGTTTGAGGGGTGACCTGATGGCTGTGCTTTGCTACCTTTGTGTGGTGAAGAGATCTGGCTGGAGGCTGCTCAGGGTCTCCCATACTGTGAGAGAAAGATGCAGTGAGATACAGCAGGTGGAATTTGAACTTGAATTAGGAGTGGGAAGGGGGGATATAAAACATACAGCTTAGAAAACCAGTAAGCTTCAGAAGACCCTAACCACTCAAGGGGTTGAACTTGTTCCAGGTTGACATGTTTAAAATGTGATTAGCTGCCTCTTAAAGTGGGGTGCTGTAATCTGGTTTCCGTGGAAAAAATTGCGTCGTGTGTGTGTCAAGACAAGGGGCAGCCTCAGCTCGGCAGGGGTGTGTGTAAATCTCCTCATTTATTCTGGTCTTTTGCAGACTGGTGAGAGCACAGGGGGCTTTCTTTCCTGCAGCATTGCCTTCACTGTGCTTTTAATGTCTGAGCATCCGGATGAAAATCATTGTTGTCCTGCCCTCTCCTGCACCAGCGCTCAGGCTAAGTGACAGCCAGAGCTTTTCCCTCTAGTGCAGACTGGGGGGTTTCTGCCCCTCTTTGGCAGTGGTGGACTGTTGTCAGCCCCCTGTGTGTCTAAGGAAACGGTTTTCCAAGTAATCTGTTGGGATTTTACAGGGATCTGTTCCCTTACCACTTTCCTGCCTTGGGCATGGATGCTGGCTGGATCTCCACTGACCTTTTCCTGCTGCTTGTCAAAGCAGTTCAGTCCTTGAGAGATTAAGCAGTTACCTCCTGCAGGGTGCTGGATCCCGCCTAGGGGCAGCTCAATGGACAGAGAGGTCCTCACCAGAGAGGGTGGGCAGGAGGGTTTATTGTCCCCTCCAGCGCTTGGCTGGAAACACATCCCCGGTCTTTAGTTTGTGGCTCAAACAGTGCTGCTAGTCCATATTCTCTGACTGCTGGAAGTGGCAGCCTTTGAAATGAAAAAATTGGGTTAGCCAGTATCCTGCTTGAGCTCATAGAGCATGAATTTAGCTGCTCTTGTTTTATTTCAAGAAATTATATTAAGAAATGAGCAAAAGAGGCTGTGCATCAGAGGCTGCTTCTGCTGCAGACGTCTGCATGCAAAGCTGTGTTGCAGGGTGATTCCTTCTGGTGCTGCAAAGCTGGTGGGGAGAGCAGAGCTGTGGCATGGGCCAGGACACCTCTGGGGAGGTGCAGCTGAAGGGCAGTTCTTGATTGCTTTGGCGGCTTGTCTTTTGAGCCAGGTGTGGGCATTGCTTCCACTTGTTATGTGGTTGCTTGCATCTTGGTGAGTGCAATGAGCTGCTTTTTCCTGCAAGATGAGGACCCAGCCAGTCCCTGCTGCTGGGAGGTGGCATGCAGGTAACTGAGGTCCCTGGCATAAATGTCACACATGTGATGGATCTTGTGTCCTGTCCAGCATCAGCTCTGTGGTTGCAGCTACTTGTAGCTGACTGCAAAAATTCTGCTCTGTAAAATTTGGCCTGAATTAATCTGTTGTGGTTTGTTGTTTTTTTTTTTTCTTTAAAACTAAGATAAGACGATTTTCTGCAAAGGTGAAAGCTTGACCTTTGCAATAAAGTCCTTGATTTTCTGAAGGATACTTTGGGTTATTTCTGGGGTGTGCATGTGTTCTGCATGATAACAGTTATCAGGAAGACTGAGAATGGGGCAGTTGGAGATGCATAGCTGGTTAATTGATTTTAATGCCATGGAAACTCAATTTGAGTAGCTTTGTGCTTTTTTCTGACAGGGGAAAAAAGCTGCAGTAAGTGGAGGAGCAGCTCTGGGTATTTCTGTGAAGGGTATTTAAAGGAGGCTTGAACATGAGGGTTTTAACTATGCTCGTCCGTTTTTGTCGAGAGCTGGCACAGTTGGTGGTTTTGGCGTGAGCACAGCAGTGATCACAGGCAAGGCTTGTCTGGAGGTGTGAGTAATGCTATGTAAACTTAGGAAAACAAGAGAGGATTAGGTCTGCTTCCTTCACCTCTGTAAGAAGCTAGGACTGGGGGACCTCTGTCAGACGGCTGCTAGGATGTTTGGATGGTACCTCTGGGGATGCTGGTGCATCAGCTCCCTCCACTCAGCACAGCTTTGTGGCATGTACTTTTTTTAGGTGGGCATCATGCTCTTGCTGGTTTTGGGGGTGAGGTGGCTGGCCAGTCTGTGAAGGCTTGTGCTGGCAGCCCTGCTGGTACCCTGAGCTGCACCTGGGTCTGTTGGGATCCACCCATCCACCCCTGCGCTGGAGGAAAAGCAGGGTGGAGGTGGAGTGAGGGCTTGGGCCACCCCGTACTGGGGACAAGCCAGCCTGTGGGGACCATGTGGGGCTATGCTCTGCTCTCCCTCCACTCTCCTGGTGGCATTGAAGGCAGTCACATCTCAGGATGAAGGGCTGGCTTAGAGTTTGAATCCACGCTTCTGTTTTTCCATTCTTATTTTCCAGGGTTTCTCTGCAAGGAAGTGGAAAATCCCTTCTATGGGCTGCCGTGACAGCCTCAGAAATGTCCAGATGGATTTGAACTGTGGTGCTGCAAACAGCTTTGCGTATTTATTTTCAGCATCCTGCTGTCTGCTTTGCTTAAGAGCTTTTGCTAGATCCTTCACATATGGTTGTCCTTGCTCTTCTCCTGAAAACCATTTGAGAACACCCTTCAGGTATGGCAAAATCTCACTCACTCACTCACTCACTCACTCACTCACTCACTCACTCACTCACTCACTCACTCACTCACTCACTCACTCACTCACTCACTCACTCACTCACTCACTCACTCACTCCCCAAACATCTTGGAGAAATTTTGTTTTACCACTATTCCTTGGTAAGCTGAAAAGCTTGCACAGCTGTGGTGTGTTGCAGTTTGGGTGCATCAGCCTAGTCTGGAGACCTCAGGTAGCTCTTCACCAGGCTATTTTGGGTGGGTCTTTAGAAAAGTGAGTGGCTGGGCATGTTCAGCAGTGAATGGAGCTGTTAAAGTGTGTTTTAAGTGACTTCCCCCTGGCACTGGTAGTGTGTCCTGCTTCTACCCCCATTTCCCTCCCTGCAAAGGAGGGGTAAGGATTGCAAAGTGTGTTAATATTTCTGGGAGGCTACAACATTGGTAGAGTCCTTTGAGGTGTGCTGCTGACTAATGGGTTCATGTATGTGCTGAAAATGTTCAGCTTCCCAGTTAACCCATGGGAGGTATCCCTCCGGGAGGACTTTGAGCACAGCTTTTAAAGAAAATATTCTGCTGAACATATCAAGGAGAATATTCAATTGAATATAAGGGAGAAATTTTCTGTGATGAGGGTGGTGATGCACTGGAACAGGTTGCCCAGAAAAGCTGTGGATGCTCCATCACTGGAAGCATTCAACGTCTGGTGGGATGGGGCTTTGAGCAACTTGATCTAGTGCAAGATGTCCCTGCCCACGGCAGGGGGTTGGACTAGATGGTCTTAAGAGGTCCCTTCCAAGGCCTGATGTGTTACTGCCTCTCTGGAAAGGAGCAGGACAAATCCTGCTGTCCTGTTCTCCTCTAGCTATAAGGCTAGGGGTAGGTTTATCTTCCTGCCCAACTTGTTATAAACATTTATCTGACCCATCTTGGGCTGAAAAGCTGTTGTGTTTGCACTGAAGTGCTTGTTGCAAGTATGTTATTGCCTTGATGATGACTTCTCAACGTCTGACTGGGGAGCTGGCGTGCTTTTGGTAGTTCTCTCATGCTACTGGTATCTGAGGGGTTCATCATACATGCTTGGGTTGAAGGGGGTTGTACATCTTCCTGTTAAAAGCAGTGCAGACACTCAGCCTTGCTGTTGGTTACAGGGGTCCAGAGCTGTTTGCTTGAGCTTGAAGTTGCTCATGTTGCAAGATCATCACAGGAGGGGTGGAGAAAATTAGCATAAGGCTTTTAAAGAAAACTTTATTTCTCAAAGCTGGCAGGAAACACCCCATCCCCCTATTTAAGCTTCAAAGTAGGGTTTCATTTATGGTGGGTGTATCTGCTTGTGACAGGGGCATTAGCAAAGTTGCATGGTCAGGCTTGGGGTCTGTCGGGTCCCCCAAGGTCATGTGCCTGCTCTCTTGGCCAGGGCCACCCTTCTCTTTTACTGCTGATGGTGTAGGGGACTTCTCTGGCTGCTCCTGCTATGCAGAGCCCTCCTATTTCTCTGCCCCATTATTTTGCTTACACCCTTCACTCCTGATCTCGTGATGCTTCCTCCTCCCTTTGTAGGTCACCAAGTATTGCTCAGTCCTCTGCCCCTATGCTTCATAACTCTTTTTTTTTTTTAAGGTTCTGGTGACTATTTGCCACATGAGATGAAATAAAACATAATTGTCTCTTCAGCACTAGTTCAGTCCGCCAACAAGTGACATGTTGTGATGTCAAGGATGGAAAGAGGTCACTGGGGTGGTGACAGAGAGAAATGCATATTTTGGTGGACAAGTTGGAGCTGCAGGAAGGTGGCAGATCTTTGCTGCCATGAGTGCGTCATCCATGCTCTGCATTGCCCAGATGCATGGTCGTGTCTGTGGGGAGGAGCAGCCCTGGGGCGAGTGATGCTGCTGGGCACTGCGAGAGGGGAATCTGGGAACAGGGGGGCTGATTCCCTGGCACTTAGCTGTGTTCCGGTATATCTGTCTGCTGTGGGACAAAATGCTTTGTCTCAGAGCTGCGGCTGCTTTGGGAAGGCAGGCCAGGCCACCTTCATATGGGTTTGATTAAATCCAGCAGCACTTAGAGAAGCTACAAGCATCTCTGTCTGCCTTGCTCAGCAGTACTGGGAAGTGAGGAGTTTGAACTTTGCCAGTGTTGTTTCTGCAATGTTGTCTAATAGTAGCAATCATGTTGAGAAAGTTGTTAGAGGAAAAAGGAGCTGGAGGAGGAAGGGAGAAAACGTGGTCTGCACAGCAGTCATGCTGCTTTCCCCATATGCTGAGCCCTGGTGCAGGTGTGGGTCAATGCCAATGCGGATGAAGTCCTACAAAGCTAATGTAAACCCCTTTAGATGTAAGCCATGTGAAGCTGAGGTATGAATTTCCTTCCTGGGGGAGGAAAGTTGTCTTTCTGTACTTTTATAAATAAACTGTGACTGAAGATTATTGGCCAGGTTGGATTTGTCATGCTATTTCTGTCTTTGTAGAGACTCTATGTTCCGCTGCAGAACAGTGTTCAGTTACTGACTTCAAAAGAGAAACAGAAGACCCTTCTGGAGGTACATAACATAAGTAAATAACTCTTGTGTTTTGGCTATAGTGGTAATGTAAAGCAATGGGGAGAGTAATTATAAATGGTGATGGAAAACTTGTGCTTGAGGCTGGAGTCCAAGGTCTGTGGTCTTGTGGTCTGCAGCATTGTTTTTGTCCTTAGAAATGCCTTCATCCCTTCCGTAATGGGAAAGGAGAAAGGGGAAAAAGGGGGACTGAATGGATTACAGTTTTTCTCAGTTCTTTAAATACTAGCTGGCAATGGCTGATGTCTGTGAGTCATCCACAGAGACTGGGGAAAATAAGCAAGTCTCTTTTTCGCAGTCCAAGGTAAACCAATGCACTGCATGAGTAAATTTTCTTGCAGTTCATAACAAGGTCCAGTTGGCAGGAAATAATGTGAGATGTTGTCAGGCTGATCCTGTGCCTTCCCCTTGCTGGTTTGGTGCTTTGACTGGAGAAGTTGTCCCACCCTGTTTCCTTACCTCCCCCTGCTTCCAAATCCTCTCTCCATTGCAACATGCTTGAGGATGAATGTTCATCCACCATGTTCGTTGCTGTCCCCGAACCTTTGTGTGAAGAGAACAGGAAAAGTATATTAGATGTAGTGACCTTTGCTTCATTTGCATCATCAGAAAACCGTCTCCGTATGGCTGCGTAGAATTGTTTCCAGTAAAGCATATTTTTTTTTTCTGATATCTTTTCTTTGGCATGCAGCAGGTACTTTGCATGCCTGCAGCGAGGTGTTTCTGCAGCCCACAGAGGCGACTTCTGTCACGGTTTTTGCTCAGTGCTGCTAGATGTCTTTTGTGTGGCTAATGTACAAAAGGTTTATAAAGCAATCAGTGGGAAATATAAAACCATTTATATTATGAAACCATATGATAATAATGATGATGATGATGAAAAAATGGAAGCAGCCTGGCTCTGACATCAGATGGGATTCATCTGCTCTGCAAACTAGAAGAAATTGCACAAGTGCTGTGGAGCAGGAAATCTTCAGCAGCATCTCAGGGAGAGGAGTAGGGGAGTTGTGCAGGTGACCGCTTCCATCCTATTTATCAGCCTCTTTTCTGCCCCTCTACTTAGATGTTATCTTCAGTGCATTGCCTGTTGTGGAGATTTTTCTGGCTGAACAGCCTTGGTTTGGGACTCATTGTCTTGCCTTTTACCTTGGCTTCCTTCTGTGATTTTGGAGAAGTCTCCTGATGGCGTCATGCCGGGTACCTCCGCTGTGGTGCCAGGGCTAGGCAGGAGTGTCGTCGGGGCAGGGATCTAACACCCTCCCATCTATCGCGAGGTTGTCTTGGCATCCTTCCCTTTCACCAGCCAGTTCTTAGTAATATCACTAATTACTATTCTAACACATACAGGATTTGCCCGTTCCTGTATGCTGATGGGGATTGTGTTCTGACTCCTTGTCAGTGCCTTAAGAGAAGCCAGTGCTTTGAACAGGTACATTTGCTGCCCTCCTGGTGAGGGGGAGAGAATATGTATGTGTCCATGAGTGAAATATGTGCAAGGTTTGCCTTATGGGTATGGACTGACAGGTCTGTGGGAGAGTCTGCTCTACAGTGAATGGTTGTTTTCCATCCAGATATGTTGTGAAGACACCCAGGCAGAAGGTAGGGTTTGCACTTAGCCTTGCTGACAGCCCTCTGAGGAAAGCACTGGAAAACACAGCATCATTGCAGAGCACCTCCTGGGAGGCCACACTCCTTGCTAATGCAGGCACAGCCTTTTCCATCCTGTAGCACCAGGTGGGAAATCCTGGTTGACCTTAATGGCTGTGCATGCCGTTACTGTGCCATCCTGCTTTGCTGGCCTTTGGTAGCTCCCCTGTAGGGTGCATTTGCCCACTGTCCCAAGTGGGGGTGGAGGAAGTTGTTTTCATGTCGGTATCCAACCGTGAACAAATCTGGTGGGTTTTTTTTTTAAATGTACGACAAGAACAGCCTGTAGCAGCTTATTCCTCCCTGGATAATTACCACTCTGCTCTGCCACTGATTGCTATCAGAACCAGTGGAGTAGTGCCACCACTGCGCTGCCCGGTGCATCCTTTTGCCCGAGTTACTTGATGTATTTATTCCTTTAAGGCATCAATGCTCAACTGAAAAATCTCACCTCTGCTCTCTGCAACTGTTTGGCACTGTAAGTGGATCGGATTGTAGGCACCAAGATGCCAAACATGCTTTCAGTGATGCCCCTTGCTGTGCTACCAGCTTGTCTGATTGCACCTCGATTTCAATTCTTGCATTACTTTGAGGAAGAGAAAATATAGGGCTGGGTTGAAGGCTACATTTTTCAGTAATTGGAATTATGTTCCCAGCTGACAAGAGGTGTGTGCATGCAACCGCTGGAATTGGAGTGGAATATTTTGCCATTTGTGGTTGCTCAGGGGAGGGCTGAGAAGTGGGTAGGTGGTTGCTTCTGTGGGAGTGTCAATGGACAAGGAGAGATTGGCATGGCATGCTGAGCTCGACCCTTCAGCTTGCTGTAAGAGCTTACAGAGCAAAAGAAGTTCCCTCTGCAAATGTCCGTCCCTGATGGATCTCATCCCAAAATGGCATTGCCTTGCATTTGGCCTGCCTGAATGGCCCATTTGATTGTAGGAGGACATAATAGTAACTCGCTGCAAACTCACGTTTTCTTGATCCCTAAAAAAGTGAAATGGATTCATTATGAAAAGTAATCTTTCTTGAAAACCTGGTTCATCCAGGACTATCTGGGTGGTGCAGCAAAAGCGCTGGAGGAGTAGGAGTCAGGGTGGAGCTGTTTCCACCTAATTCCCCTGTATTTCCTGGGGTTTATTGCACCATGCAGGCAGACGTGCTTGCCACTTCAGAGCTTCAAGCAGAGCTGGTTAGTAGAGCACTGCCTGTGCTTCCCAGGCTAGCCTTCTCACTGTACTTTCCTTTTCTTAAATTAATTTTCTAGCATAAAAGGTGTCTTTAAAGGGAGAACAGTAATGAGAAGGGGAGCAGCAAAAGCAGGAGTGTCTCCATTTGCTAGCAAGCTGTCACAGGTGCGTCTGAATTGGAGGGAGCCAGCACTGAGTCAGTGCCCTGGACTCCTGGTGAATCAGGTGGCAAAAGCCCAAGTTCTCTTACACGCCTGAACTGAGTGAATTTCCTGTGATAGGGTTTTGCCTCCTGTAGTGGCAGTGTAGGGAGCGGTGTCTCATCCTCTTCCTCCTGTATGGGTTATGAGCAGCTTAGTTCACAGGGGATGCAGTCAAGTGGTGGTGGTGGCACTTCTCTTCCTGCCAAATGGGTGGAAACTTGATTTATCCCAGCGCCCTCAACCCTACCTCTCCCTCAGCCCTACCTTCTCCTTCCCCCCTCCGTGGGGTTTTTTAAGATGGGACAAGTCACAGTAGTTGCAGCTGTCTATCTGTTGAGCTTGATGAGATTCTCATGCAAATCTGGAGATTGTATACTCCTGGCAGGTCTGCTTGCACGCATTATCTACTACATTGTACTGGGAAGGGATCTATTTTCTGAAATGTGGTTTATTTTTAGTGAAGGCTTTCCCTGTCTAACTGGCAAAAGTTCAGCTTTTGCAGTGCGATTTGCAGAAGAAGCAATTTCACCAAATACTCAGGCTGGGGGAAGGGAGAGGAAATGTCGTATTAGCTAGCAAAAAGCTAAATGCTGACTTGAAAAAAATAGCTTGAGACTCTATTGTGAAAGCATAAGCATGGTAATGCAAGTTGAGAACAACATTGCATTTGCTGCAGTGGATGATTCAATTTGGGTTGCTCTCGTTTTCCCTCGTGACGACTGCCGCAGAGGTTAACCAACAGTGGATGGGTAGGAACTGCTGTTTAGGGTCTAGTGGTTGATATAGCCAACCTTTTGGCCTGACCCTGAGCAGTGAGTTTGCTAACTCACTTTAACCGCAGCATCCATGGGAAGAGTACATCTGTGCAGTGCATTGCACTGTCCTGTTGCACCAATCCTTGGGGCCACTGGAGACTCACCAAGGGTCAAGCTTTGTGATGATACAGGCCATATCAGCCCCATGTTTGAGTATCTATACTCTGAAATGAATAGAGTGGTGCATGGGATGTCCTGGGGCAGTGCTGCAGCTGTCTCCTCCTTTCTTCCCCAGCTGCTGCTCGGGGGACAAACTGTTTTCATACGCCTCATTGCTTTCACCAACTGCTCCTAACCAGTCTGGGTCTTGAACTAGCTTCTCACGTGAACAGCCATCCTTCAGACGTGCAAAGTTCTTTCCTTCTTGTTCTTGCATCTCCCCTGACATTTCCACCACTACTTTTACAGGGGCATATTTGTTACCGTTAGCTGTTAATGCTGCAAACACCAGGCATCCGAGGATGACACCAAGGAGGGGATGACTCTCTCCAAAGCCTTTGATAGTTACTCCTCTAACAAATGAGGCTTGGCTGCACGTGTGGGCACATAAATGATTTCTTTGCTGCTGCAGGTTAACTCCTGCAGTTTGCTGTATCCTTCCTTTCCCCCACCCTGTAGCAGACAATTGCACAGCAGCTTTGTCACGGTTGCATTAAGAAAACAGGGAGAAATTGTTGAGTCTCAATTTTCTTCTGAATGTTTGGAAACCAGAATAACGAGGGGAAGTAGCACTAGGATTTTAGGGGAATTCTGCATTCAGTCTGAGTGGGTGTATGTTGCCTGCAGGTGACGGAGCTGTATCTTTGAAAGAACTGGGGATGAAACTTTTAAGTGTTGTTTCAGTTGCTGGGCTAGAAGTGCTATGAGAATCAAGGTAAGAGCACCCATCAGCTGTTGAGAGCAGTAATCCTCCTGGTGGAATTAATCTAATTTAACATGATAAAAGAATTTATGTAGTGGGGGAAGTCTCTGCCATTTCCTGCTGAGCTTCTTGAGAAGACTGGGAAAATAAAGTGCTGAAACTACCCTCTTTTCTCCAGGGGGAGGCTTATGTTTTTCTAAGACCTGTTATTATCTTCCTGTTGAAAAACCATCTGTATTAGCTAGCAAATTAGGACTGTTAGCTACTCAGTTTTCCCTGGGGACTTGCTCATTGTGAACCTATTTGCAAATTCCCTGCCCACGTGGGATGCAGAATATCTTGCATGTGTCCCAGCATTGCTGCAGCTTGGCCCTGTGCTTACCATACCTCCGATGACCTGTGGATATAGAGGTTTCACGAGTTTGAAGCTTTTCCGTTAGGAAAGTTTGTGGGTGGTTGTTTTTTGGTTTTGCTTTTTCTTCCCCCCCCTTTTTTTTTTTTCTTATATTGCTAATTATTTCAGGGGAACTCTTATCTTATTAGTGCTTTCTCCCTGAAAGGTATTTATCTTCCTCTCTGTCTCTTGCCCTCAGAGATTGGAAGAACCCTGACATGTTAGGAAAGCCAGTCTCTACTTTAAATGGCCTTAAGCATGTGAATATTGAGCTCAATTTCCTCTTACAGTGGCCTGTTACAAAATGAGCAGGAATCTCAGGGCATCTGTGGATCAGCTTTTCTTCTGACACTTGGGGGGAAAGCAAGGAGGGTTTTGTCCCAGTGGGTGAGTGCTTGGAGGAAGAAGTGTCCATCTTGAGTTTTGAGTACTCTGGCAGGAAAATAGTTCTCCTGTCAGTAAATTTTTGCTGATATGGTTAAACTATGTTTAAAGTATGTGGGCATATATTGTAATCTGCTGGTGAAAATGCCATGAAAATAGCCATGTGGGCTTGGACCAAAGGTGCACCTAAACTGCTGTGGCCAAAGCAATACCCTGTCTCCAGTGGCATTAGAGGAGCTGCTCTGTAAGGAGCTGGGTGGAAGCTGAGCAGCCTAATTCAAGACTCCATCTGCTCTAGCCTGACTTTGTGTCTTGCAAATGTGCTGGGTTTTGAGCAGGCTGAGAGCTTTGCTTGGCTGGTAGCCTCCAGTGCCAGGTAGTCTGGCAGGCGAGGAGCAGCCATGTCTATGGCTGAACGCTGAAACCAAGGTCTAAGGTCTGCATGTGCAGTTCCAGCAGTGGGAAGGCTGTCTCTGGGTTACCTGCAGTGAAGGACGGAGCTGACTTTTACAAGGTTTAGATCACCTTTTAAGAATCTCTGTTTAGTGCAGATGAGCAGTTGTGGCATGCAGATCTGTTCTTTGGGCATTTCACAGTTCTGTGCTTACCCAGCCCTCTAAGCATGACAGCGCCAATTTAAATGTCTTTCAGTTTGCGTTCACATGCAGAGATCTCGTGTGGCCCTCATGGAGGGTCAGTATTTGGTGCCTGTCTAAATTGCTACTTGTCCCTTGAGGTTGTTCTGCTTTGCTCTGTAATTACTTGCCAGCTTTGCATTGCATTGCATGCTTCCCAGCAGCTTTTGCTGCAGTTTTTAAAAGGGAAGATAAGGAACAGCAGTCAGATGGACATCTGGGAGGGCTGCTGGTATTGGGCAGGGGGAATGATTTTAGCTCTGGTACTTGCATGCTCTCCAGGCAGATCCCACTGCGACTCTTAATGAAGTTTCCCATTCCTTGGCTGACTTGTTGGAAAACCCTTTTCACTCTGAATTTGGTTTGAAAAGAGGAACACCCCCACAGACGGCTGCTCTTCAGTTGTCATTTATGTTGGGGGCTTTTATGTTCCTTTTTGCATTACCCTCAGGTGAAACCCAGGCTTGCTGCCAAAAAATGGATCCCAGAATTAGAAAGGAACTAAACACTAAGGTTATTCTGTTTTTTCTCTCTGAGCTAGAAATGCAATGGGCTAGCTAATATTTTATCAGTTCACAAGGGATGGTGTTGCTTTTTCTTTTTGGCTGAGTTTCCACATAGTTCACTTGTTTGTTTTCCTCAGATAAAAGATACAGCTTTCATTAAGGCTTGTTTTGGCTGTTTTTTGCTCCTTGCTTGAGACTGAATGGTGCCACTTATTCTAGGCAAATGCCAGTGCTCTGCTTTGGAGTCCTGCTGCTCTCATCTGATAAGGACGTTTTGGTTTTTTTTTTTTCCATCCGAAGTAGCTCTCAGAAGAATTGCTGGATTGTTAAATAATAAGTAGTATTTTTAAGTCTTTGAGATACTGTAACTGAAGGCAAGGGAAGGAGAGCAATAGATTTGCTGGAAGCCTTGGGTTTGGTGTGCTGGTGACTTATGAAACTGAGGCTATGGCATCTTGCTTGGATCCCTTGTTGGGATCCAGGATGCTGTGGATGGTGCAGTCTGCATGCACTCTAGTTTTCTGGCCATACAGGATCTTTGGTCTTGCATTGCTCCTGGATTTTTAGCCACTAGAGGAGAAGCAGAGTTAAGTCACGGCTGGCTGGCATGCAGCTGTGGTTGGACTTGACTCTCTAAGTGCCCTTGAGAGGATGCTGGAGGGTCCTGCACTGGGTTGCCAGGGTGCAGGAAGATGAGGCTGAGGAAGAAGGTGGAAAGGGCAACATGAGGGCAAAGCATTTATAGAATTGTGGCTTGCAGTCTACTTCTTTGTTTACATTCTCTAACCCTGCCAAATTACTGTGACAGGGCCCAGGGTAGGCTTTGGTAGGCTGGAAAGATGCTGGTGCAAGAGGTGGCTGGTACTGCCAGGTATATTAACTCATTCCTGAAATACCCAATTTTTTAAAAAAAATTTTCTAGGGTAGCTGGTTTTGGGGCCTTGCTGGCTATACTTTGAGTGGAAATAGGACTGTCTGGAGGCTGCTTTAGAAGGGCAGGGACTGGTACTTGCATGGTGTGCCGTGATGCTGACAGTGCTGTCATCAGCGAGGACCACACTGAGGAGAAGCGCAGTCTCCCAGTGATTTAGCACATTGCATTTAAATACGCTGAGATTTATCGTGCAAGATTGGTGGTGGCTTGAAAGATGCCCCTGCTGCCTCTCTCCTGCAATGATGATGTTTTAAAGGAGGGATCTGTGGAAGGAGATGAAGCAGCAGACATGTTTTCTTTAAGTAATGGGAGGGCAAGTGAGATGTTTGTTGCTGTTCCCATGCACAGCCCCAGATTTATTCCATGTGCATGTCATCCCATCTTGGGGGGGCCCTCACCCTTTACATTAGGAGGTGTAGCTTGTTTCTGAGACAAGGGAGGATAGAGAGGGGCTCACACGGCTGACAGGCGCCTCCACAATCCTTCCCTACACAATCATTCCTTCATTCCTTGTTTTCTGCCCCGGGCATGGTGCTAAGCAGGGGCAGCCTGGGGGCGTGGTGCCAGCAGCCTGGGTGTGGTGGCTGGGCTGGTCCCACGCCTGGGTGGGAGCTGTGGGAGGAGCGGGGTGGGGAGGACCGCCGGCTGCATCCCTGGGTGGTGCGAGTGCTGGGACCTGCCACAGCCCCCACGTGGGTTTCTGCTAAATGCACTCCTGGATTAAACTGGGTAAAAACCGGGCTTGTGGGAGCTGGGATAAACAGCTCGACCACTGCAATTTTCTTTTTGGTCTTCATTTCCTAGCGTGCAACTACTGTAATTTCTCAGTTACTTTTATCATCCTTGATTTCTGAAAATATGTTTTTCTTTTTAGCTCTTTCATGAGGGTTCTGGGCAGCGTTTTTGCAAAGCTATTGTGGGCATTTCCCCTTCTCTCCCAGCAGCAGCTTTCATTTTTTGAATGAACGGGCCAGCATTGTTCACATTGTCTTCCAATTTTATGGGCTTTTTTTTTTCTTTTGTTTCCCTTTCGACTTTGACTAAAGCAGTCTCCTCAGTGCTTCTGGAGTCCTTTGGGTCACTTTGCAGAAAATATTTTTTTCCTGTTACAGAAGGTCTCGTATTCAAAGTTCCAGGCAGGAAAACTGCTTTTGTAGCACTCACATTTGAGTTTCTTAAAGTGTGATTATTGTGGGCTTTTGCTTGGTTTTTGGCCAGGTTTTAGTTAAGGTCGAACTAAGTTCATCCTTAAGCAGGACTTCATAAGCTTGGTGGAGTTGACTTCTGTTGAAACGTTTTTAATGACATAACAAAACCTTGCTACTTCTGGTTTCCACATAGCATCCTACTTGTTAAATCTGTTCTGCTCTTCCAGCCCAATGCCTATTTTTGCCCTGCCGATTCCCTCCAGAAATAACAGGTTATTATTAGGATCTGTATGCATATGCATTTACCAGGCTTCACATAGCTTTGCACTGAAGATGTTTATCTCTCTAGCTGTGTTGAACTCAGAAGCTGGTCCCTGCGGTCAGCATGGCATACATCTGCAAACCTCGCTTGGTTTGTTCAGAGCGTGTTCTTTTGGCTGTGCAAAGACTTAGGTTTGCTTCCCTAATTTAAAATGAGCTGCAATAATGAATTTCTCCACTCAAATTTTTTTGGAACTAAATATAATTTAAGTGAGAAGTGGGCTTTATTTGCATTTTGGGGTTTTCTTCTTCCCCTTTGAGCGCTGAATACTGGTGAAAGGCTTTGGGTTATATCAGCCTGGGTAGATGGTATTTGTGGCATAGCAGTGATGTCTTCTAGGATGCATCTGACTTCTGCACTCTGCTAATGAACATTGATCTTGTTGAGGGGGACAAGATCTCTCCTGTTGGGTACCAGCAGTCTGATGATCTAGCAGTGGGAGGACTGTGCTGAGCGAACTGCTAGGGAACGGGATGCAACCCACCCACAGCAAGTCACTGAAATCTTCTCAGCTGCCAGCTAATCACCATGACCTTGCAGTGTTTGCAGCTTGTGATGTGATGCTCAGGAGATAAGTTTCTTGAGTGTTAACAGTTTGAACGGTGCAATCCCAGTACTTGCCACAGCTTACCAATTGAGTTGGATGTGCTCTAATGAACAACATGCTCCTCAGCTATTGTGCCCCGTAAGATAGAAGAAAAAGAAATTAAAAAAGGATGGAGGGGAAATCTCTAGACATGTAGAAATTAATAAATTTTTCTCAAGTTGCTGTTCTCATTTACCTTTTGAATTAGCTTTTTTCCAGTGTAACACCAGAATTTTGCAATAAAATCCACATGTGAGAAACCAGTGGTGCGTCTTCCAGTCAAAACAGCCTCCATGCCATCTGACTACTTCAGTGGTCATAGAGAAATGTTTGGATTAAGCAGCTAGAGGCCAAATGCATGCTGAATGAATTAGTTTCTCCCCTTTATACTGTAATGATGATGCCGTTAGAGAAACCACATGAGAGGAGTATTTCTGAGAGCATCTCTTCCGAGTTCATGTGTTTAAAACTGCAAACTTTCGTACTTTTAATCACAGTTAAAACCCCTCTGGGTTTTTTTGGAAAATGCATTTCCTTGGTTAGCTTTTGTGGCAGGGCATCTGTAGTATGCGTGCTTGCTGCTGGTGATGGCTTGGTCTTGGAGCAGAGGAGGTTGTGTCCTCCTGTTTCAGTCCTTGACCTCTTTTCAAGTCATGCCTCTCTGTGTCAGCCCCTCTGAGAAGCTTGGTGATGGGTGTGGAGGGATATTAATTTTCTTGAAAATTAAGCAGTGCTTGCTTGTATTGACCTGGAGTAATACTCCAAGCATGGTGATGACTTTTACATCCATAGGAAAAGATGCACTTTCCTTCTTTAACCTTGTTTCACTTAAGGTTGCTCTAAGCAGCTGTTTCTTTGGCTGCTTCCAGATACCAGCCAAAAATACTGGTGTTCAGCCTTCAGAAGGCTTTATCTGTAGATTTAATGAAGGAATAATTTAATGAAGGACCTAACCATGTCACTGCAGCATCCCTTAGGTAGGTGTAGTCATGATTACCTAAAAATGCCAAAGGTATAAGGTAAGAATTTGATTATGCTCCTCCTTGAAAAACCTGGTTAGAATTAGAGGCCAATTTAAAAAATGTAATTTACAGAAGGACTTGTAATTAGCAGTTGTGTGAATCCTGAATTCAGACAGTTGTGTAAATTATTTCTGAGTGAAAACGCTATTTCCTTCTCTTTCTGCCATCAAAATTGTAGATGCCCTTCAGGCCTCCAAGATGAGACAAGTTAATAGTCATCTCCGTGCTGCAGTGGTTGCTCTCTGACTCTTTTTGCCTGGTGTATTAAAAACCCTCTAGGTAGGATGGGTTGTGTTTAAATTACCTGGTCCTCTACCTCAGTTAAGAAGCTCTCCTGGACAAATATTTAATGTTAGTGTTGAGAGACAACATTTATGTAAGTAGCTTGATGCCAAGGCTATTGGTATGTTATTGGGGGAAAAAATTTGAAATGAAAAAGGGAAAAAAAATATCCATGAACTATACAGCTTGCTTGAGCTTTCTAGCCTTAGAGGTTTGGCAGGCATGTTGTGAAAGAGACTCCTGCTTTTCTGATGGGAACCTGTTGGATTAAACTTTCTTTGAGTCAAGGGACTTTCTGTGTCTAGTATGGAGAAGCCTGCAAGCATACCCAGCTCACAGTGTCTGTGGAAAAACCAGCTGCTGTGTCTGCTTGTGAGTGGTTGTCCTGGGGATCTGCCCAAAAGTCTTGTTTTTTCCATGGCTTCAGCACAGCATCAGGCTTGGCACGCTTTGTCATGCAAAATAATATGGATAGGGGTTGCAATTGGCACACCTTTTAAAGAGCCTACTATTATAAACTTGCCATAACACATTAATTATGCTGTTGAGGTAACAATAGTAGTATACTAGTATAGCTAAAATAGCTCCTAAATGTATACTACCAAGGATCGCTTTGGTTCTGTCCTTCCAAGTCGGCATGCTGCAGAGGTTCAAGGCAGTCCTGTTCTGCTGTACTTGCTCGCTCATCATGTTTGTATTGGTGTCCATGATACAGTAATTACCTGCTATCCCTAGTAAGATTGCAAAAGCTGCAAGGGTGAGGCAGACTTGGTGGTAATAATTTAGAAGCTAGATGCCTAATGTTTTCTTAATACTTGCAGTTGTGCGCATGAAAATATTACTTATTTATTGATATGATACAAACACCCTGCAAAATGCATAGTGTGAATTTTTACCTATGTAAAACCATACTTGTAGAAATAACTATTCATATTATACTTAATATATCTAATGAAGGATTGCCCTTGATATGGGACTGAACTTGAAAAGTCACAGCAGTTGTTCTTACTGAGTACTTTATATGCTGTATTGATCTGCAAATTGGGCAATCACCTCCTTTTTGGTGGGAAACATGACCTTACTGAGGACAAGTCTTTGGATTACTTTCAGTTGCATGTTATTTTCCTTCCAAATCTAGAATAACCATTTCTGAAAGTAGTCAGGGAGGCAGATGCTTACTGGATGCTCCTGAGTTCTTGAGAGGATTTTTGGGACACCCTCTGCAGCAAAGAGGCTAGGAGCTGTCAGCCTTCTCAGTGTAGTAAGCTTGTCCCTAGGTGTGCTCTGTCTACAGAGCAGATGCTGGAGGGCACCACGTTGGTGTGTGTTTTGCAAGCTCTGCACTGAAGCACTCTGCTTGGTTTGAGCTATGAAATTGCTGTATCTTTTTCCTGGAGGCTTAGCTATTCTTAGCTATTAGCTATTACCCTGGAACTGAAGAGGAAGAAAATCCAGCCATTATTAACAGATCAAAATGAGCAGGCTGCCAGCCTGCCTAATGCACAGGTTATGCCGCAGCCTGGAGCTGGGCTTTTTGTTAAGAGCAACTCAAATAAGAAAAACAAGCAAACCTCCAAACAAAACAGAAACCAAAACAAACAAAGGAAGCATCTGCTCTTCAGATAAACTGATAGAGGTGAGGGAGGTAAAAACAAGTCAGAGACCTCCAAAGGCTTGTTGCTTTGGCCAGAAACATGCAGTTTGGAGATGGCAGGCATTTCATAGTCCGATGATGGTGATGCAGTTGTTCCAATGGTGCAATCCAAGGCAAAAGCAGTCTGGGTGACGAAGACTGGCGGAAGATGCTGAGCTAGGATGCAGGAATGCCATGTCTCGGGTCTTGCTCCATTGAGACGAGTTGAGATGCACCTCTCTAGGGCAGCTCCAGTTCTGTTTTCCACCATGGTTTTGAAGTGATGAGAAGTACAGTGGGGAGGAAGGGAACCTGGTCCCAGCGTTTGCCTCCATTTTGAGCTTGCGTGGTAAAGCAGAACGCAGCGCTGGTGTGTGGCAGAACCGAGAGACTTGCTCAGCGGCTCTGAACAAGCATCTCCCCATGGCGGTACAGTGGGAGCCCTGGTCTGCAGAACACTTAGCTTCATGCTGAGGTGAGTTGGTTTACTTGAAAGACTGGCACAAGGCCAGGATGCTTAGTGTTTTTATTACTATAGAATTTGTAGTGCTGGGTTAAGGGTGCATCCCTTGCAAACATGGGAGCAGGAGAGCTGTTTGTTCTGGTTATTCTCCTAGTTGCCAGAAGCCCAGCTGGTACAAGGTGGGAGAAGAAATGAGAGAAAGGGTTGTTTTAGCTGGATGCTGAATGTAAAGAGCAGGTACGACGTGCCTGTGGGCTGCATTGTCGGCATGTAAATCTAGTGAACAGGAGAGAGGACAGATTGCTTGTATTGGCACTGCTGTCAGCTCTCATTTTCTCACAGCTGGGGGATCATGAATGCACAGACCCCATTGAAGGGATGTCCTGGTTTTAACCTTCTCAGTGAAGGGATTTGTCTGCCCTGAAGCATAACACATTTCTGCATGTACCTTTGGAATAGCAAAGGGTTTCACACCCCTTTGCTGAAAGGTCCCTGCCATCCCTGGAGGTGTCTAGTGCCTCATCGCTTATCTTCTCCTCTCTGTGGAGTGAGAGGTGCCTGGCCCAAAGTTTTTGATTATGGTCATTGCTCTCATTGTTACTGTCTGTAATGTCTGTAGAGCTCGGAGGCTTTTATTTAACCAGCAACTGGTGAGAGTATTGTCATAAAATTTTAGTAACCTATCATTTTAATAGTTTTAAAAGTCTTGGCTCCTTGTATTCAGAAGTGAGTAACCTGGTGTGAGAGTGCGTCGCTGTTCATAGTGTGCACGAACACTTGAAGCAGCTGCCGAGAGGGAAAAGTACAGGAGGAGGGCAGAGAGACAGGAAGATTTTGTCAGCCTGGTTGGAAAGTCTCTACAGCAGTGAGCAAATGCTTCCTCTTGTGCGCACACGCAATTTCTGACATCGAGGCAGAAGACTGAAAGGTGCCTTGGCTTGGAGGACAAGTTGAATGATCTGCATAAAGTCCTTATGATCTTCCCTCTTGAGGCAGAAGTGGCTAAAAACCTTTAGGAGAAGAGACCTCCATCTGATTTTTGTTGCTGCTAATTTGTCCTAGGTGGTTGGTTGTTGCACGGAGAAGGATTGTTGATCTCTGCTCCGTATTACTGGTGTTGCATTTCCCTCTGGTTCAAGGGAGATGGAGATGTCCTCTGTGTGAGCCGTTAACCTGTTTCCCAGACCTTGCTGCGTTCATGCATCTTCTGACCGAGCAACCCTGAAGTGAGGCTGATCAGCTTCCTCCCTACAATGAACGTTTCCGCTGTTAATGAGACATTTTTGTTTTGGAGGAAAACCACGCACAAAGCTGCCCTGGCAGGTTTGCTTGTGCCAAGGTTCAACTTGGACACTTGGTCAAACAGAGAATCAGCTTGGAAACAGTGCCCTGATCCTTCAACTGCCAGAGGACAAGTGCAGGAATAAAGTGGCTTAAAACCCCCTCTAGTCACCATTATGACACAGCACCATCTTCCTATTCCTTGTGTGTGTACTAGTTTTTTACAGCCTTCCACTGTCATCTGCTAACTAACGGTTTTGGTAAGTGTTTGCTGTGGTGTAGAGAAGTATCCTGGCATGTCTTCCTGGAAGCTCATCCTGTTTGGTGGTGCAAGAATTTTATACGCACGATCTGCTTGTTGCAGTGTCAAGGATTGCAGTGGCTGGTGTGGCAGGGATGTCCAGGCAGATGGAGATGCCTATTGACCTCACATTTCCTCTGTAAACCCTCAGATTTCCTCTGTAAAGCTTGTGGCCCATTAATCATGACGGCGGATGCCTTTTGTAATGGGCTGATGGTTGTGGATGCTAGATAAAGTTTGTGCAACTCATTGGGGATCTCAGTCCTGGAGTCTGAGCTGCCTTTGGGTTGACGAAGGGTTGCTGCACTTGTTATTGTCCATTTGAACACTTGCAGTTTCTGTTTGAGTGACACGCTGTGGAGAAGACAGGATGTGCTTTGTCCCTCTGCCTGGGGCAGCATTCAGATGTTTCCCATCTGAATCCTCTGTCCAAGAAAGAGCAGGTGTGGTGGCTGTTCTCTGCAAGGACAGTTAGAAGTATCTGATCCCTCCTTGGTCTACTTATCTTGTAGAGCCCTGGCAGAGATGGTCTCTTAAGATGCCGGGATAGAGGACTTAAATGCTAGAGCCCAAACCTTTCCCAGCTCTGCTGTAATGACATGTATGGTAGCTCAATAGTGGAAGATCTGCCACACTGGCTCCAGCCAAGGTCCAGCTTGGCCACTATCCCTGCCACAGTGATGACCAGAGTGGATCCTCAGGGGAGGAGAATGAGTCACTGGGTTTAACAGCCACAGACAGTCTTGTTCTCCTGCAGTTCACGGGTTACTTTGCAGATACTTTATATAACTGGCTCTGAGTAGCAGAACATGCCACAGCTGAGTTGTGGATCCCAAGGAAGTTTCCTCCTTCTGTTTGACTTTTTAAAATCTTTTGTCTTGCGGTCTTTCACTGTGAACCGTTGTTCTTTGTTCCTAACATGGTTTACATTATACCAGTGGCTCCTGCAGGTTGTTTTCTTTCTTGCCTTGGTACATAGATGCCTTTTTGTGATGACCGTGGCTTAATATTTCAGGGTGATATACTGTCTGCCTTGACTGTGCTGCTCTGGAGCCTGCATTTAGATAAATGCTTTGTGCATGTTTTGAAGAGGATTAGAACTGACCTTCTAATTGGAGAGAAAATAGGGTAATTGTAGACTTAGTTGAAAAGTGTTCTGTACTTTATTGCATTGACTTTCTTCCTGGAGTTGTTGTTGAACATACTGAAGAGAAGGAATTTGGAAACATGCCTGCGTGACCCCACATCTATTACTCAGCAGGCATTTTTGTTGCACATCTTGCATTTATTCTCTAACTGAAACATTAGGCAATTTATCAGGCTTTCCATTCTGCAGCTGGACACCTATTTGCGCTGTCTGTCTTTCCAGCTAAAAATGAAGTGAAAGCGATGCTTGCTAACAGCATGGTCTCAGCGGTTCATCTAGAGGAAGACAGAAGTTGGCTGCTCTCTCCATTTAATCACTCAGTTAAAAGTACTGAAAGCTGCAAACAAACTCAGTTCAGTTTTCCATATGCTCTGATAAGAAAATAACTGGCCCCATTTGCTCAAAATTGGCAGAGTTTATGTCCATACGCATAAAAATCCAACACATCCGAAGCCCAATTCGCAGGTTCCTATGCAAGAGCACTACTGCTTGAGATGGCTTGATGGAAATAATAATGCATCCAGTGAATTGATTGTCCTGCTCCACAATAGATAGTACCCTTTCTAACAGCTTAATTTACTGTGGTGCATGGGGAGGACATGGATGTTGGCTGTGGGCTTTTCCAATCTTCTCTTAGCAAAGATTTTTCTTTATATGTCTATGGATTTCTGCTTTGTACTTATAGAGGTATTACTTGGTATGGACTTTGGAGGCAAAGGGGAAGCTGTGCCAGTTACCATGAACAGTGAGGGCTCTTGCTCGAGGTGACTGATGAAGGGAGCAGGCTAGAAGTTAAGCCTACAAACCTCTACTGTGGCAAGCCTTGTGTTTTCTCTGTGCTGGTCCATGCTGAGACGATTAGAGATCCATTGAGAGGATCGGAGATCCAGCAGCAGCAATAGAATAAAAACTGGGTGGTGACTGGGTTTGGTGAAACTTTTCCTGTGTGTCTTGGTTTCTCTTTCCTATGGGATTTCCTGAAAACTCTCACCTTCCCTGTCCTCTGGTGCCTGGTGTTAGATCAGGTTGAGAAGGGCCTTTGCTCATGGTGAGGGCTCCCAAACACTGAGATGACTAATTTACTTGATGATGGGACTGAGCAGAGGAAATAGCTGCCTGCCTGGCTGAGCGCTGATGGCTTGGTGGGACTTCTCTTGCTTTTTGGGTTGTACCATGGTACCTGTCATGGTTTCCCGTGAAGCTTGTATTCTCTGTGCTTGTGGGATTTGTTGTTCACCTGGTACCAGAACATGACTGATATTACTTTAGGAATAGCAGCAGCAAAACCAGGCTGCTGTCATCTGCTCTCCGAAAAGCTTTTGGCTGCTGTTTTTCCCCGGTGCACAACAGAGCACTGCAGACTTCTCCATCTTTTGCTCCAAATGCAAGCAGCTCTCCTTGGTCTTTCATGTTCCTGAAGAAGCTTATGGCAACACAACACCAAAATTCTACTGTTCTGGTTGAGGTTTGCCATGGACATGCCCCTCCCCTGAAGGGAGGTGAAGAGCATTGACCAAAGATGACAGATGTTATGCATTAAACAAGGTGACCTGCCACAGTGTAGTTGGTTTTAGTGGTCCTAGGAGCTAAACTTCCATGGGGTTTGGTGTGCTCATGTGTCCCTTCTACCATGAGATAGAACTCAGGCACAGTCTGGCTTTGCAAAGCAGAGCCAAATGCTGTTGGAGAGCTTTCTCCTGGCCTTCTGTCTTCCCCCTGGAGCAGAGCATGCAAAGTGCCAATGTGAAGTCAAGGGGCTGGTGTCCCACGAGGTGCATGGCGCAGGGGATGGAGAAGCCTTGCAGCAGGTTGGGAGCAGCGAGCATCTGCGGTTGTGCCAAGTGTGTTATGTACCCGTGTGCCAGAGAGTGTCTGTCAAGGCTTGGGTTTACAGAGGACCTCATTAGTTAGGGCAGCCAGATGATGTGGCAGGGGGCCCAGGTTTGGGTAAGCTTTTGGGCAGCTGCTTGAAGGAGGCAATTGCTGAAACATTCATAAACTTGACTGAGGAGACTCTTCCCAGTTGCCTCATCCACGGTAGAGTTGGGGGAGCTCAGTCAAGAGCTGCTGTTCTCATCCCAGGGGAGGTGGCGGGGAGCAGCCTTGGGAGCCTGCTGCTGCCTGACATGCTCCTCTGTGTTAATTCTTTATGTTAATTCCCATAATAAATTTCTGCCTTCAAAAGCCTAAATGAGCAGAGGTCTGCCAGAGCATTGCTAGGAGTGGTAGCTTTCTCTACTTTTTTTTTTCCTCCTGTAAGGTCGAAAGAAGGTGCTCTTACAATCTCAAGAAAAATAGCAACAGAACAATGCTAAATACTGGCTATAAAAAACCTACTTCTCTGCTGCGTGCATGTTGCAGTGGCAATGAGGGCATCTCATGCAAGCCCCTTGTTGTTTTAGCTTTTTTCTTTGCTGCTTATGTAAGTTTAAGACTCTCTTTAGTATTATTCTCCTATATTTAGAAATAAGGGCACAATAGTTCAGCCTCTGAACACCTTCAGTCTTTGCGTGTCCCACAAGATGGCTAGGAGGCGTGCTGGTAACTGCTTTTATGGCCCCATGTCCAACACGAGCTAGGCTGACCCATCCGGTTGCAAGCATTTCCCCAAATTGTTGTTGTCTTGTTTTCCTTTATAAGCTTTCTCCTGTTTCCTTCTGAAAATCAACACAGCGGATGGTGGCAGGAGCAGAGTTGGGGAATTCAAAATTAACTGCTGAACTTATCCTCAGTTCACCCCACTCGCATCTCTCACCATGGCAGCCTGCGTTAGCCTGATGTTGTGTTAGCTGAAGAAATGAATTTTCTGCTGCATGAAGAATTGGCTAATCATTACGTGACTCGGTTCCCCATTTAAGAATATGTTCTTTAAATCTTTAAAACTGCCTGTCTTCTCCTAAGCTTGCATCGCTGTCTAACGAGGATGGATTTTATTATAAAGTCCTGCAGCAGTGCTGTCGTGAATCCAGTGCTGCTTCCTATAGACAGGTGCAAAGTGTCTTTCTGTGCGTTGTTTGGGGAGTAGCCTCCATAACAGAACAGGACTTGAAGTTTTCCTTTTTTTTTTCTTTACATTTTTTGGGAGCGTATTTTTGCAGACATTGTAGTTAGTGGCTTCATAACAGACTGTAGTGGGATTTGGAAAAAAGTCTGCTAAAACTGTATATAAGGGATAGTGGAACAGTTAGGTCATGTTAAAGTTGCAAGACTTTTTTGCTGCTGGTGCGTGTGTGTTGGTTTGTTTTTGTGTTTTTTAGTGAATGCAGAACTATGAATGTTTTTCTTTAAAAAAAAAAAAAAGGCCTACTGTCTTAGACAAATGTCCTTTTTTTACAATGGTGTGTTTTCCCAGTTAATGGCTTTTTTTAGTGGGAGCTGCCCTGTTCTTTCCATCTGATCTCTGTGCCCCCACCTCTGAATGTTTCCATTTCAGAAAGGAGGACAACGCTAATCCAGCAGACAAACTTCAAAAGTTGCCATGCAGGAAAGTGTCACAGTTCTGAGGCGTTAGGAATGAGCAAGGGGGAAAAATAATAATAATAAAAAAAAACACAAACAAAACCAAAACAACCCAAACACTAAAACCCCTTAAACTTCTACTGCCATTCAAAGATAACAGAACTTGCTTCTTGGTTCCTCCAGTCCTTGAGATGCTAAAATACTGGAGTTGAATAATCCTGTCATCCCCTAAAAAGAATTGGAGAGATTTAAGAGCACTCAGTAGTTTTTAAAGAAAATCTGGTGCTTTACCTATTGAAAGCTGCAGTTGTGCTGTTGCTCTTGGTGACTTAAAATGGGACTTTTGGGTGTTGCTTAGCTTCAGAACACAGGTAAGGGCTCTCTTTCTCCATATGCCATCATATTGCTGGTGTTTTTCATACTGCAGACCCCAGTGGTACCCAGCAGTCATGCTTAGGCAATGTTTTTCTGTCCAAGCCTCATAAGAGCCCATTGAGAGGGAAGGGGAATGGCTTTTTTTCAAGAGCAGCTGAATGCAATGCCCTAGTTACCATGGTTTTTTTAAATGGAGTACTTCAGAGGATGTACAAAAGCATCTTTAGCATTTGCAGTACAAGGAGAATGAAAGGACCTAGATTATGTCAGCACTGCTGTGGAGGCTTAAATGAGTGTCATTCATTTATTGTTAGGAGATGACCCAATTTGGATTGTATTTATGGAGTGGGAGGGGAGAATGGACCTGTTTCAAATGACTTTTGAGCCTTAAATGTACTTACAGGCTTTGTGTAGGGATTGCATTGGCTCCCGCTGCGTAAACAGAGCCCTTTGGAGGGTGTTCCTCCTGCTCTGGCACAGGGACTCATCCTGCCCTTCCTGGCTAGACGTGTGCTGCCAAAATGGGTTGATTCATGCCACGTCTCTCTGCACAGCGTTGTATTAGATGGGGGGGAAAAAATGAGTTGTCAGACAGAACCTGCCCAGCTGATTTTTATTTATTTTATTGCTTTTTCTTCCAAGGCTTTTAAAGCTTCCAGTTACTATATAATTTGCAGACTGGTTCCAGCCAAGCAGATCCCTAACTGAAGGCTGTGACCCTGCAAAGGGCTGGTGACCATAATAGGTCATCAAGTCTGCACACAGTTGGATGCTTATCTTTTTGCTTTCCTCCCACCCCCTTCCTGTAAAATGATGGGTGGTCTGTTTTAAGTACCACCTATGTCATGGTCAGCTATCCCTTTTTGCCTGGCTAGGATGGCAATGAAGCACTTCCTTTTCATCTTATAGGGCTTTGAAAACTGGGTGTTAGGGTCTGCTGCTGCTGTCTGCATCTCCTTCTGGAAGACTCTCACCTGTCTTTTTAAACCATTTTGGTCCTGCTGGGAGGAATACACCATCTGCATATCATGTGAAGGATGTAAATACTTGGATTATCTCTCTTTTTTTTTTTTAATTAGTCCTTGCAAGGCTTCCTGTATTCATTGTATCAAGCGCAACCCTGATCATGTGAACTGCTTTGAGAAGTGTCCAGAGCAGAAGCTGCTGTGAGCTTAAACCCACCTGCAAATCTGGGAAGGGGAAGGAAGGCGATAAGCAGGGAAAACTCACGAGGAAGTGGAGCTTGGAAAAGCTCGGCCTTTCTGGCAAACCCTCCTTTTCCTTTATTTCAGATGGGCCTAGTGTAAAGACTAGTGGATATCTGAGTTTTATTGTAAAATCAGTAGCAGCTTTCCCATTCATTTCAGTGGAGCCAGGGTTGTGTCCTCCAGCTAACGAACTATGTAAGCCTATGCCTCTTCCTCTGGAGAGGTGCATCTGCCTTGCATCCTCCACAGTCTGCTTTTAAAGAGAGCCCTTTCCCCAGGAAGAGGAGGAGAAAGGCATCCATCCCTTCCTGTAGCTGTCCCAGCAAGCCACAGGCTGGTCTGCTCCAGGGGAGCTGCACCCCAGCTCCAGTGGAGTTCAGCAGGGTGGTCACTGGAGCACTCACTGGAGGAGGAGAGAGCTGCAAGTGCTTGGAGGGACTGTCTGGATTTGCTCCTTTGGAGACACCATCAGCCCCAAAGACCGGATGCGTCCAAGCCCAAGCTTTGCTGGCACCAGCCGATGTCTGTGGTAAGGGAGGTTGTTGCTCTGTAGGAATCTGCATCCAATGCTTTTAGTTTGCAGAGAACCTGCTGGCTGGGAAAGCTTTCTTGTTTGTGAGTGAAAGTATCAAAATTATGTTAAATGCAGGTGTACTGCACAGCTGGAGGCGAGGGCGGGTGGATGGTCTCATGGGGCAGGGTCCCTGGGGTCTGCCAGCACACAAAGGTCAGAGCGGCACTAAGTCACCTGCAGCAACTGCAGCGTTGAGCATGTCGGGGCAAGCTGGCATTTCCTCCTTTCCCTGGGTTTCCTGGGGGTACGAATGGCAGTTTTTGATAACTGAAGGCTTCATACAGAGAGGTCTCTCTGGCATGGGAGACCTGAATCCAATTTCAGGCTTGGATGTGTCCCTTTCCTGTCTGTAGGAGCATTAGGCTGGTTATTGTGTTCAGATAATTTTTCTTCCTGATTTTTTTTTAATAAAATTTGATAATGCTGGTCCAAGTAAAGGATAATGAAAATCAAGTAACTTGCCCTACCTCTTACACAACCACTGCTCTGTGTAGTCAGTAGTTTAATGAGAGGTAAGGCAAGGCAGAGCTCATTTTCCTTTCCTATGACCAAGCTGGCTCTGCAGAACTTAAGAGTAAGATGGGATAGTAATCAGGTGTGATGTTGTGGTCTTGAGGGCAAGAGTACAGGAAATGCATTGTATTCCTTTGAACAGGATGGAGCCTTTCACAGGATTTTTTTTTTAAACTTTAATTCTGTAATCTTGATCCATTATCTAACAGCAGGAAGGCTCCCTAAACTTGGGAGTGTATTTCATCTGCTTGGGGAGCAAAAGACTCCATCCTGGTCTGTCTGGGGAGCTCTGGCTGTCCTCCAGGTGTGGTGCATCTTATTTAGCAGCTGTTGAGGGTTGCCGTGCCCATGGCAACGCATTGAATCACTTTTTAACTTGCATGAAGGCTGGAGGGTTTTTTGTTGCAGCGGTCTGGTCTGCTGCTGTTGAGAGACGTCTTCCTGGCTCGCCTCCAAGGTATGTTGTGGGCTCTGTAGTGCTTGCTGACACAGACCTCCCCCAAACTTCCCGTCCGCTCCGTCTTTTGTACCTGAGAAGTCGCTCCAGTGCAGCTTTCCACTGCATCTTTGCACTTGGTGAAACCTGTCTGTAGGGGGGGTCTTGTCATTCATCTGTACAGACTAGTAAGATGAATCCTTCTGGAGCTCACTGGGATTTCAGAAGGAATAAGAAAACACCTTTCATGTCAGTGGCTTTGTATTAGGCAGATTGATTACTACTTTTTCCTTCATCCTGATGGCTTTTCTCATAGACTTTAGGTGTGGGTAGATTATAATTTCATTTCCTCTTGAGTTTAACAGCTTTAAAAGGACTAAAATCAGCAGCTGTTTAGGAGTTGTGATTGGGGATGCAGAAACTTTCATGCCCTTCGCTTCTAGAGCAGATAATGCTTCAGGTGCAAAGGAGAGGTGACAGCTGTCCTGTAAAGCAATCTGCTGCATGTTTGCAACCAGAGTACTGTTTCAAGCCCTATAAGACAATGTTTTGGGATACTCTCTTAATCTCACATGTGATCCTCAGCTTTTAAAGAGCACAGCTGAGCCTGCTTCGTTACCTTGCCACGTTTGAGTTCCACATGCTGTGGTCCACAAGCCTGGAGAGTGGCTTTTCTGCCACTGCACTTCTCCCTGATGCTTTTAACCTGGTTTCAATGCAACACCCCTGTATGCTTTTCCCTAATAACCTCTTGCCCTATTTTCAGCTAAGTTTTTATGGGGTAGAAACACTACAGAGTTGATTTTCTACTTGCTGGAGAGATGCAGTCCTGAGTTAACAGCTCACTCTGAGGACAGGCAGAGGGGACTCTGGCAGCACTGCCAGTTTCTTGTATGCCGATAGCCCATCAAGGGTAGAAACAGTATGTCTGGTGGCTCATGACATGGTTCAGAGACGATGAAGAGGTGGTTAGTGTATTGCCACAGGGTGGTAAGACTCAGGGGACTCCTTAGAAAGTTGGGTTGCAGTAGTTAAGGTGTCCACAGAATAGCTCACACCCAGGCCCTGCTCCTACATCTGGTTCAGAGGTTGTGAGGTGGTGGAGCCACCCAATGACCTCCGGGTGAGCTGTGGCACTACCGTGTAGAGCCAGTGACATCCTTGAGCATCCCTGGTGTTGCTGGATGAGAAATTGCACTGAGGGATTCCAGAGCCTGGCACTGGCTTGCTCATCACCTGCTCGGGCTCCTTGCTGTTTTGTCCTGAAGCCCCCAGGGGAGCATGAGCTCTTCTCTCTGAGGCTCCTGCAAGACAAAAGGCAAAGTGCAAGAAACCACAACAGCTTCCACTCTAAAAATACCATAAAAGGCTGTGTCCTTAGAAGCTGGGCATGGGAGTAGTTCCCACCCACATTGCTGCGGCATGAGTCACTAGGCTATTGCAACTGCTCTCCATGTGGATGCCCGGCTGAAGATGTAGTGAGGAGCAGAGGGAGGAAGGGGAACCACTCTGTAGCACTGTGGAAGTGATGAAGAATTATGAAGAAGAGGATGACACACAAGCACACGTGAACTTGACCTAACTTCCGGATGGTTTTGCTTTTGTCATTTTTTTTTTTTGAGGATTTCCAGCAAATGCTGCTTGTTGATGATTTGAGCTTAAGGTATTTGCAAGCCAAGTGTCTTCTGAATATGCAGAACCCCCCAGTTTGCTTTTAGGAAGCACAGTAATTGCCACATGAATAATACGAAGCTGGAAAACCCCTCTGACATGGAAGTATGTTTTATTTACTCTCTTTAAGCAAAGTTTTTTTTCTCTCCCTGTCCCACCCTCTTTGTCTTCATACTTCTCTCCCCTTCCCTGGAAACAGGCTGTGCTTCCCTGTGACAGATGGTGTAAAAACATATCTTATGTTACGTGCTGGTTTTACCCGTGCTTTTTATCTGACACGCAGGTATTAGCGAGTAAATTTGGGTTTGTTTTGGTTTCTTTCCTGAGACACCACCCACCTGCCCTGGCCCCAGTGATGGAATGGTTATTGTTTTCCCTTTTCCTTCCTTTCTGCTTGACGAAGTCTTAGCTATTGGGGTTTACCGGATTAAGTTTGTCAGTGGGAAATTCTATAAAAAGCTTCCTTTATTTAGACGCCAACCCCGTAATGACATCATGTGGGCATGTCTTCCAAGTTCCTCGGGGTTGAGCGGATGGAAGGAAGCAGTGGCCGCGAAGCTGAGCCCCGCCTCTTTCCCACTGCATCTCCGTGGTCCTGCTTAGTGGCTGTCCTTCAAAATAACTGCAGCCCTCCTCCTCCAGGGAGAGCACAGGGAGGTCCCCCACCAAGCTGGTGCATCTCCTTTAACAAACTTTTTAGCAATATAAGATAGCTGTGGTTGTCTTCCTGCTCATCACTTTCAGGTTAGTCCTTGGAAGTGCTTTTTGGTGCGTATTTACCATGACTTCGCAGGAAGCAGGAGGCTTGTACACTCAGTATCTTCGATGCTACTAAATTTTGCATTCAGCTGGTTTCAAATAACTTTGACAGGGGAAGAGGTGGACTGAAGGTATGAATGCCTGCATGGACAGGCAGAGAGCAGGGGAAATGAGCACATAAGATATGCGGCTTGTTTTGCGGTGGCGGGAAGGGGGCAGCTAGGGGGGACAGCAGTGCAAGAGTTGGACACCAAAGTAATGGACTGATAAAAATATTTTCTTGTGTGTGGTTTCTTAAAGTATTGTTTTGAATGTTTCTGAATGGGGGGAAGGTATATATTTGTTAACAGTTAAGAAGTAGAGTGCGACCTGGGTAAGGTTTCTTGACCTTCTGGAGAAGTTATTCCTGGATTTCATTTACATTTTTGGAGGAAGAAGCATGCTGTGCTGCGCTAACCTTCCCCTTGTATGTGCTCAGTTTGTTAAAATGTTCGCACAGGTGTTCCCTTACCTGCCTGTGGTAATTCCTGGGTATTTTTAGATGTGATCAATAAACTAGAGCTTATTTAAGCAATGAAATGGTACAAAACTCTCTGGTGGGGGCATTTAATCGACTGTCTTTATTCTGCTCATCCTACTAGTGAGGGAAGCCACCAGGCTGCTGTACATCATGGCTATTTTGCTGTCCACTGGACGTTGATTACACCCTTTAGAGCTGGGAGGACTTTGGGCAGCAGATGCATAACCAATTCAGTCTGTCCATAATGCAGCTTCTTCCACTCCTACCTGGGATTTGAGTCAGATGAGAGGCAGTTTCAACTCTGTGCTGACGCTTGCTCTGCACTGTTGCTCTGCTTGTTGACATTATTTCCTTCCCATGTTCTCCACCTCAATGCTCTGAAGTATTAAAATAATCCATATTGCACAAAACACCCTGCCACTCAGTATGGGTGGCCAAAATACTTTGTTCTCTTTAGAAAGTTATTTTGCAAAGTTAGGTTGTGCTGGAAGTAAACACAGATCTGCAGGTGCCAGTTTCAGAGTATCCTACCATCAGATGGCACAGAAAAGTGGGATCTTTTGAGGCAGTAAACAAGGTCTTCTCTCAAGGTCTGTTGTGTTCCCTGGTAAGAAAATCCAGTCTTCAAAATACCACCTTAATTTAAAAAATAAACATGTTTTTACCATTGGGAAGTGACATCTGATAATGTTTTCTCTAAAGAAGGGGTGTGGAGATTGGATATATTTAGCTGCAGCTATTCTCAAGTTGTTGTTCTTTTATGGCCTTCTCTTAATAAGACATTTCTCTGACACTTTCTCTAAAGTTTCTGTAGTTCCAGAGGCTTTTTCAGCCAAAGGCATGTTGCTGGGGGGACGAGAAGAGGGAGGAGCAGCCCACAGGCAGGAGAAGTATTGAAATCTGTTTTCTGGTGGATTTTGGCACCTAAGAGGGCACAATGTTAGAGTTGCATGCAGCTCATGAGGGACCTTTCCCAGGTCAGAGGGGTGGCTTGTGCTTCAGCTTTTCCCCCAGCTGCAGCAACTGTAAGATTGCCACCACCAACTTCTTAAAAGCAGTTGAGAGTGGGATTAAAAAACTGATTTTGGACAACAAGTTTAAAAGGTTGGAAGAGGAAGGCTTGGACAGAGGAATGATGTGCTGATGGAGAACCTGTAGTACAGGAATCCTATGGGAGGGCAGGTGTTAGGAATGGCAGCTTAAATTTCAGGTGTTTGTGCAGTGGTTTGGGCTGTGGCTGACTATCTGGAAACACTTGGGACTTACCTGCAAATCTTGTCTCTGAGATAAGAGAGCCAACAAATTCCCGTGTAAAACCTGAAAGTCATCTTCATCAGTCCACAGGCTGCTGGGCTTCTCCTCGCCTGATGTCTACAGACCAAAAAGCACAGACCCTGGCAGTCAGATGAGCTGGTCCCAGGCTTTTGCAGACATCAAAGTGGCCATGAAAAAGCTTCTCAAAGAGCAGTGGTATAAAAAGCAGAAGAAAAGTGTTTTCAGGTTGGGTTGCTGATGTTATCTGTCTCTTGATAGTTACCAGCGGAGATCATCAGGCTTTCCAAAGTGAACGGCACAGTTAGGTTTTCCTCCGTGCTTGCCTCTGATGACATTGAGGTGAGGAAAGCAGTTAAGCTGGGTGTAAATAATAAGCAAATGCCATGTGAATGCAGGCAGGAGGAAGGACAGGCAAGAGGTGTCTGTGCTGCATTCCGGTGGGCATCAGGGAAGTTGAACCCAGTGGTGGGGCTGGAGAGGTGTCTGGCTTAGGCTGGTCCTGGGGAAGGGATAAGGAAGGTGTTTAAGTGATTGTTTTCTTATTTATATATATCTTTTTTTTCTCAATACCCAAATCAGTGGTGAGGAGTTTCTGCTAATTGGCAAGAAATGAAAGGAAGGAAACATTCCCTGAGCTTGAGACTGTTTTGCTTGCCATCAAGTCCTTTCATGCTGCGATGCCTTTTTAATGACCACAACCAGTCAGAAATGCCAGCCCAGCCTACTAAAGGTGTTGACACCACACACTGGTCCAGCACTGAGACAGGGAGGAGAAAAAAAAAAAAGGGTTGCTGCTCCCTGAAACACCAAGGTCATGTTCTGCAGCTGCTGGCGAGGGAGAGTGGGGCTGTGGGGGTACAGCGATGCTTGCAGGCCTCACACTGCTCCAGGGCTGGGCAGGAGTTGCCACGGTAAAGGGGACCTTGCTTGGAAGAGCTTATGGATAATTTCACACCAAAAACTTGCCACAGTGGTTTTTACCCATTCCCCCCCCCCGTCCCGTCCCCCCCCCCCCCCCCCATTCTTGGACAAAGAATTTACTTATCTATTTTGAGACTCATACTTTCAAAATCTGCTCAGTCTTTGCTAGATCCTCATGCCAAAGCAATTGCAAGAGTTAAGGCCTGACCTTTCCTCTTCAGGAGGAGACCTCCTGGGAGCTTTCGCCAGCAGGTAGTGCAGGGCTGGTGCTGAGCTCCTGCAGGAGTGTGTCGTCTGCAATGGTGTGTGTGTTTCCCTTGCATCGGTGTTGGCGTACAGAATGGCTGTCTGGGTAATGCTTTCATTGCAGGGAACCGCCATGTGTATATGCAAGCTTTTTGGGCTTGACAACAAGCCATCATGGGCAAATTTCAGTTAGGAGTTTGCAAGGCATCAGCTTGGGTTGCAGTAGTTGAGTATTTCATATCCTGAATAATGCTTGGACTTTTAGTGCCCTTCTTGGTTTTAAGACCTGACTCTTTATACTCTGGCTGCTTAAAAAACCCAAAAAAATTAAAAATAAAAAGTGACTGTATGTTGCATGGATTTAGTGCTTTTTTTGGGAACTGTAAGTGTGGCACCGTGTTTTCATGTGATGCCTGTGTTTAATTCTGTATCGCTCATTGGCAGGAGCGCCATGGGCTTAGTGCCTGATGTGAGAGTGTTTCCTTTGTCGCTGAATAAAACACCAGCATCAGCAAGAGTGGAAGTTTCACTGGAAGTTTCATCCGGGTGGTTTTGGGGTGAAACGTGGTGATAAGGGATCTGGCAGGAAGGAAGCACAGTGCGTGGTGACAAGAGAAAAACAGTAGATACTCAAAGTATGATACTCAGAGTATGATAGGTCAGATACTGGGAATGGGCAGAGAATCTTCTGGAGATGGTCTGCAGCTAGAAAACAGGGGCAGCTACCTGAAGTCCGGTCAGTGGTGCAGAGATGGCCCTGTCTCTTCAGGCCATGTAGCTGGAGCATTGTCTCATCTGCAGGGTCTGTAAGGTGATGGAGGAGGTGCTGGAATGTGCAGCCCTCAGCAGGGATGGGAAGGCCAGGACCAGGCTGTGCCTGGGTCCAGACTGGACTTGCTGGGTGGGCTTTGAAGGGCCTCTGTCCCAAATCACTCCCTGCTGCTTTCTGTTGGGAGTGAGCCTGTTATTCTACTGAAAACCCTTCCGAAACAAGGAGGGGAGAAACAATCTGGGAAAGCAAATATTTTCTGATAATGGTGAGCAGCAGTACAAGCTTTTGTTTTCTGTCAATGGAAGGAAGTGGGAGAATCACATAATAGCTTTAGTACAGCACAGGCTTTACTGCTACAAAAGAGATTTAGTGCTCACCCTCCTGTAGTGGGTCCTAAGAGATGATCTAGTGGGGAGATATCCATAAGGAGAGGATAGGCTGCTTGGAGCAGGTGGGAAAGGTGCTGCTTTTGTTTTACTGCAGCTGTGCATCTGTCTGAAACAGGTGCTAAAGGAATGTCTGCGACCAGTGGGTAGAGATGGGAATCCAGGTCTGGGCTTATATGGGAAATGGGAACCAGGAAGATGGACTCCCTGGTTTGTACTCAGCCAGGACAAAACTGAAACAACTGTGCTTTAAATTAAAGGGTGGCCTCACAGAGGCTCCTCTCCACTCACATAATGGTGATGATAAAGAGCAAATCAGCTCTGATCTCTGCTGGCTGGAAAAATTCTTCCTGCTGAAGGACTTGATGTTGGTAGAAAACAAAATACAAAGAACTCCCATGCAATTGCTATTCTATTTTGAAGTCTTATCTGAAGGCTTGCAGGCATGTTTTAGCTTAAGTATGGATCTTATTCTTCATGTTGGCCCCATTCTTTACTTTAGGAAAGAAAAAGTTATTTCTTTGTGACTTTCCTATCAAAACGCCCTCCACTACCCTCAGATACTTATTTACTGACAACTTTCTTTTTCCAAGCCTTCTTGCATAGGGCCAAGTCCAGCTGCAGTTTAGTAGGATGCATTCAGCTCTACCATGTTTTGATCTTGGAACAGGAAGATTCCCATATCCGAAGCTGCTGAGGAAATCATCATCCTGCTTGCAAATGTCTTATGTAGAAATTAACTGAAATTTTGTGTCTAAGTCAACTGTTTTAAGTGAACATGTTTCAAGTGAACTGTCCAGTTATTGCTGCTTTGGGTGAATGTTAAAGAGTTTGTAAGATAAGTGCATCTTTCAAGTTCAAATTGTCTTTTTATTTAGCTGAGCATGTCTTCAGCTAAGTAAGACTGCATCTTGAAACACAGGTGATACTTGAGTTGTGTACATTGGTCTCCTCAGGAGAACAGTATCTGCTGCTGCTTTTATGGGCAGCCTTGCATGGGTCTCCATTGTACCAAATGCCTGTCTTTAATCACTGCCATAGGCTGTCATCTACTTAAAACTTCTTCCTCTGCTTTTCATCTCATCTGAGAAGGGGTTTTGTAATTTTTTTTAGTTGTTCCATGCGTACTATCACCTTCCCCATGCAAGCTTCGGCTCTCACTGAAAAAACCCTTCTCAAACATTTTCTTTAATAGACTTGAGCCTTCTGTGGTCCCCTTTGAATTGCTTTTATCCCGTTTCTGTTGCGCTCCATTATTCACATCAGAAATGCTGAGGACATGAAAAACAGTAATTGGAGGTAATAGATCCACTGAGGTTTTGGGCATTGGTTTTCTGAAGTTACTTCTGTTGCTTTCTCAAGCATATTTGATCAAAGTTGCTGCATGAATGCCCCTGGAAAAACTAGAAGTGGAAAGATGATGTCTGGTTTGATGTCTGCCTGTGTCACCTGGCTCACTTGGTTGTACATCCCCATGGGTACTGGGCTCCATGGTGGCACCTGCAGGTTTGGGTCCACACCAGACCTGCTCGGGGCTTTCCGTGCACCATGTGCAGCTGGACTCCAAATGTGAGGGCTGGCTCAGGCCATTCATTGTGCCACTCTTCCACCTTTTGAGTCCCTCATGGAGTAAAATGAGGGATGAGCCAGACGAAGTGCTCAGGCATAGTGCTCCCCCACCCAGAAACCAAGCTGAATTTGTGCCTCCTCCTGATGTTGTGATCATCTCAGGAGGTTTCCAAACCAGGGGTGGGGAAGATGGCTGAGTCGGCAAACAAGGTTCAGGTTTGCACAGGTTTGAGGTGGCCTAGGGGTGCTGGGGGCATAAGTCGTTACACGCGCTACATGCCGAGTGTGGCAATGCTCTGCTATCTCCCTGATGGAGGGGTGCATGCTGGGGGCTCAGCTTTGCTGCAGTGGGTTGGGGGAAAGCGCTGCAGTTGTGGTAAAGCCCATGAGACAGCAGCATGGAGACATGAGCAACCCTCACCAAGCCCTTCGGAGGCTAGTCTTCAGCTAATTAGGAAATAATCCACGTGTTAAGTGTGTGCTTGCAAGGAAAAAAAGTGTTGTTTGGGGCTTTGGGGTGAACGTGGGGCTGGTGGAGGAGGAGGAAAGACTCATTTTATCCCCAAGCACATGAGTAAAGGTGCCAGCTGTTTACACCCTGGGCTCAGACTGCAGTTTTGGGAGCACTGGTTCAGCTGCTGTTGATGGGTGGGAGCTGAAGCTGCTTGCCGCTGGTCACTGCCTGGCATGGCATCTCACCAGGTGCCTGCTACCAGCACTAGGGCTTTGCCAGTGACCGGGAGATTCGCGTCCTCTTCCGCACTTAGCTCTTACCAGTGTCCAGCACCAACCTGCCCAGCTGCATTTCCACCACTCACCTAAGGGTCATTTTGTTGCATTTATATCTAAAGTACAGAAACTGTTATTGCAATAATACGGCTTACTCCAAAATATCAGTACCATTTCATCAGTAGCTGGCTGGAAAGTTGTGTGTCTGTCTTTCAATCCCAGCAGTCTCTATGGATCAATTTTTAGCATCAGGTTTAGTTTTACATCGACTACGGTAAAATGGTAACAGCCAAATACATCATGAATTTTAAGATGCATTTTGGAGACCTGACCAAATGTCACAGATGTTGATTTCGACTCTAGTAAAAAACAGATGAAAATCAAGAGCCCTTGGGTTATTTCCATGTTGACTTCTAAACTGGTGAGCTGCTTTTAACAGGGTGTCCTACATGACCATTGCTGTTTTGTAAGCTGAAGCGTTATGTCTGCCACAAGTCTTTGCCTCCGGTTGGATTTTATAAACAAGTTTTCCATGAAGGGAAGAGGGGATGACATCTGTGTGAACAATTTCCTCAAAGGGAACACAACCATTAAATTTTCTTGTTTAAATAAAATGTTGCTTTTGCACCAAAAAAAGCGCAAAAATTCCTGTGACTGTTCACTTGGGGCAATTTTAGGAGTTATTAACAAGAAAAAAGTAAGGGAAAGGTTACGTTGTAATTAAAAAAAAGATTGCTTTCATACTCCTTAAATCTTGTGTATCCTAATGCTGCCCTGTGTATGGTTCAAGGCTGTAGAAGAGCTTTGGGAGACATTTTCTCAGTACTTCCCAGTGACGAATCAAATACTTCTTGTTTCCCTGAAGTTTTCTATTATTGGACATGCTTGTGTGGGGCTTCGGTAGAAGAAGATAGCAACAGCTTGCCCATTAGCATCCAGAGATGCTGTCTGAAGGTAATGCAAGTCGAAGGTACTGCCAGCAAAATGGTCAGGGAGTGTGCTCTGCCAGATAGAAATAATTTGCTGCATGGAGTTCTGTATTTGGAGGTGGTGTGAGCTGATTGAACTAAAACAATTGAAGGAATGAGGGTGGTACTCAGACCCTCATTTAAAATACATATTTTCCTAGGGGGTGGACATTAGCCTGGGCCTGGGTCAAGGTCAGGCTAATGGCTCAAGCTGCCTCTCCTCCTAAAAATGGGGTGTAGCCAGGGGCTCTGGCAAGCAGTGCAAGACCCACATGGCTGGTGTAGGTTCACTTGAACTGAACTTAGATGTCTATAACTTATAAATCATTCACCTCAATGATTATTTTGGGCAAGTTTTCCAGAGACAAGAGGCATCTCATTGTTAGTGGGTTTTTAACGTCTTACCTGTTTATTTCATTGGCTGTCCCAGCCACTTTATATCATGCTATGTTTGTTATTTCCTTGTTTGTGTGTTAAAAAAAGTGCCACTGCTCTGTGCCAAGGAGAGCACAGGCTGCTGGCAGTACGGTAGCTTATTTTTGCATCCTTGTTCCTTTGGTTTTGGCTAGTGGCCATAGTGCCCAAGGTGACATCTTAGGTATCAGCCAGGATACATGTCTTCACCCCACTGCTTTGGGCACATGTTAGGTGTGGGTGGCCTCTAGCTGGTGGTGGCCACCGAACTGAAAAACAGGAAAAGTTTTAAATAGCAAAAGGAGATGTAATAAGAGCTTTTAGCTTACCCAAAATTGCCACGTGTAGCTGGAGGCAAGAATGACCAAGGGGATGGTAAAAGGAAGAGTAGTGTGTCCCGTGGTGCTGCTACATGGACTGAAAAGAATAAAAGACAGTATTTTCAGAGGAATGTATGTCCAAGGGGAGAATTATCATTGTTGTAGCTTCCTTTAATTTATGGTCTCAAAAAATGTAAACTGGTCTTCCAGTCTTAAGCAAACAGAAGAAGCCAGTTCTGAAGCTCTGTGTTTATGTAGTTTCTTTCCAGGTCATTGCATCACCCGAAAAAAAGGGGATTTTTTTTCTCTTTCTTTCCCCTGGCTTTTCTGGCCCTTTTATAGACACTGGAATGGAAGAAAGAAGGAATGCAGAGAGAAAATTAGTCTTCAATTCCCAAAGCAGCACATAGACTTTTGCATTCTTCAGTTTACTTCTCTATTTTTAAAATGAGAAGTCATTTAAATAATGATGCTTAAAAAAATATATATATAAATTCATGTATCTTGGGGGTTTTGTGCTGGTTTTTGTTTGTTTGGGTTTTTGCTATTCTTGTCTTGAGAAGATGAGTTCCTGTCAAAAAGAGCTTAAAAAAATGTTTGGATGCTCTTTTATTCACTGTGAATAAAATAAAAATAGAAGCTGATGAAGAATTGCTTGTAGACTCACTGTTCTTCTTGCTCAGAGGGTTTAGCTTACATCTAAAGCTGTGTCTTCTGACATTGCAACAGCTGAGTTTTGCAGAAGCACCAAAGCTGGGCTTACCGAGTGTAAGCAGAGAGGGAAACAAATCTCTTTGAGCTCTCTTACTTCTCTCCTCCTGTCTCCGTCCTTGGGCAGAAGACCTTAACGTAAGTGCCAAGGCACAGCACAAAACAATATGTGTGAGAAAATGAAAGCAAGACATAAGTGTTGGGAGCACAGGAAGTTTGGTGGGGAGAGCGTTGAGGTTTTACTTACTGGCAGCACTGCTGTGCACGCTGGTAGTGTTGGGCGGAGGGGATAGCACGTAAATTCAGCCTTACATGGTTTTTTAGTTATTTCTATAATTAAAAGCTTGGCCAGTGTCTTTGGGTTTCATGGTATTGCCATAGTCTAGTAGCAAAGTATCAGCATCGTCGTGACCACAGCTTGCCACTGTACTTTAAAAGCTTGGTGCGTATTGGGAGAACAGAGGGGAAATGTGCATAATCTGTATTATAATGTGGGTAAGCTACTCAATGATAATGTGTATATTTAACGTAATTTGTGTTATAGGTTACTTGATAATAAAGGTGGCTACCTTAGGAAGGGTGTGAAGTCTTCTGAACTTAGGGGTCTCCAAGTCGTGTTTGGGTGCTGGAGGGGTAATGGGTGACAGTGGGGAAATTGAGCACAAGACAGCCCAGGAACATGGGGAAAAGCCCATTCACAGGTGCTTGTGAGGGGGATCAGAGGAGAGGTGGTGTTGTCAAAGTGTCCGCTCATGTCTGAAGCGAGCTGTGCTTCCTCTCCTGGGCATCTGTGCATGCTTCCCCCTTCTGGTACTTGCTGGCTTCAAACAGAAGCACTGGACTTTGGGGTGATGCCTCGATTTCACACTTGTGAAACTGGTGTGTTGCTTCTCTGGGTTGCTTGTGAGAATTAAAAACTTTTTTTAAAAAAATCATAGTTGAAAGGACACTGGAGCCTAACATATAGCTATGTTAGCTCTTTGGATGTGTTGGGCAGGAATTGCAAGCGCTGGAAGGTGGCTCAGGTGGTGCTGCCGGTGCCAGCTCTTCCACCGCATAAGTCGGTGATGCTGTGTTACTGGTCTTAAACTGACCAAAGTCCCCTATGCTGCTTCTCCCTTTCCCCTCAGCTTGTTCCTGCAGGAATGGCCTGGACCCACCCATTGCATCTCCTCTTAGCAGCAACATGGTCTCAGGTTGGCTGAAGTTGGGTGTAACAGTGTGGTTTTGGCTTGGGCAGGGGGTGTATTTTGCCCCCTGAGTTGCCAGTAGCATGCGTCTGCTGCTGCAAAGGTGTGATGGACTCTGAGAGCTGCATGGGAAACCCCTCCATCCTCCAGCACTCAACCAGGCCAGAAAATGGGCTAAAACACGACTCCCTGCTGCAAACCAGGTGTTGGGTTGTGCCTGAGCTGAGCACCCCTGGATAGACACCCCGGGCATCATGATGTTGTGCAGCTGGAGGCGTGCAGGCTGGTTTTCTGGTACCTGGCACGTATGGTCGGGTAGTTGTAAAATTCCTGCCCAGCCCCAAACAAAATCGCTGTGAGTGCCCTGTGTTAGTGCAGGGCTGGGCTGGGCTGATGCTGTAAGCTGGTTGGGGAGGAAACTCGTCCTGAAAAACCCACCAAATCAACAAAATCTGAGCATGACCCACACCAAGGGTTTTCTTGCAGTGCAGAGAAGCATAGTTTACTTTCTGCCATTGGGTGCCTTCCCATTACAGCCTGTTCCTTTCCTGCCAGGCTGAGATGCTGCCTTGCTGCCCGCTGCAGTGCGACCTGCCTTTCCTCTGTGTGCAAAGGCCCCCTGTGCTGGTAAAGGATGGTGCCTCTGCCATGCCAGAACTGGAAAACTTACCAACTTCTTATTTCCTTTGCAGTGAGCCCTGGGGAAGAGAGAGCCTGTGTGCAGACTGCCTTCAGCCTTGCCTTTTCTCCCAGCCACTCATGGTGAGCTCTCACGTGCCAGAGGAGTGGAGGGGAGAGCCGCTGCACTGAGCGTGGGCAGTGCGAGTGAGGCCAAGGGGCGTTTGACTGGTGGGCTACGGCAGTGGGCGTCCTTGCTATCCCGCAGCGGAGACAACCAGCTCCTGCCAGGTAGATGCCCGCAGGGGAGAGGACAACTCCAGCTGAACTGATGCATCTCGGCACCTGATACCAGGCTCAGGTAAAGGCAGATTGCTTGGAGCTGGGATGCATTTCCACGCTCCTTTCTCCAAACTCACAAACCAGCTCTGGGGCAGGTTAACAATCGCCCTGAGAGCTGTCATTTACTGTGGGTAAACGTGATAATAAATCAGCAGGTTCTCATACGCGATGATGCGGGATGTTCTGGCTTGGTGGGAGATTGCTAGCATCAAAGTGGGTTGTGCTAGAGATTCTTATTTGGGTGTTGCCAGTGCTTCTGCTAAGGGAGGCGAACGTGTTTTTATCCAGCATAGCATCCAGCACAGTTTCTGACACAATGGAAGTTTATGGGGACAGGAGCTCATGTGAATTTTCTGTAACACACCTGTGACACATATAAAGTGATCTACGGGCAGTCATTTCCAAAGACCCTGAGACAGTTAAAATATAAACCTCCTTGTAATTCAGCTGGCTTGGTTCTCCTTGTGCTCTTAAGGGGGAAAAAAAAAGCTTGCTTGCGTGCTCTTGAGGGTTTGTTGTAGTCAAGGAAATAAACATGCATACAGGATCGCCTGTATCTTGGTTCATACTGTTTGACAGTAATTTCATTCCTAAAGTCATAATTCACTTTGCGAGTGCAAGTCTGATTTCCTTTTCGGTAGCAGGGTTGTAAGCGAGCGCCGGATTTGGGCTAAGATTGGTGATGTGCAGTCTGCTGACACGTTGTTTTGCAGCTGGCGCCTAGCCAGGGCGCTTGCAGTCTGGGTTTGTCAGTGAGAGAGGAGCTGCAGATGGGGTGCAACAGAAGTCCTGGATGCAAGCGCATTGAGTGTGTTGTCTGTTTTGGGATTGAAATTTGGGTTTCTAGTAAAAAATAGTGTGGTAGCTGCAACACTGTAGGTGGGGATGCTGGCCAGTCTTGTACCAAGACCCCAGGAGCAGCTTGACTTCCGTGTGGGGAGCTGGGTCTCACAAAGCAGAAGCTCTGCCTGCAGCCGGTGGCACGTGGCCATGACTTCCTCCTGCGGCTCGTCACCTCCCAGGCATGCAGCCCTGCATGCCAGCGCCTGCCTGCAACAGCCCGCAGCTTCTCCTGGGTGTCTTGGAAGGCTTTGAGGTTTCCTCGGGCTGTGGGGATGCATTCAAAGCGGACCCAAAGCAGTGCTCGTTTTGGCTGTACTTGGTAGGTATGTGCAGTGGTGTAACGCTGCGGCTTTGCTTCTGAACAGCTTTAAGCCGTGGGAGAAGAGCCTCTGATGACAGCTCCCCTCGACTCGAAGCTGCTGACTGTGTCCCCCAGATTATACAAGCAAACCAGGATGGGGAGTTTGCTGCGAGCCATTAGCCTGTATGGTTCGAAGCGTGCCGAGGTGCCTGTTTTTGCAGTTGAATTAACCCTATCAGGGTTTTTTAAACTTTTTTGCAGCTTGCTTTAGCTGTTTTGTAAGCAGACTGTCAGACCACTTGGCGTGACTGGGTTTCTTCCAGGGCGTGCAAGCACGCAAGTCACTGTTACAACTAGTAGTAACTTTACAAGTCAGAGTGGTGCTTTGCTGGGAAGTGGTGCAGACTGCAAGTGCGCCTTGTGCAAGGGTCTCACCTCTCAGCAGAAGCTGTATAAGCATTTCTACTTGCATAGATGCATAAGAGTTTCCTTTAAGCCTGTTTCCCTAAAGGAAAAATTGCAGACTTATACCATAGACAGCTAAAGGTATAAAACACTGTGTTAAAATGTGCTTTTAAAATAGAACACGGAACAGAAATGGTGACTTGAGTTTCAGCAGTGGTGAATGTGGTTGTAGTAAGTACGTACCTTTTGACTTTATTCCACAGCAGTAGTTTCAGTCTGATACAGGCCAGTGTGGTGTTTAAGTATGGTGTGTCAAAATTTGCTTTTTTCTTACCCCCTCCCCCCCGCCCCAACAGCAGTCTCTATTAGTAGTTAATGGGGCACGTTCAAGACTTCAGCACACTTTCACCTAAACTTACTTTTCCTTTTTCAATGACATTCTGCTTGCAGTAGCATGCAGAAAAAAAAATCATATACGTTTCCATGGGCTTGGGTGCAGCTGGACAGGAGAAACATACAGTGCTGTGAGAGGTTACTGAAACAAAAAATGCAACTTTTGCAAGTTTTTGTCCTGGAGATGGGAGTATGCTGAGGAGGGGTGCAGGCAGTTGAGATGGCTCTGCTTGCAAGAGGTCACTGTTAAGATTTTGTAACTCAACTGTATTTGGCTGTATGCCTGCATCGTGCTTGCCTTTCATCTGCTCTAACTGGAATCACGGTTGCAGTGAATTTCTGGGAGGGCATCTCAGCGCATGCTGATGTGCAACCACCTGCAGCACTCCACAGGGCCAATCAGCTGAGCTTTTGATGTCTCAGCTGCAGTCCTTAGACCACATCCATTTGCAATTTTGATGGATTAAATTCTGTGTACAGGTCTCACGTCCTGGTGGAGTTTAATGGAAGTTTGTCCTTGTTTCTGTTTTGTGTAAATTGAGCAGTGGGGAGATGAGTATCTGGTGGTGAGCAGAGGGCTGCAGATGTGGCCCTGGAAAGCGACCTCTCTGGGAAGAGCTGGCAATGTCTGGGTCTTCCGCAGGTGCTGGCACAGAGGGAGTGGACCAGGCAGGGTGATTGCTAATGGGTTTATAAGCAGAAGACATTGTGTCGTGGTTGGGGGCAGCACTGCCGTGTGTGTTGCCATGTGTTTGTCCCCCGCCCCTGGCCGCGGCAGGAGCAGCACTGGCACTGGGCCATGGGAAACACTCCGTTCCTCTTCTGGGCAGTGAGCAGGGTTGCAACACACCGGTTGGGTGACTAGTGGCCAGAGGTTCCCATGCTCCCAGCCGGGCTGGTCCTGGCGGGTACCACCCCGCACAGGGCAGCAGGAGCTTGACAGATTTTACTGGAAAAATATGGGACTTTTGGGAAAGGGTTATAACAGTAAATCTGATTTATGGACAACAATTTTTGTACCAAGCCTTGGATTTTTGATGCAGACACCTTCTTTCCACTGCCAGTACTTGAGATTGCAGCTGGTGAATTAACTTCAGGAAAGTCGTTCTCATCCAAAATTTGGGTATTTCGTTTCACATTTGCTAATGGCTAGATAGTGTTCAATGCAGGTAGGCAGTGATGTGCATCTTCATTAAGCATCTTTAGGCTTACTGTTGCTGGGATTAATTTTTACTACTTTAAACTGGAAGCTGCGAAGCTGCAAGTTTTAGTGGGAGATGACAGATTGTGGGGTTTATCAACTCATTCTTTTTAAAAGGAACTAGTTGGTAACTTTGTTTCCCAGTTGAATGTAAGAATGCATGGCCTGGGGCTTTCTGTTACTTATATCCCAGTAAATTTATGTGCTACCATTCTTGCACTGTTCACGTTTTCTTACCGTTCCTGTTAATAACTGCTTCATTCATCTTTTGCGACTTTAACGGGAGGGGGGGGAACCCGGTTTGCTGGGAAAATACAGTAGTCACAAGAGAAAATTGGGTGGCAGGCTTGAGAAAGTCATGTGGGTGGTATAGTTAAAAAAAAGTCTTCAGTCTTATATAGGTATATGGAGAAGCATGGCAGGTACAGGCTGCACCTATTTCTAGGTAGCCTGTTTATATCAGTGTAGAATGATGTGTTTTGTCAAACTCCAGAAAATAAATGTCTCGGTAGTTTTCATATACACAAGCTGTCGTTTCCCCTCAAGTAAATGCTATAACTTCATGGTGTCAAACTACTCTGGAGTTCAAGTATGCACAGAATTAAATAATAAAAATATCCCTATTCAATATCTACATTCAACGTAGGCTGTCAGAGAGAGCTAAGTTATATTCTATTCCTTCTCCAGAGTACTTTGAAAATCACCTAGTCAAGCACAGCATCACCTTTGTCCTCCAAAAAGCAGCAGTATTGCAGTCAGATACGGAGGCCAGTGCAGCCACTTGCCACCTCCATCCTTCCCACTGCCATCAACCATTTTCTCTGCTTTCAAGTTTTTTCCTAAATGTGGACTTTTGCGCTGCTGTAGCAGAAAGAGAAAACAACTGTGCACATTCCAGGTGTGAGACGCAAAACAGGCTCCTTTGCACCAGTCTGGCATTTCTGGCTGCGGAGAGGCTTTTGCAGAGGCAGATGCCAAAATACATGTGGTCTTGCTGCTGTCTTCTGCTGTGTAAACCCTCCCATGTTACTGAATCACTTTTCCTCTGGTTATTCTCTTAGAGTGTGGTCAGAGATGTTCAGAATAACTTCCACTTTGTAAACATCATGAAAAATTGCCCATTTTATTTAACATATAGTTTATTTTTTCCTTTCAGTCTGCAGATATTTGTATTTTTAGCAGCACACAAAGGACCTAATTTGAATGCTTTGGTCCCATAACAACGAAAAAACAATGTCAGAAGTGGGGGAGTTAATTTGCCTTTGAGTTAAACTTTGCAGAAGAAAGATGTGAGAAGGAGAAGATGCAGATATATTAGGTGACACTGTGAGACAGTTACTCAGACCTTGCTATTTTGAAAAATGAAGCTGCCATTAATATGTATTGAGCAAAATTCATGGGAACATTTGAAGTAAGAGCTGCAGCCTGGAAAAAAGAGAGAACAAAATACACTTTAATATTTCTGTCCTTACTCTGTTTTGATTGTGGAGTCAATAATGGGGGAAGATACACCTATTTTGCTTTTTTCCAGTGTCTGTATGGATGAGTGTAAAGCAGTGAAATGCCTGTGCTGTTGGCTGATAGTGTGTGCAGAAAATCTGCCCTGGTAGCTCTGACTATTGCATGTGGTTTAATACTTCTATCACAGTGCTGGCAACCAGGAGTGATGGCTGCTTTCGAAATGAAGAGTTAGGGGAATGAGGAATCTCCCACCTGTCTCCGCATACATGCCTAAAAGACAGTGGCAGCAAGCTGTTTGCATTAAGGAGTTGGTGAGATGAGTCAAATTATGGTTTACTGACATCTGAAGGTGCAGAGAAGTGGGCTGAGCCTTAGCGAGCCTTTGCTCATGACATCTCCCCCAGGTTTTTTTTGTTGCCTTTTTTTTTCCCCCTCAAGGGAAAAAAAAATCACATCTTCCCAAGTGCAATGCCTTGCTTTGCTCTGGCTCGTCTGGTGACAAGTGCTGCCACAGCCAGCTGTGCAGTGGCTCACCAGAAGCTGGGGTAGTGTGTCTTACTACAAGAACCCTTCAGGTTCCTCCTGAAGGGAGATCAGGATGGCTTCTGGTGTGCATTAGAGAGCTGCAATGGCAGCTTGGAGTAAACTTGTTCTTGAGCAGCTATTGCACAGTGCTTTATCTGTGAGTAGCAATGCTCCTCTTCTCTGCAGCAAGGTGGTCACCAGCGCTTTGGGAAGGGAACAGAGCACAGCAGTGCAGCTTTTACCTTCCAAATTTAGATGCAACTAGCGAGTCAACCTACTCTCTTGTATTTTCAAAAGGCTTTTCAAAATTTTGTAATTTCTTGCAGGAGGCTTTCAAGTTTCTTCTGCTCCACAGAGTTCCTTTGAAGTCCTACAAAAAACCTCTGGACCATATTATTGAAATTGTTTAGCTTTCAGATGTTCTGGGTAAATCATTGGATCATTCATAATGTGGCAGTGGGGAAAATATTTTAAGGCTGTGGTGGCTCTTAACAGATTTTTTCCAACCCTGCTGAATATTTTTACAGCAGGCAAAATAGGCAAAACCTCCTTAGAGCAGGCAAAATGCAGTCTGCTTCTATAACAAGCTATTCTAAGAGGCTTTATACTCTTAAGTGTCAAAAAACTTTTCCAAATGCTAAGCCCCTTGCAACTGTGGACTAAAATTATTTTACCTTGAAATGCGTAGTATCCATCTGGGACCTGTGGCACATCAGCAGGACTCTGAAGGATGGAGCCATGTAGGTGATAACACATCATGACTTCCCAGCGCTTATCCTGTCTGCACTGGGTAGGGTTTTATAATTCATAGCAGAAGTGTTTAAAAAGCTTTAAAAAAGAGGCAAGCAAGCACTGGCAGAGGGGACACACTAGAAAGATATACAGCTCTGGGGCTGGCTGGAGCTTGTCCATTTACAGAGCACTTGGGGTTGTGGTCAGTGGGCTGGAGATGAGGCCACCCCAGTTGGATGCCTATCCCTACTGCAGTCCTTCATGCTCTGGGACTGCCGCAGCACTGTGGCAGCATCACTCCCGTAGCCTGAAGGTTTGGGTAATGTGGCTTGCTGTAGCCTGGCTTTAGGTGGTGCTGTAGCTGTTGAGTGGTCTGAGCTGGGTTGGTTGCAGCTCCGTAGAGCTTGAGGAGGAGAGCTTGGTAGACTTTCCCTGTGCCCTCTTCCTTGCAGCCCCCCCTGGGGACTGTGGTTCCCTGGGGATTTTGCCTGCTTGTGTTTTCTCCTCCCTTCCCAGAAAGGGGATCAACCTTTTCCTTTGAACAGCGAGAAACTAGTTATGGCTTGACAGGGAGGGATGCCCCTTTGGGCTTGTACAAGACAAACTCAGCGTGAATGCTGTCTTGCTTGTACGTATGTGTGTGAGATGAAGCAGAGCAGTGGGCACAGACCTTGGGGAGCTAGACTCAGTCTTGTTTAGACCAAGACTGGTCCTTGTCAGATTAGATGGGGACTCTGGGGTTGTCTTGCTGCTGTGCTGTTTTTCTTTTGGGGGTGTGTATAGAAGGTAATTATCTAGAGGCCAGTTTACTTGTTGCGTGCATATTTCAGTAGACAAAACCTTCATTTAGTTTCTCCTTTGATGTTAAATTTGCCTTTGGATGCCCCTGCAGAGCATCTTATGGCTTCATATCCATAGCGGAGGGCAAGAGCCTGGTGGTTTGCTGTCATGCACATGAACGTTATGCTGCGCAGCACCCAGCTGGCGTGCAACTTGCGCAATGCAAGGGCTCTGTGGCTGGTTTGCATGTCTTGATTTAAAAGCATGGTATCTTTCATACAGTTATGTGTGTGCCTAAGAACAAAGGCATGGCATCTTGTCTTTCAGCAGACAAGACTACCCCTTGCTTAAACTCAGTTTTGTCGCCATGCAGAGAACGGGGAGCTGGCAGTCGTGCTGCATGCAGGCAAGCTTCCTGCACACTTTGTACAGGGGCTTTTCGACCTCAGCCTAGTTTTAGTTCTGGGATACAGCTGGAAGCTAAAGTTATCAGCAAAGGTTTTCTCTTAGCACTTTCCTTAAAATATTTCCAGTGCTGTGTACACATTTACTTATCTCCTCCTCTCCCCCCCCCCCCTTTTTTTTTTTTTTGCCTTACAGCTTCTGACATGAAGAAAGATATAGAGTCTTTAATAGCCCAGGAAAAAGCTGAGATCGTTGCCAAGTATGAGAAGGTACCAACCTCGTGTTTTTTCCCAACATGCTGGTTAAGGCTGAAGCTGTTTGATTGATTAAGAATGCTTTGAATAAGAACTTTTGTGTTCTGCAGGCATTGCCCCAGTAACTGTCATGTCATCAGGCTTTGTGCCAGCTCTCCCTACCTGCTTCTGCCTGCACGCCGCATCTCACATCGTCTCCAGTGTTTCTCGCAGATCCCGTGTATGCTCAGCACAGATACTGAAAGGTCATGGGTTTCTAGTGCTTCAGTGCTCCTTAGCCACCAGGATGGCTTATGCCCGACAGCACTGGTTTCTCAGATGTACAGCCCTTCCCAGCCCATAGCAGAGGCACACCAGGGATGCTGGATAGGCTGAACTTACGTATTTTCCTCTTGCCTGAGTTGTATTTTTGTCTCTTCAGAGTAGGTTTTGGTCTCCCGGCTCTATGCCTTCTAGTGTGCAGGGAGGCAGGGATGTGGGCACTGGGGGCAGGTTGTAGGCACTGGGGTATCCCGATGCTGAGGCCGGTTCACGTGTGTCCTTTCTGCTTTCAGGGCAGGAAGGAAGGAGCTCAGATTGACCCATGGGAAGATGCTGATTTCACACTGTATAAAGTTACAGACCGGTTTGGATTCCTGCAGTAAGTCCTCCTGCCTTCTCCAGTCCTCTCTGACCTGTGTGTCTCTGCAGACCATACAACTGCACCAAGCATGGTGGACCGAGCATTTTTTCCTATAAGCTGCTCTGTGGTTTGGCTTGATCAATCCCAAATGCAGGAGGAAAGACTAGATGTTCCTCCTCCCTCAATCACACGTGTTCAAACACTCTGATCCTTTGAATCTGCTGCAAGGCAAGGCTCAGAAATGGTTTCCCACCACAAGCCTGGTGTCAGAAGGTGCAGGCTGGTGCTCCTGTGCCTCCATGGAGGCCTGCGGTGTGTCGCACAGGGGGAGGCTCTGTGTTTGCACCTCATGATTCAGGGAGGTGTAGGAGGAGATGAGACAAGATATCTGAATGTTCTCCGTTCCCTTAGGAAATCCCCATCCTAAGAGAGGCACAGATGAACTAGAAGCACACCCTGTGCCTGGGGGGAATGATTAAAAGAACTATTTTTATACTGAATCCAAACAAAAACTTATAACAGGTTCAAAGCAATTGCTGCCCAGAAATCCCCCTCCCACGTCCCCCCCCAGCTTTAATTGCTGGTCATGTGTGTACCAAAGAGGAGCTTTGTGCCCAAGATTTCCAGCAATGTCCAGTGCTTGATTACCCCCCAGCAGCTCCTGTGGGGTGGTGGGTAAGCTGGTGTGTGGTGGTGTGGGGAAGCTGGTGCTTCCTCTGCCTCTTCCTCGTCGGGGACAGCTGTAAGAAAGGCACAAAGCCCCCGAGTCAAGATGTATCTCCTCAGGTGCCCAAGAAGGTCCCCAAGCTGCAGCACCCTGTGTTCCTCTGCACCCTTTCTTGCCCATAGAGTAACTGGTGACCCCTTGCTTTTCCAGCGAGCAGGAGCTGCCAACCCGCACAGCCTTGGAGGAGAAGGTGAGAGCTGCCAGATCTGTTGTCATGGGTATCGGATCCTTATCGCACCATCTGGGGCGGGGACAGTTTTTGAGGAAACGAAGGTGCAAGCAAGAGCAAAGCAGGCAGCCAGTGCCCACTGGTCACCGCTGCTTGCGCAGAGGTGGGAAGTCTGCACACCCAGCTGTTGGAGCTTTTATTTTGCTGGGCCAGGCATCTCCCCTCTTCCACACTGCTCTGAAATCATACCTTTTAGAACCTTTTTGGGCTTTTTCCTCTGCTTTGGCACAGTGCTTAGTGGCTGGGGCTTAAAAAAGGGATTGCGCATGTGGGGAAGAGCAGTGGAGGTTGTAGGTACCTGTCATCTCCATCCTTATCTCCCCTGAGCTGGGAGCATGTCCTCTGCTAACTGGGGCTAAATACACTCTCGTTTCTGCCAGTGTGATACAGTGATATGATTTGAGGCTAGCTGAACCTGCAAACATCTTTGTCGTCAAGGAATAATCCTCTTGGAAATGCTTTCTCTATGTTAAGCCTCTGCGTGTCATCATTTTTACTGAGGCTGCTTTAATTACCACAGGTTGAAATTACCAGTTCCTGCAAGCACCTGTGATTATTCCCATCTCTGATGCGAGGTCTTTGCACAGAAGTTTAAACCTAAAGAGAATGAAGTTTTGTGTTTTCAAGAGGTATCTTCTGGGGATTTTTTTTCTTACATTTGTCTTGTCTTCTTCCCCCTTGTACCAGCAAAAACAGCAGGAGATCGAACGTGTGGACAAGTGGCTAAAGATGCTGAAGAAATGGGGCAAATACAGAAACAGTGACAAGGTAAGGGGGAAAAGAAAGATCATGTGTCCAGAGGGACAGGAATGGTGCATCCTTCCAATGAATCAGGCTTTTGAAAAGTTGATAGAGAAACCAGAGATCACTGGAAAATATTGCCTTACTCCACCCATCAGTCTTTAATTTTTTAAATCTTTTCTTGAAGTTGCTGGGTTACCGGTCAAGGGAAAAGTCCTGTTCTGACTAGCATAGTTTTAAAAATGGTTTCCTGAATGCTGCTGGCATGTTTGCACTTCTGCTTCCCTGTCCAGGCAGGAGCACAGCAGAGATGTTCTTGTGCCTAGCTGGGTCCCTGGTGTTGCATGGCACAGGTAACTTCTGTGTCTCCACCACCAGGGAATGGCATGGGAGATGTGACTGATAAGGTCCAGCTAGTGTTCCTCATAATTCTCCCTGGAGAGAGAATTATTCGTCTAGGACATCACCTAGATTTTGTATTTTGCTCCTAGCTGTGCCTGTGAGAAGGTATTAGATTGTGTGCATCTATCTGTGGAAACCAAGGATGGAGACACCAACTTTGTGTCTTGGCTTTGGTGTTAAAAATAAACCCTGGGCCAAACACCACTGCAAAAAAATATTTGTAATATGTTCCTATTAGAAACATCTTGAAACAAAAAAAATCCCTGAACCTAATGACAGGACCCTTCCTGGGTAAGGAGAGGAGCATCACGCCTGACCTGCTCTGCTTACAGCACTCTGCGCAGGAGAGGGCTGGAGCCCAGTGTCACCTTGATGCTGTGGCCTCTACAGCCTTCTTGTTTGGCAGGAGGAGTGGGCTGTTTGGCTTTATTGCTTCTAGCTCCTTCTGAGAGTCCTTAGGAGAAACTTGAACTTAGTTAAAAGGTTGTGCAGAGGATATCTGCATAGCTGCAGGGCGGGAACTGAGCAGAGCACCTGCCTTGCTCAGCCATCCAGAGTGATGTCAGGCTCACCCAGCCAAAGACCAGCTGTAGTCTTGTCCTTTTTAAAAACAAAACAAAAACAAAAAACCCAACCCCCCCAAATCTTTTCTTCGTCACAGTAGGGATGGGGTGGAGATGGGCTTGGGGTTTTTTATAATAGTGTTCACTTCAGGGTGGCTCTAATTATTTTGTTCATTGGTGCTGCTCCACAGGCAAAAACGGAGGGTCTCCTGTGGCTTTGGTTTTTCTAATTAGAAGTTAGTGCTAGTTGGTTAGTGGCCTTGTGGGTAGAACACCAAACGCCAGCATAGTGTAGGGAATTCCTTCAGGTCCTGGGGGATGTTTGGGATAGGTAATGATGAGTGTTTTAGCATGCGTTGGCTTCCCTGGGTCAGCCAGTGGGGACAGACAGGGTCTAGGGTGAGGGGTGTGTGGAGTAGTAGTAATGGCTGTGAGTCTTTTAGATTTACCTCAATAATCAGTGGGTGCATTAAGCATGCTGCAGCCAACATCGCTCAGGTCTGCTAGATGGCAAGGGGCTAGACCAGCAAGCGGGTTTTGAGGGTCTTTGGGTCAGAAAATCACCAAGGTCTTGTAATGGAATAAATGATGTTATTTATAACAGCCCATAAATGGTTGATGACTCTTGGGCACAGATGTGGCATTGTCCCCATGCTGGGGGACTGGAAATGGCCATCCCCCCTCCCAGCAAATGGAGCAGCAGTGCTTGGCCCCAAGCAGGGAAGGAGCAGTCTGGTGACCCCAGGGAGTAGAAAGGAGCTTTGGTTTCAGTCCTGCCCAGACTAACACCCCACTGCTTTGCACCAGTGCAAGTGCAGGCAGAAGGGTCTGTGCATCGAAGCAGCCATGCGGTGCTAAGTGCAAAGATCCTGAGAGGCACAAAAAAAGTGCTGTAAAAAAATAACAACATTAGGTTGTATCCTTCACCTGGATGTGCAGGCCATGCTCTTGTGTCAGGAGCATGGATGCTGCTTGGAGATTCCTGCTGCCATGGCTGGATGCCGATCAGACGTGGTGTTTCAAGGACCTTATGCTGGGATCACAGTCATGCCCTTCAGATGGTTATGAGGTTTTTTTCTAGCTAAAGTAAATGTGACAAGCCCTTGATCTGATTTTTCTAAAGCAGACTGGGTTGGTTTTGTTCCTTCTCTGAACACTCAGGCTGTCACATCTGCATTGCATGTTTCCTTCAGGTTCGTTTTCAGCACTTTGCTGACACAGTGGAAGCCCGAGTGTCACAAGACAGCAACACTGTGTTATTTTAATAAAGACTAGGATGTCATCTTTGAAAAAAACCTCTTACTGAAGACAGGAGCATTCCCTTTGATGTTCATTTTGATAGACTGCACTTCATTAGAGGGAAAAAATCTTGTTGCAGGAACCCCAGGTAGTTTCACAGGGAAGCTGCCCTGACTTTGGCTTTGTTTGAGCGATGTAGAAACCCATCTTATTTTCTAGGCTCAGACATTTTGAACTTCAGGGCCAAGCGTCTGAGTCTCGGTTCATGTGTGGGAGCTGGCAGACAGCTGCCTGTATTGAGTACTTGAAGAAGGATGCTTGGCTTATGCAGCAGGCTGTCATGTTTTGCAGCATCTTAGTACCTGATTGGGGTTTATGTTGTTGTCTCAGCTTCTGTGTTGTGAAATGTCAGCAGGAGGAGGGAGGTTGTGTATCTGACCAGGGCACTAGCCTCGAGGCAACCACCCATCACCGGGCAATAAAGCAGCTTTTTGAGACCCCTGGCATGAGCCATCACCAGAGAGCCACAGGTTTTGATTTCTGTTCCCCCACCTGCTGCCAGTGTGCATCCCTGTGTGCTGCTGGTTGCAGTCAGGGTGTTGTGGCAGTCACAGATTATAGGAAATAAGGCTGAAAATCCCCCTCAGTCAGAAGGCAGAGGCCTTCCAGTCCACGATGGCCCAGCTATGCCTAAAATCATTCCTGGCATAACCTGTCTCAGCATGAGCACCAAATAGGATTATCTTAATTAAAGTGGTGCCCTGGGGTTCCTTGTGCTCATCACCACATCAGATCTGTCTCCATCTCTCTCTTAGGTGGACTTTGTAGCGATCTGATTTACTTTTTGTTGATGTTGCTACTGAAATTAACACCCGCATGGATGAGGTTAGACTGATGCAATGGTGCCATTTCCTGGCTGTGCTTCCACAAGGGAAAGGAGTCCATAAAAATAAGAGTCCATGTAAGGACCACACTGCTTTGCAGAGTTAAGGTACGTCAAACCTGCAAAGAAGGGCTAAATTGTGTAAATCGGAGTTCAGCACAGCTCAGGTGGTCTGTGTCCTTTTCACGGCTGTTTTAGATCTGAGTTTAAATCCCACCCTGACTCTGCTTGGGAAGGTTAGGAAATGGTTGGTGCCATTTAAGAATATACACGGTTAAGGCAGCGCAGTTTTGCAGAGGAAAAAAGAGACTGTGCTGTGTGAGCCTCAATAGTGGGATAATTTATTCATTGTAGCCACGAAATAAGTGGATTTCAGCCAGAAGTATCAGTCGTAGGAAGAGAATATGACCTCTGCATTATTTGCAAGCTGCTTCTTGCTGTTGGCCATGTGGGATGGGACCTTTAGAGAGGGATGTCTTCAGCCAGAGATGTCTGGTTTTTAGGCAAAGCCTGTCTCTGTGCACAGGGGTAGCCTTGTCTCTGCTAAGGTCATGGGAGTGCAGGGCACTTAATCCAGTGCATGCCAGCAAAATGGTTTAGGATGAATCAGGGCTCTGTATGGACTGACACAGATCCCTAGGAACGACTAATCTGCTAACACTGGGGAGAGCCAGCAGACATTTGTCATGGCAGGGGCGGCTGAAGTCAGGTCTCCTGCCTGCAAATGCCATGGGAAAGAAAGGAGTTTGTGCCTAGGAGCTGCAGAGTGACTTATGCTGCTTGTTTTTGCCATTTTGGAAGGGCAGGTAGCATTTTCCTCTCCCCTAAAGGTAGCCCTGGTATTAAATGTAAATGCGCATGCATGACACTGCATGACATGCTTTAGGATTTAAACGTACACCTGCTTTGCTGCTGAAGACCCCACAGACCTGCTGGCACCCCATCCGGCATAGCCAAGGCTCCAGCTGCAGGGGCAGCAGCTGAGCTGGGAGCAACCATTATCCATACAGAAAGAAAACCATGTGCAGCAAAGTCCAGGCTGCCAAGTGCACAGCCACATCATCAATCAGCCAGCTTTATGGTGCAAAAAAGAAGTCCCCTTCTCCAGGGTGGTGGTGGTCAAGGCTTCACCCACCACTCCAGGTAAAGATTTTCACAGCCCAGCTTCCCCAGCCCATCATTGTGGAGGAAGTGGAATCGTCCTTCCTCTCCAGATGGATCAATCTTTGAGCCCTAAAAGAACTTAGGAAAGGGGCTGTCCCCCAATTCAGGGTGTTGAAGATGTATGGTGGCTTGAAAGTGAAATTGCCATGCATACCCAAAATTTGGGCATTACTCCTGCAGTCTCTGCCTGGTGGACCACGCACAGAGATGAGAAGCTATCAGTGACAGGCTCCGAAATGTGAAAGTGGGCTGAAATGTGTATGTTCTGCTTTTAAAAACCAGCCCATCCCTCCCAAACCCTTTTTAACCTCAGTGTTTTAACTACTGAAAAGAAACATCCTGCGTTTAATGGCAGTGACTCCACCATTCTAATTAAAGACTTGGAGCACTTGGTTGGGTACTTCTCAGAGATCTGTGATGCAGGAGGGTAGAGCTCAGGTCTGTACTTCTATAGTCTTCCCCATCCCATCTACTGGAAGGAAAGTACACGGGGATGGGGTGACGATGGCCTCTGTGCCATAAGCTTTCTATGTTAAAGCCTAGAAAATGAGGATGATCCTACGGCAAAACCCAGGGCAAGTTTTAAACACTGCAGGTTCAGTCATAGAATCATAGAATTGTTAAGGTTGGAAAAGGCCCTTAAGATCATCGAGTCCAACTGCTAACCTAGCACTACCAAGTCCACCACTAAACCATATCCTCAAGCACCACATCTACCCTTCTTTTAAATACATCCAGGGATGGAGACTCTACCACCTCCCTGGGCAGCTTCTTCGGTGAAGAATTTTTTCCTAATATCCAACCTAATCTTCCCCTGGCGCAGCTGGAGGCCATTTCCTCTCGTCCTATCGCTTGTTACTAGGGAGAAGAGACTGACCCCTGCCTCACTACAACCTCCTTTCAGGTAGCTGTAGAGAGCTAAAAGGTCTCCCCTCAGCCTCCTCCTCTCCAGACTAAACAACCCCAGTTCCCTCAGCCGCTCCTCATAAGACCTGTTCTCCAGACCCTTCACCAGCTTCGTTGCCCTTCTCTGGACACGCTACAGCAGCTCAATGTCCTTCTTGTAGTGAGGGGCCCAAAACTGAACACAGTACTTGAGGTGTGGCCTCACCAGTGCCAAGTACAGGGGCACGATCACCTCCCTGCTCCTGCTGGCCACACTATTCCTGATACAAGCCAGGATGCTGTTGGCCTTCTTGGCAGCCTGGGCACACTGCTGGCTCATGTTCAGCCAGCTGTCGACCAACACCCCCAGGTCCTTTTCCTCCAGGCAGCTCTCCAGCCACTCCTCCCCAAGCCTGTAGCGTTGCATGGGGTTGTTGTGACCCAAGTGCAGGACCCAGCACTTAGCCTTGTTAAATCTCCTACTGTTGGCTCCAGCCCAACGATCCAGCCTGTCTAGGTCCCTCTGTAGGGCCTTCCTGTCCTCCAGCAGATCGATGCTTCCACCCAGCTTGGTGTCATCTGCAAACTTACTGGAGGTGCACTCAATCCCCTCATCCAGATCATCAGTGAAGATATTGAACAGGACCAGCCCCAACACTGAGACCTGGGGAAACACCACTCGTGACTGGCCGCCAACTGGATTTGACTCCATCCACCACCACTCTCTGGGCTCGGCCGTCCAGCCAGTTTTTAACCCAGCACAGAGCACACTTGTCCAAGCCATGAGCAGCCAGCTTCTCCAGGAGAATGCTGTGGAAGACAGTGTCAAAGGTCTTACTAAAGTCCAAGCAGACAATGTCCACAGCCTTCCCCTCATCCACTAAGCGGGTCACCTTATCATAGAAGGAGACCAGGCTACTGAGGCAGGACCTCCCTTTCATAAACCCATGCTGGCTGAGCCCAATCCCCTGGGTGTCCCACATGTGCTGCGTAATGGCATTCAAGACGATCTGCTCCATGACCTTTCCTGGCACCGAGGTCAGGCTGACAGGCCTGTAGTTCCCTGCATCTTCCTTCCGACCCTTCTTAGAGGGGCATCACATTTGCTAGTTTCCAGTCATCTGGGACCTCCCTGGTTGACCAGGACTGGTGATAAATGATGGAGAGTGGCTTGGCGAGCTCCACTGCCAGCTCCCTCGGTATGCTTGGGTGGATCCCATCCAGCCCCATGGACTTGTGAACATCCAGGTGAAGGAGCAGTCGTTGGCTCTGACACAGTCTTTCTACATAGCATCTTGAGCCATCACTTCAACCACCAGCATCTCTGTTTGTGAAATGGGATGTTCTTCCTGCCGTGGTCTGTCAGTCCGTATGGGGCATGGTCTAGGTGCTCCCTTCCCATCTGTAAGTGCTGAGCGGTTTTTAAGAGGCAGAAGATGGTGACCTTGAGGGTTGTTTTTCCTTCTTACATGGAGCAGGAGTTGCCATAGCCTGCTGCCTTCCCTCCATCAGTTCATCCCAGTGTAAATGCTGCTTTTAATGGTAACTTCTCTGTTTTCCTTCAAGTTTCACGACGACAGAAAATTGCTCATTTTTGCTCCGTGTGACTCACAGCTCTGAGGTTTTATCGCTTTCACGTCTGGAGGTGGTGGGAGGAGGAAAGTCCTTGGATAAATAACAGGGAGGCGTTTCAGTTCAGTTCCATCTCAGCATGTTTTGTAACTCCCCTCTTCCTGCCACATTCTCATGTGGAGAAAATCATTAGAGACATTTGCTATATGCCAGTGAGGGTTGTACTCATTAAAGTACAATAATACCAGCTCTGGGAATTCAAAACAAAATTATTTTCTTCCCATGGAGTTGAGCATCATCTTCTACCTTGGCAGCTGTCAGTCAGTCTCTCCTAATCCATCATAAAGAAATAAATTTTTCTGAACTGGTGATTTTATCTGAGTTGGTACATATTCCAGTTCTTGGTCTTGTCTCAGGTTTTGCTTCATGAAGTCATGAGCGCTTGTGGGTGCCAGGCTTTCATGGGTACTTCACCAGTACTTTGGGGACATGGTTTATCTAACCCGGTCGCTTTGTGTATCCTGATGCATTGCACTTCTGTCATCCTGATTTAATGACTCTCAGGGAATGGGAATCTTGTGTTCATCTCCTTGGTCTTTCAGCCGTGGGTATGAAGCTGTCCAGCATGGCGTGAAGGTTTGCTGTCCTCCAGAAACACCTCCTCATGTGAGCTTGGATGAGCAGGAGTGGCTCCCCTGAGTGTGCAGATGGTGAATTAGTGATGTCCCACTTAAAATGTGGGATGCTGTTGAATAGGATGGTGGTCTTCCATGGGCATGTCTTGGTAGTGAGATGCTTTGTAGGGGACAGCTCTTACTTGGTGCATACAGAAGGGAGGGCAGGGTCTTGCAAAGGATTTCTGTAGGGTCTGGTCCTGCCTATCTATGCATTGTACCTTCAGAGCTGGTGCTAAGCAACACCTGGGGCAGAGCAAGCATTTGGCAAGTGATGAGAACAGGGTTTTAAATGTTGAAGGTCCATTACACTTACAGGATCAGCATACATTGCACTGACAGTTTCTGTGTCAGCAGAAATACCTAAGTATTTACCATAATGTGGTAGAAAAGTGTTCTAACACACATGTAGCTCTCCTAGTACTATGTGGTGGTCTTGGCATTTATTATATAGCTATTTTATATACTTATTTTGACTGGGATAGTGGTGTTATTTCTTTGCTGTCTCCTAGCCTGTCTACTTGAACCCCAACTCCTGTCTTATCTCACAGTAGCTCTTTGGGACAAGAGCTGTCTTGCTGTGTTTTGCACTTGGTAGCCACAGTGCTGCCGTGCAGACAGTAACAAAATGAGGAGCATAGGTCTGTGCTCTTGGAGGTTGCAAGCCTAGGTGGGCTGACAACACAGTGCAACCTTGTGCATAGGCTGGTGTTAAAAAGTCAAGCTAGAAGTGAAAAAAGCTGATGATGTGAGATGGGAGCAGATGTTCACCTTGGTGTAAGAGATGCAAAGACAGTGTGGCAGGACCACATCCAGAAAACCTTCTGCTAGGATCCTGATGCTTCTCTTTGAATAGCAGACCTTCTTTTGCATCAGCCTGAAATGCGTGAAGCAGAACACCCTATAGAAACAGAAGAGGGATTTTGAAGGAGGTTGGATGGATTTGTACCAGGCAGTGCCAGTAGCTCCAGCTGATTGTCTGGATGGCCATCACCCCACTCAGCCCTGAGCTCATTCCCGTGACTGGGAATCTGGCACCTCTGTTCCCTCCCAAGGGATTGCCGTGTCACAACATAAATCCCCTCCACATCTGGAGCTTGGGCGCACGCAGCAGATCCTTCAGCATACCCCAGGGTCCTCAGGAACCTGGAGGAGTGCTGCAGTTGGCTATGTAGTGCAGCTGCAAGGCATTTCACGGGTGAGATGAATGAAAGGGTGGAAAATACTGAGAAATGAGGCTTTTTTATTTTTTTATTAAGCTTTTCCTTTTAATGGGAGAAGTCAGGGATGGAACAAAAGCTCTTTTTTTCTGTTTTCCATTGAAATTTAATGGTCTCTTTAGAGAGAGAGGGCTTTATGACAAGAAAAAAGGGAAGAGGCATTTGTGAGATGAAGTGAACATGTGGAGGCAGGAGGAGGGATACATGCTCATTTGTCCCCATTCCCCCTTTGCACTTGAGGAGTACCCTGCACATTCAGGGGAGAGCCCTTGGTGTAGCCCACAGTATCCTTTGCCACTTGTTAAGCCACAGGAGTTGCTGTGGACACATCCCTGTGGCTCTTGTGGTAGGGGCTCTCCTGTCCAAGAGGAAATGTATTTTTCTCCTGATCCCTGAGAATCCAGGTGCTAACAGCCATGCCAAGTCAGATCAAAGGCTTCAAAGCCAAGGGTGCTGCGTCTGGTCCTTGGAGAGCATTCCAAGGGCAGGCTGGTGTACATGGAATGTGACCACTGTGAAACACCTAGATGTCTCCATGTATAAAGGGGATGGTCTGTGTCCAGCTCTTCCCGTAAGGTTAAAAAGCATGAGTGGTGACTTGATTTTGATTGAGTAGGTGTCTTCGAGGGATGCAGGTGCTCAGCTCATCCATCAGATTGGAGTTGCCCTCTCTGTGCCAGCACAGGCAGAAGTAGTGTTTGGTTGGGTTGTCTGTTCAGATGGCTGGTGGTCTACAGCAGCAAACCGTGGAGCAAATCTGTTCTGCTACCAGCAGGACCAGCTCACCCTACTCACGTTTTCCTCCCCACAGATGTGCCGGCGAGTGTACAAAGGGATCCCACTTCAGGTGCGAGGCCAGGTCTGGTCACTTCTGCTGGATGTTGAGAAGATGAAGAAAGAGAACGAAGGAAAATATGAGGTACAGGCTCTTCCTGGCAAAGACAATGGGAGCAAGGTGATGGGGAGGCTGGTTTGGTGGGTCTTCACTGGCTGGGGCAAATCAGACCCATGGCAGATGCAGGTGTCTCCATCTCCACCCACATGGGCAGGAGGGAAATGAGGGTTCCTATGGTGATGCTTTCAGGGATGGGGGGGCCCCTCAGCCCTTGCATCCTCCATCGCAGGGTAGTGGCATGCTGAATGCCCTATGACATGCACTGGTGGTGGGGCCTGATCCCATCTGTGAACTGCTGTGACCTCTGAGAAGGAAAGGCTTAAAATTAGTGAGGGCTGAAAATGCAAAGGAGATAAACTCTTTATCTGTGTGTATGTGTATTTTAGGCTGGGGCCTTTTTTCACATTAGCCAGCTGCTTTCCCTAACATACTGCTTCCATTTGTTCTGCTGGAAGCTGCGAGCAAATATGCGTTCGGTGTTACCCCATCCTGAGGGAAAGCTTAGTAAAGGTACTGCTCACAATTCCGCAAGCTCTCTGGCATGACATGGAATAGCTATGAGTACCCTGAAGTGGGTAGGTGCTGGATGGGGGTAGCCCAAACCTCTCCATGTGCTTGAAAATTTCACTTGGGGTGTTTCAAAATGAGCAGCAGGGTCAGAAGCCTTAAACCAGCCGACAATGAGTCATTAGTCAAGAAACCCAATTAAAGGTGGGGTAAGGGCAGGTCTTCTAAGCTTGAGGGGAACATTTCTGAGCACAGCGTCCTGGCTTACAACTTAATGGGCAGCTGGAAGTTGACTGGCAGTGTTGGAAGAGCTTGGATTGAAGTGGCTTCTTTTATCTTCCATCTTCAACCTTTTTATAACTGTATTGAAAGTTTCCATTAAAAATCACTATTAAAAAGAAAATAAAAATCATTTTTCTATTAAAAATCACTTATTTTCTCTGCAGATAGGAGAAAAACCTGCCTCCTACCAGAGCACTGCATGCTGCAGGCTTGGATTCCTTGGTATAAAATAAGCAATTTCTGGAGCATGCATTGATCAAGAACCCGAGTAACGGGGCTTGCTGTGTTTTGTTATTTTTTTATTTCAAGCATCTCAGCTCCTTGACGCTGTCTGTTTCCATAGGCAGTGTGTGGAAGCCCTTGGTTGATGATTACCTTATTTTCCAAATTTGTGTTACAGTTTAGCTTGCATCATGTACCAGGGTGAGGATCAGGGTGTTGTGGAGACAGTTATTTCAGAGGCCAACTGCTGCTTCCAGCAGGTGTTTCTAAAAATCCCTGCCTATTCAGCAGGTTGATGCTAACACTCATTATAGTTAGTCAAGTTTAGATGTTAATAGCGAGATGCCACTGGGATGGAGTCATGTGCAGGGACTTGGGGAAGGCGGCCTGGGCTCACGGCAATAAGCAGAGATAATAAAGCTCTCCCAGCACACAGATTCTTATCATGCTCCCTCCCTCAAAGCTGTGTGGCAGGGAAGCAATCCAAACAAATGAAAGTCGAAAGGAGTTTATCTGTGCTCCAGAGGGGTCTGTGATAAACAGGAGCTTCAGGACTAATAGGCTTTGCTGGATGCAAACCCCCTACAAGCTCATATTAATCCTCTTCTTCTTTGGTGCCACCTGCTGCCAGCAATTAGCTCTCCCCATATTTCCTCCAGAAGAGGCGCAGTGCAGGTCCTGGATGATGGGTTTTGCTTTCAAGAAGGGACCAAGCCTCAGCCCCACCCCTGTGTCCTGGAGGGGCTGGTCCCAAGGCCACCCCATTTCTCCTTGGGGCATGAATCTTGGCACGTAAGCCTGGCTTTTGTAGATGCCTTGAGTTTTGAGAGTACCTCCTGGCACATGCCAGGTGATTTCTCTCTCTCTTTTTTTTTTCTTTTTTCCTACCTACTGCTCCCTCTGTAAAGATGTTGTCCCCTGTGCTCAGGCTGGCAGAGGAGCGACTTTTCCAGCCAAGCAGGATACCTTGCTCCCTGTGTCCATGTTGCCTCTGGAGTGATGCAATCAAAAAGCCTGGTCCAGTTGCTTCCGTAGGTCTTTATCTTATCCCAGCTGTCTTCTAAGTCGTCTCTGAGAAAGTCTCCAAGTCTTCCTCAAGGGCATGGCAGCCCAGTTGTCCCTGATGCTGCAGGAGCCAGGAGGCTACCGTGGGACATGCCACACTTGGTTTCAGTGTGGGTGCGATGCTCTGCCTCCCTGGGGTTTTATAGGCATGACCAAGAGGGCTTGAGGAGAGCTGAGAAGGCAGCAGGAGAAATGTGCTGGCCATGGGGCAGAGCAGAGGCATCCTGGCTTTTACCCGCTGCTTTATAAAACATCTCTGGGATGAGTCTTCCAGCTTTCCATCCTCTTCTCTGCCACTGTCTTGCAGGGCTTGCCGTGCTAATGAGCTCGGCAGAGCATCTGTGGAGCCCCCAGGTTACTTAAACAAGGGAAAAAAGAACAACCTGTCCAGGGCTTCTTGTTTACTGTCTGCAGAATTAATAAAGCCTCCTGGGTGCATGACGGTGACAAAGCGCTGTGCAAGCTACCTGCTATTCAGGTGCAGTGATTTAAAAAAACCCCAAAGTAGAGTTTTTTACTTTGGGAGATTTTTGTGTTATTCTGGCAGGGAAAACAAGAGGGCCTTTAGCAGGGAAATTTGAACTGAAGTGACCCAGTGCATATGAATAGTCATCTTGTCTCAGGTAGTCTGCCTGCTTTACAGAGGGCAAGGAGCCATAGGATGCAGAGAGCACAGGATTTACAGCAGGGAAATTATGTTGTTCATCAGATATTCATTCCATTGTCACTTTTATCCTCCCTTGTCTTGTGCAGGCCATAATTCAAAATAACCCCTGCATTGTTGCTTCTCCATACAGCTGCTTTCAAGGTTAGAGTTAATATTCCTGAGATGCTGTGACTGCTGTGAGCATTGGCTGTGCTAGACACAGATCTGGGTGCTAATGACCTTTTGGTGTTCCCCAGAGCTGATGTGGCCACCTCGGGATGTCAACAGCAGCCTGGAGGCACCTTGTATCAGGCTGACAAGCATTCATAGGATGGCAGCTGCTGGAGCAGATGATTCAGTATCTGTGCAGATGTGCTATTTTCTGCCCTCCTGTGTGCATAGGGAGGGTCCTGATCTCTTGCCTGGGCTTCAGGCAAGCTGGGCTTGCTGTTCATCTCTGCTGCCCCTACCGTACCAGTGGATCTCAGGCTGCCTGAAGACAGTCACAAAATGTATTTTATTAATGCAATTAAGCCTGGAGATATTAAAAAAGGAGGGCAATTGCATGATCACCAGTGGTATTTAAAGGCTGCGAGACAGGATGCTTGCCTATAGCAGAATCGCCCTTGCCTGCATGCTGAGGGCTGATTAGTGGGTTACAAATGGGACTGCAGTGGGATTTGTCCATGGAGCATCTTGAGCTAGGGACTCTGAGGGTGCAATTGGTTGAGGTGGGCTTAGCTTTGGTTTGAATTTCCTTTTTTTTGCAGCAGACTTCACTCCTTCCATCTGTGTGATGCTGCCTTGGATGATGAGCCAGCATGGGGGGAACATGGGGGTTCTTGGTTTGAGTTTATCTTCTGTTCTGGACGCTGCCCGTTCCTTAAAATTTGCACCAGTCCAAAGGAATACCCCGGAACCGCTTTTCTGGTGGAAACTCCGTATGAAGATGATGCTCTTCTGCAGGGCAAATAGTAGTTGGCAATCACGTCATAGAGTGTGTTGTAGTAGTTTGGACTTTATTATGACCGAGCCTCTGAAAAGCTCAGGGACTCGGTGTTTATGTCTGCATGTTGGTTGTAGAAGTGTATCGTTCCTTAAGCGCCAACAGAGGTCTCAACACTTTATGACAGCCAGGCTGGGTATTGCAAAAAAATAAAAAGAAATCAGATTGGAATTTAATTGTAAAAGTTTTAGATTCTGAAAACTTGGTATCTGCATTGGTAGATAGGTGAAGGCTGGATTGGCAGTTGCTGCTGTCGTAGCGTGTGAGTGTGGGGTCATCCCCTTCTCCCTGGGCCAGCATCACAACCAGGGATTCAGCTCTGATCTGCAGCCCATTGCTCACTGCAAGGTGGCAGTGTCCCCGAGTTGCTCTGCGATAGCTCTGTGCAGCTCACAAGCTGCCACTCCTGCTGTAGAAAGCATGCCTTCTCGCTTTGTGGAGAGGTGTTGGCTGAGATGGTGTCTGACTCTTTCCTCTTGTCTGCCCCTCTTCCTGCCAGCAAATGAAAGAACAAGCAAAGAGCTTTTCATCGGAAATCAAACAGATAGATTTGGACGTTAATCGCACCTTCAGAAACCACATTATGTTTCGGGATCGCTATGGAGTAAAGTGAGTATAGGAAGCTTCACGTGGCTGTATGGGCATCTGTGCCAGTGGGTGTGCGTAGTGGGATGAGCTGGATGGGGTGGCCACCAGCCCCCTGGCACAGAGCAGCTCACAGGAGAGCAAAGCCATCTCTGCCTGCTCCACAAACCATCAGCACATGGTATGACCCGCAGACGTTGGGCTGCTGATTCTCTCTTCAGATAGGTCCATACTCAACCATGTTCAGCTCCAGTTCTTGAGCCAAGCATCAGCCTGCTGTGATGACTTGTCTACCAAGATGCTAGGGTTTCAGTTGCAGAGGGCTTGGTTTGGGATGGCTGGGATGATGGGGTGGGTCTGTCGGGAGTGAGGTGGGATGGGGTGTTCGTGGCCTCCACAACAGACAGGGTTGGAGAGGTTTGGTAGAGTGGCTTTGTCATTTGGAGGAGTCACACCTGGCTGCCTTACACAGACGTACAGTCTGGAGGAAGCCTGCACTGTGTATCTGTATGATGGTGACTCCTTTAGCAAGGCGGGAAGGGAGAAAGGAACCTACTAACAACATTGTGGCAGTGCTTTCCCCCAGGATGTATAACACTTGATGCCTGGGTGGTTCCAAGTCTATTAAAAACCCACCACTACTTCAAACCTGAAGAGTGGGTGTGTTGAACACAGCACATGTGGGGACATGCATGTGTCTCCAGGAGACCTGATGATGGATCAGGATGGCTCAGCCCCACTCCACGGGGCTGTTGGTGACTCCCCCCTGAAGGAAGAAGTCCCATTCCATGTGCCCATCAAGGTGCTTCCTGGTTCTGTGAGCCCTGCTCCTTGCAAAAGGCATAAGTTGGCTGGGTGTTTTCAGAGCCTTTGCCCTGTGTGTGTACATTTTTTAGGTGCTCAGTGTTTTAATATCCTTCTTTCTCCCCAGGCAACAGGCACTCTTCCATGTCCTGTCAGCATACTCGGTTTATAACACCGTAAGTAAAGTTAGTCCAGTTAAAGTGAATAGCATTGAGCTTTATTTTTCTAAATATATATATATAAGACTTTTAAAAAGCTTTTTATATATGTGTATACATGTATGTTTGTACATACATGTACATTTAGCCAGTGGTAATTCCAATTTTAAGTCCTAATACTGGTTTGTACAGACAGCTGCAAGACTCGCAGGCAGAACAAGACTCTAAGACTCTTTGCACAGTTCTTTCAATTCCCCTGTTCATTTTGTCACCTGGTAAATGACATCTGGCAGATGCGCTTTGGGCAAGTGTCAGCAAAGAACAAGGGATTGCCCTTTGGCCTTCCAGCAAGACTAGCCTCCTGGCTGAGGGTCCGTCATGTTTCTGACTTCTTGTCATACACTGAATGGCATTCTTGTTGAAAACACTGATTTATTACAGCAAACCAGTCATTTTTAGCTGAAGGGCATGAGCAGAATAAGCCTAAATTAGCAGCTGAACCTACTGCCTCCATCTCCAGGAGGGGACAATTACTCCAAAAGGCACAGAAAGTGCTGGGGGGGGGGGTAGTCAAGGAAACAAAGACCCTGCGTTCCCTCATACATGCTTATCAGATTTATTTATTCTTTAATTATTTCAGTGCTGACGTGGCTGAAAGAATCCAAAACAGTATCGGAGCCATATGTGGTTTATCATCCCATGCTTTATTCCTTGAAGTAGCTGCAGGCACCTCTTATTTGGGGTTTCTATCCCTTGCCATCCAAGCTTGAGCAGGGCTGGTGGGGGGCATTGCCTGCAAGCCCCTCACCTCCCACTGGAGGACCTGCTAGAGCTGGTCTGGAGGAGGGCCATGAAAAGGGCTGGAACACCTCTACCATGAAGAAAGGCTGAGCGTTGGGGATGTTCAGCCTGGAGAAGAGCAGGCTCTGGGGAGACCTTATTATGGCCTTTCAATACTTGAAGGGGGCTTATAAAAAAGGCAGAAAGACTTTTTACCAGGGCCTGTAGTGACAGGACAAGGGGCAACGGTTTCAAACTGAAAGAGAGTAGGTTTAGACTGGACATAGGAAGACATGTTTTACAGTGAGGGTGGTGAGATGGTGGAACAGGTTGCCTAGGGAAGTTGTGGATACTCCATCATTGGAAGTGGCCAAGGTCAGGTCGGATGGGGCTTTGAGCAACCTGATCTAGTGAAAGATGCCCCTGCCCTTGGCAGGGGCGTTGGATGAGATGATCTTCAAAGATTCCTTCCGACCCAAACCGCACTGTGAGACAGTGATGTGGTAGATGCTGTAGACATATGGGAGGTGTGAATTTGAGCATAAACAGTAAAGACCTTGAAATGGGACAGACCTTGAAAGAGAAGAGGGAGGCACAGACAGCCTGACCTACTTCTGCAGCTTTAGCATCATGGTGAGGTCTGACGGTGTGGCAACACATGTTCCTCTCTTGGCTCTTGCAGGAAGTGAGCTACTGCCAAGGGATGAGCCAGATCGCAGCCATCCTCCTGATGTACTTAAATGAAGAGGATGCATTTTGGGCACTGGCACAGCTACTGACCAACCAGCGGCATGCAATGCATGGTAAGACTGGGGTGGGATGTGGACAGGGGCTCTTGTGACAGGAGGGAAAGCTGTTTAGGTTGGTCAGTAGAGACTCGTTTCTCCTCACGAACCTGTTTAAAGTGGGTAAGGCTTAACTGTGTGCCAACGGAACCTGACTACAGAGCTGAACTTTGTTCTTGCAGGCAGACAAGTTCATCAGAGAAAAATGTGGTTTATCAGCAGTGAGCTTTAGCGCTCAGTAATTAACACTTCCACAGAGGTACTATCTCCCCTCCAGAGTGCCTTGCCCTTGGCAATCAATTAACTCAAGGTTACAAGTTTTTGAGAAGTCTCACAGAAGTACATCCAAGACCATCGTGTAATGCTCTGTTTCTAGCATGCCATGAGCTACATGTCCTTGTGTTTTTATGAAGATGTAATTCTACCAAATGTTCTATATTCTTTTACTTCAAACACATTAAAGATCCTTTCACGTTACTTGTGGTTAGCAGTAATCTATGCACAGAGGGTTATTTTCTGAGCGGAGGGCTAAGCCTTATGGCTTGATAACTCTGGACAGTCTTAAACGCACATCCTGCTAGATTATAGGGTGCTGCACAAGCTGTTTGAACACAAGGTGTTCAAACACCCTCATCTCTTCTCTGAACCTTGGTAAGCACCAAGATGTGTTTAGAGAGGTCTTGGCCAAGCCAAGCCTCAGGCAGGCAGTGGGGAGGTGAGCGGGTCTGCTCTGTGGGGCTGGGGTGAGAAGGACCAGCTGGGGATTGTGCTGAGGGTGCTATTGCCCAAGCAGATGGGATGAAGGGTGGGCTCTGGGAGGGATGCCAAGGAAGGTAGCTGCGCACACTGTGGCCCAGCTGACTTCAACAGGCAATGCAGGGGATGAGTTTCTAGAAAATCAGGCTGTCCCTGTGACTGCCCTAGAGCTTTTCTGATTATTTTTTATTTCTCTCATCTTTCTCTCATTAAGGTTTTTTCATTCCTGGGTTCCCGAAGCTGCAGAGATTTCAAGCTCACCACGAGCAGATTCTAAGTAAACTGTTTCCCAAACTGAAGAAGCACATGGTATCTCTTTGCTATCAGTCTCCCCATACTAATACTGTGTTTTAATGCTGAAGCAATTAGTGTAATATTCTGTGAAACAGATGCATAACTGAACAAAGTTCTAACCACATAAGACTGCTTCAGCTGCAAAGAGGCAGGTGTTTACTAAATGGGGTGCCTGAACCTTGCTCAGGTGAATGGTTGTCATTTGCTTGCTGATTGTCATTAGTGTAGGGACCGCTAAAATCTAAAGGCTTCCTTAGGAAAGCCAGGCAGGAAGGGTCACGGAGCCTGCAGCAAAAGGAGCTGTTGCATACAGCAGCGAGGCTGGGCTGTGTTCTTATACCAGCTGCAAAGCCCGAAGGGTGATGCTGGACTGCCTGGAGTCCTAATTCAATAATTATTAGCCCCAAGTGCTTGCATTTAATGCTTTGCTGTTGTTTAAAGACAGGAGGTATGTTAGATTTGTTGTGTGTTTTGTTGCATCCAGTTGTTTTTCTTTCTAGCAGATGGTACAAGCCCATTTGGTGGCTGGAGGAGCATCTGCAGGACACATCAACTGCAGTCTAAATCTAGGCAGCTATTTTGCAACACCTGCTCCCTTTTTTTTCCCCCCTTGTTACCCTTTGCATTTATTGTAGACAGTTTGTATTCAGTGGCCAGGCTCCAGGAAAAGCTGTTTATATTGCCATCATGTGCAACAGGTCTTGCTTTTAGTGCTGCAAATGAGCCAGCCTTGGCCATATAAGTGAAACAGAGCCAGGACAGGTTTTCACTCAATTATAGCCACAGGGTTGGGGGAGCCTGGGTGGGGAGGATTTGGAATAACTCTGAAAGTTCCTTGTTGCCTCCTCGTTCCCAAAGGCTCCCTGGGCTTGCAGGTGCCTAGGACCAGCCAAAAGCGAAGACCAGAGCCAGCTGTTAATCCCATGGGCTTCTTTCTCTTCCCATCCCTGCTGCTTTCCTGGCTTTGCAGCAGCGGTCACATCCACTTCGTGCATGTGCAGGGTGCTGTGCATCCCAGCACTGCCCATGCCCCGCCATCAGCCATGCCAGAAAAAGCAAAGCTGTGTGCAAGCGCTGTGCTGGGAACCAGACAGGGATGGAAAAGCGATAGTCTGGGGTCATGTTGGTGAGGTTTTTAAGAGTTTTCCGTAGCCTGTCAGGCTGTCCTGCTCCTGCAGCAGCCATGCCATAAAAATGACGTAGTGCTAGCAAAGCTGGCTCGACTGCAGGTCTGGATTCAGCTGTGGGATACTTGGGGTTAATAATTTTTTGTGGTGCTCCAAGAGGCTTGCATGGTAATTGCTATGGAAACAAAAATGGTAGTCTGCAAGGAGTGCGTCACTTAGGTTCCTGGAAGGTTTTTGTAAATCCCTGGTATAGATATTAGGCAAGGAAAGCTTCTAGAAATCCCTCTCCAAAGTTGTGGCTCAAGTCTAGCCACATCAAGGATCAGGTCCAATGAGTATCTCAGACAAAGGGCCAAAGCAGGCCTTCAACACTGGTATTTAAAGCAGGGGCTTTGTTGGGAGACAAACCGCAGCCAGGTCCTGCACCCAGACCCCAGCGTTAATAAACCGACCAACCAACCTCCCCCAAAACCCTATGAGTTGCTTGAACCTCCAGCAGCCAGCCAGGTGAAACACCTGTCTCTTTGCTGTCTCCTCCTAGGATAAGGAGCAGATGACTACGGGGATTTACACGACCAAGTGGTTCCTGCAGTGTTTCATTGACCGGGTGAGGATGCTCTGTGGGTTGTTTCCTTGCTCCGCCACTTGCATGCATGGTTAATCCGCCTGGTTTTTTGAAAAGTATCATAATTTGAAGAAGGTGTTAATATTTTGTAAGGTGGGATATTATGCATACTCTCATAAGGCAAAAAAATTAATAACGGAGAAGCTAAAAATAACTGCATGTCACTGATGACAAGCCAATTCCTGCTGCCTCATCACAAGTGGTTGCTGGGAGATGGCTCAGCAGCACCAGTGTAAGCTTCAAAGTCAGGAGAGATATTTCTCTTGCCCACTGGCACTGCTGCAAAGGCAATTAACCTCACTTTGGCTCTAGAAACAACATAGGGAGAAGAGCTGGAGGCACAAACCTGAACAAATAGCACTGCGCAGCTGCAGGCAAAGGAGTGGGCTGGGCACTGGAGACACATGAAAGCATGAGAAAATTACCCTGATTTGTCCAGAGCTAATTTGCCAGTCCTGAGCCAAGACTACTTTATTTTTAGGGGCAGCATTGTGCTTGCACGCTTGAACACAAGATCCAGACTTGTTAATGTTTAGGACATCTGTGTGTCCCCAGTCTCAATTTTCTGCTGCCCCATCTCCTATAAAACAGTGGATGACCTCTTCCCCTTGAGAGGGAACTCACTGCTTTGCAGTCTGTTACTAAAAGCTGTATAAAATGCAAAATTCCTTTAACTGCAGTAACTTTTACCATATGGTAAAAGAGCTGCAATGGCCAGTTGTGCCAAACTCTGGAGAGTAAGCGCAGCATCTTAAATTTGAACTACAGTGTCACAGTAGGACTAGTATTAATTTCCATGTTGGTGTGGTGCCTTAAGTCTTTGCTGGGAGGTGATTTTTGGATATTAGTTCACTCATGTTTGTCAGATTGGGTCCGGGTGCAAATGAGAACCTCTTGCAGAGGTTTTTCTAGCAGGCAGAAATAAGCCTGTGTATAAGGAAGACCACTTCTCTAGACACCAAAGGAATGATTTTTTTTTTTTTTTTTATGCTTAGTGAAGCACTGTTGGGCTTTCAGACCTATCCCAAAAGTAGCCCTTCATCTGTTTGGGCTATTTGGGTGGATACAGGAGTGATTTTGGGTGCCCACAAGGCTGAAAGATCATGATGCTCCCTCCTGGGTAGCAGAATCCATGTACTAGTATGCCTGTGTGGAAAGTTTCTTCTTTTTTCTGTGTTCGTGGCTGGATTTTAAGTACTTTCCCAGCCACCCAAGGGTATTAGCTTTAAGGCAAAACCATAGATGATAAAATAGTTTTTTGTGTTGTAGATGAATCCAGGACATCCAATGCATTGCCCTGTTGTGTGTTTTGGTGTGAGGGGATGTAGTGATGCCACCAACCTCTGTATCTTCATCTCATCAATCAATGCTAACAAGTGTGGTGCTAATGAGCTGGTTTTTGTTTGTGTATTTGAAACAGACCCCCTTCACCCTCACCTTGCGGTTGTGGGATATATACATCCTGGAAGGAGAGCGGGTGCTGACGGCCATGGCTTACACCATCCTCAAACTGCACAAAAGTAAGGTCCCAGCAGAGCACGTCTTGTATGGCAGAGGTGGCACTGTGCTGGGCCACCCTTGTGCTGCCAACCCGGAAAGCCTTGCTGGCCACTACCAGCCTATTCGGTGCCCTGAGCTGGCCCCAAATGGCACAGTCCTGTGCTGATGCTCCAGGGAGGAAATGAGATACCGCAAGGGATGAAGTGCTGCACTCAGCACACAGCAAACCACACCTGAAACGCTCACAGCTGCTTCTTTCTGTACGCTGTGCCCCATGTCTTCTATGAACATGTGTTTAGGGGCAATGCAGACAGCAACTCTGCTGTCTGCAAAGCTCAATGTGGCAGTTCAGCTGAAAAGGCTGTACAGGGAGAAATAAACCCATTAATAGACTTCTAAAATGGCCAAAACCTGGTTTTCTTACATAACATTAAGGCAGTGATGTTTCTACCTCAAGATATTTGGACTTTGAACCCCTCTGCTCCCATAAGCCTACAGCCTTGCTTTGTCACCCTGTTAGGTCTTTAGTCTGGGACAGGAGTGATGCTGATATTGGATGCTGGGAACCTTTGGGCCAATGGGATTTATGGGACTGCATGTGTTGGCTTCTGCGAACAGCCACCCTGCTCTTCCTTCATTGAATGAAGAACAGGCTATCCAGAAATATATCTTCAAGTATCCTATTTGTTTGCAAAGACTGGGAAACTGTCAGGCTGGCAGAAATTATCTGGCTGTGAAATTATCTCTCCTCCCTGAGGAATGTGTGGTGTGGATCAGCATTCCTGCCTGCATCCCATCTTTGCTTGCATCCCAGGCATGGGTCAGCATCCCTGCCTGCTGGCTGGTGCAAGCTGGTGTCCCTGGCTGCTGGCAGCAGCTGTTCAGTCTGATGCTCAGGGTCTATCTCATGGAGCTTTTCCTCCTCCTAGAGGTATTGGGGAGAACTTCCAGAAATGACCCAAAACGTTCATCCAGGTCAGCATTGGTCCCAGCCCCACCATCGACCCACCATTGCAGAGTTCCTGCCCAGAGGTGGCACGGATATGTAAATGTATTAACAACCCTGAGCAACAGTGGGAAGGTGGGAGAGAGGCAAAAACATTCAGGCTGTCCCATCCTGGAGTGGGAACAGCAGCAGAATCCCAGATAAATCCAAAACAATGCAACCCATGCTCATACTACGCTGCAGTTTGGCCATGCTGCTGCCATTACTCCTTTCTACTGTCTCCCAGAGCGCTTGCTGAAGATGACGCTGGAAGATTTACGGGAATTCCTGCAGGAGAAAATTGCTGCTTCCCTGCAGTACGAGGACGATGCCGTCATCGAGCAACTGCAGGTCTCGATGACTGAACTGCGGAAGATGAAATTTGACCTTCCCCCACCAGGTAGGTAGAGGGGAAGGAGGGAAGCCAGCAGTCCCTGTGTCCCCTGGGGACCAGAGCATCCCTCTGGCATGGCTGGGAGCCAGGGCAGCCCAGAAGGGCTGGCACCCGCTGGGTGGGGGCGTGCCAGTTGCAAAAATGAACTGATGCATGGTTTGGGTTTTGTTTTCTCTGCTTCCGATGCAGCAAAGCCTGAGGAGTTCCCACGGAAACCCCTCGGCCTGGAACTCTCCCTCAACCCAGTAGCTGTGAAGGGCAACGTGGCAGCCAATGGCCAGAATGGCCGGGTGGGTGAGCACCCCCAGGACAGGGAGCCCCATCCCTACAATGGCCCCAGGGCACCCGGAGGAACAACGGCAGTGGAGGTGAGGACTCTTACCCTCCAAGGCAGTGAAGCAGCTGAAGCGACGGACATTTACCTGCATCCTCCTAGTGAGGGGCTGCCAGGAGAGGAGGGTCGGGTGGAGCCCACCAGGGAAGGGCAGCAGCCGCCTCTTCTGAAGGCAAGTGAGATACAGGCCCATCACCACCTCCTGCCCACAGCCCTCCCTCTGGACCAGCCTCTTGTTCCTGGTCATGCCATCGGGGACCACAAGTCAGTCTCCCTCCCCACCCCAGCTGGGCATAGCTCCTTGGACTCCTCTCTCCAAAATACGCCAAGTCCTCCTGACTCAAGTACCGCTGAGCTTTCTGCTACGGACCATGTGGTATGGCAGCCAAATCCTGCTGCCGTGCCAGCAGGAGAACAAGCATCTTCCCTCTGCAAAGAGGAAGGGCTCGATGCACCCCCTCATCCTTCACCGGGCAGCTGGCAGCAGCTCTCTGGCACGTCGCAGCACAATGGCTCACCTGAGAGCAAGAATGGGGAGGAGATGGCCAAGAAGCGCTGCAGAGTGGCGCTGCTGGACAAAATGGACTTGAAGCACTTGGCATCCAAGGCTGCCTCCACAGGGGAGCTTGCCAGCCTGCAGCAGAACGGGCCAGGGAGCGCCACTGGCACCGCGCACTGGCTGGAGCACTTGGGCGCACTGCCTGCGCACGGGCTGGCAGGCGGCAGCGTGCCCCTCTTACCCAGCAGCAAGTCGGAGGCAGTGGGGCTGGGCGAGGGCTGCCCCTTGCAGCGGGCACTGTCCCCCACAGTGGAGGGGAACAGCCCCTACACCATTATCAAAACCACCACTCCCCTCCACCTGGCCCATGCGACAGAGCAGGACTTCTTGAACAGAAAGCAGATGGCATTGCCTCTGCCAGAGACTGGATGTCCCCTGCCTGCCACCTCCATGCCACCACCTGTTATGCTGGACCTGGAGGAGGTAGATGCCCCAAAAGGCCTCCAGAAACCTTTAAATGCACTGAAAGCCCCACGACCCCCGCTGAGCCCCAAACCAAAATTACCGCTGCAGGTTGCCAAATCCCACTCAGAGAATAGTTTCCTTTCAGGCTCTCCTCCCTTGGCAAAGCTGCCCAAATCAGTGACATTTTAGTGGGGATGGCAGGGAGGTGAGTGAGAAGAAGTGGGTGCTGGTACAGCACCCTCACCCTGTTTTTGGGACACCCTGCCTTCAGCAGGGCTGTGTCGGGGTGACAGCACAGCAGCTGTGGCCTGTTGAGCTATACTTCGGTACGAGCACCCAGCAAGAAGATGGAGCGGTGGCTGCTGGCGCCAAGAGGCACCAGAAAATTGGGTTCGCATCTTTCCTATGGACAAATTGGAAAGCGCTTTCACTTTTTATTCCTCAAAGCTCCTTGAGCCTCACTGCGTGTTGGGGCAGAGGCAGGGCTGGTGAATGTGTTGCGTGTTTTCTTTTGCTCCTGCCTGCTGTGGGTACCCATGGCCATGGAAGCATGGTGCAAGGCGTAGGAGTCCAAAATGCTTTCTTTAAAATGCCCCATCAGTGCAGCCAAAAGTGTTCCTTTAAAAGGACTTTGTAGCAATAGATCTTTATTTGTTTTCCCAGACCCATGGTTGTAGGCAGCAGCATTTTCACGTGGGGCCATGGCGTCCTGGCAGGGTGCAGGCAGCCCGCTGCCTACTCTATGCAATTCTACAGAGCAGTGCCTGGCTGTACCTGGCTCCTGCTGTGGTGGTGGATGGTGTCCTGGAGGGGAGGTTTAACAGCTGGTGAGTCCCTGGGCAGTCTCCTTGGTGTCACCCTGGTGAAGGACCACCAGAAGGATGGTTCTTTCCCAAGTTCTCCAGGTGACAAGAACAGTGATGAAGGTTAAGCCTAGTCTCTTGGGCTGAGTGGCCTTTCCCTTGCAGGTCCAGGGCAGCGAGCAGGCTTGCTGCCTTTCTGTTGGCTGAACAGGAAACGGGCCTGCTGCCTTGAGGAACCTCCTGCCTTCAGTAGATAGCTGCTGGAGATGTGATGTTTAATCACGGTGCCCAAGATAAGGCTTGCATTTACTTTGAGCAAGTGTCAGGGTAGAAACAGCATAGGAGTTGGGGAAGAGAAGCACATTGCCCAGAACCTCATCTCAGCCCTTCTGGTTTAGACCACCTGGAAATCAAGAACTAAGGAAGGAAACATGGGTACAGAGGTTTGAAGGATGATGCTGTAGAGCATCAACATCACCACAGCCCACTGCTGAGGAGATAACGTGATGAGTGCCCACTTGCCCTTTGTGCACCAAGTCCTGGTGGCCTGTCCATCTCCTCCCCATCCCAGGGGCGTGCTGCCACACAGCCCAAAGCGTTCGCTGGAGGCGTGCAGAGACCTGGGAACAGTTCACCCTACTGAAAGAGCTGGTCCAAACTCCTGTTCCCAGTATCTTCACCACTGTAGGTGAAGGGATGTCATCAGTAAGATCAATGGAAGCAGCAGGAAATAAACTAGTCCAGATGTGCTGTATTTGATGGGGTGGCTGTCCAGAAGGGGTAATCCCACCTTAGGGCGGACTGCAGGTGGGATTCCCATCTCTTCAATGGAGACCCTGGGCAAAAGCTTTAATTTCTAAGGAGATGTTGAAAACTGGTTTTTAGCTCACAGGCTACTTCAGTAATATAACTTAAGCTGAAGCCTACCTGGAAGCACAGCAGAAAACTGCCAACTAAATGTCTTTCTGGGGTTTATCAGGGTTGGTTGGTCGTGTGGTTTTGTTTTTGTGGTTTTTTTTTTGTTTTTTTTCCCCTCTTATGTGCATGGGGCGATTTATGTTAGCAGCAAGGACAGTGTCGAAAGGCACACCCCCATCTTTGTTTGGATGTAGCTGGCAAGACCACAGCACCCTCAGCTTCTGGTGCAACCCCTGCTCTCAGAGACCCCATCTTCTGCTGAGTCTCTAACTTTGCTTGTCCTCTCTCCCTCTGCAAAGCAGGGAGAACCCTATTAGCTACCTCACAGGGGTATTGTGAGGAGTCGAGCGGTGCATCATTATTTGTATTTTGAGACATCGCAGGTCCTTTCTAGGACAACAGTGCTTGAATGGGTTTTAGTTGTGGTGGGGTGTTTGTTTTTTTTGTGTGTGGTTTTTTTGTTGGTTTGCGTCATCTGTGTTGTCGTCCATTCCCCCCCCCCCCCCCCCCCCCCCCCCCCCCCGTAACAATGCCACAGTTAAACCTATTGGTGTGTTAAAATACAGTATTTCAGGAGGCCACATATCGATTGCCTTTTGCTAGCAGCCCACTGGCCTTTGGAGCTTGCCGAGAAGCATTTGAGGGCTGGTGGTCACCTCTTGGCTTAGTTTCTGTAGCTTGGGGGTTTGTCCTCTCCTTGAAGCACACACAAGACTCCTGCTACCATGGCTGAGCATTTGGCTAATGCATGCAAGAGCTAAGACCTCTTTCCCTTCATTTTGGGCACACAGCCTAAACAGTGTTGCATGTGCACTGGGGTTCCTCACCCAGTATGTGTCCAGGATATTTTGCAGTATTCACATATGAAAAGGTGGTTTGCTCTGAGGCCCTTGCTGTGCCACCTAAGCAGCTCCTCTTCAACATTCAGCCCCTGAAAGCTGGCAGATTTGGTAAGAGTTCCTGGGGCAAGTAGCCTGAGCTGTAGGAGCCAGGACCATGGCTTCCTTTTCTTGGAGTGATGCTCTCACTTCAGCACATCAGCACCTAATCTATTGGGCGCTGACCAATCCCTTCTCCTTCCCTGCCTGTTGCTGCAGATGGTGTGGCCACGGCAGGTCTGTGGCAGCAGGGGTGGGCAGAACATGGCCCAGCCTCAGCTCTTTGCTTGGAATAGGAAGGGAAGGAGAAGGGTGAGGGTGGCAAATAACTGGCCCAAGCCCCTTGCACCCCTGCCCCAGCCTTCCACAAGGGCCTCAGCTGTGTAGCCCTCTCACCATGAGGAAACTCAGGAAAGCATCTCCCCCCATCCTTGCCCTTGCAGCCCTGGGACAGCTCTTGCCTTGCTGTTCTCCATGTAGTTTTAAAGACCAATGACGGGGGGGGGGTGGGGGGGTGGGGTGTGTTTGGGTTGTTGTTTTGAGTCTGTAATTGAGCACTTTGAGTGTCTGTGGCACCAGCAGGAGCCATGGGGACCAGGGCTAGGGCCTGGCTCCAGTGTGGGACGACAGTCAAGGTCAGGGTCTCTCGCCATGCACTTTGAGACCCTGGCTACCATCTGCTTTTCTTTTTAATTGCTCTTCTTGTTTACAGCGTGGAACGCTTCCTCCATGAATCTTTCTAATGTATTATAATTATTACTTTAAAAGAAAAACATTTTGATGTCTGTGCTTTTTTTGTGGGGTGTTGTAGGAAATTTTTTTTAAAAATAAGTCAATTATTCCTTTTTATGCTGATCCAAACAGACTGTCCAGCGTATTTGATGCTGTATTTTACATAGTTGTAATGATAATAGTTAAAGAAGTTTAGCATAAAATCAGACTCCACAATGTTTCTTATGGCAACAGATGCCGCAGCAAGACCGGCTCCCTTCTGCTGGCTTTTAGCTTGGTTCACTGGGTGTGCTTCAGCTGTGGAGGGTCCAACCCATCCATCTCTGCCTTCCTCCCTGTTTTTCCACTGTGCTTAAATCCAGGCACCCCCAGCAGCATTGGAGAGAAAACTGCTGCTTTCTCTGTACCGCTGTCCTCTCCCTGCTCGCTGAGCCAAGGGCAGCATCCTGCACCCAGCCCCTGCACATCCCTTCTGACACACAGCTGGTGGCCAGCAGTCCCACTGCAGCTTTCTTTTTGTCTGAAATTTTGGGTTTGGAGTTTGTTTTCCTGGCAGGCAGCACTGGGAGGGTTGGACAGGAAGGGGAGCAGGTGGGCACAGCTCCTTGTACTGTGGGTGAGTGAGTGGGTGCAACTCACTGTGACGCTACGTGAGTCAGGACTGAGTCATGCTTACACCAGTCACTGGGAGCATAAGGTGGTGCCATTCACAGCTGAAAATGGATTTTAAAAGCTGTGTGTGAGCAGCACCTGTGACACACCCCAAATTTTGCAGCTAGTGCTTCCTGTGCTGAGATGGCCGCAGTATTGGTGGCTTTGGGGTGTTAAATTTGGGCAGTTTTCCCCTATGAGAAAGCTGCCATTTGGTAGTTAAACAAAGTGGTTATGGTAAACATAGGATCATCTTTCTGTACCAGAGCAGCACAGAGGGCTCAAAGACTGACAGCAAAATGGAGGAGCCACAATTAGCTAAACACCACCCCAGGATTTAAGGGCAATGCAAGAAATGTGGCATCCCTGTGCGTCACCTGGTGGGTGCTGTAGGCTGGTATTTCTGCTTCTAACAGTGCTCTGTCTCACTTAAGAGGTTAAACAAGACCAAAAAAAGCTCCTACCTTGTTCTCCAGTGTCCTTAAGTTAGCTCATTTATATTAACTGGTTAAAACCTGGTCTGCAACCTGTGAAAGAAAAAGCCAGCACCACTAAGCACCACAGTGGAGCAGCAGTGCAGTGAGGATGCAGCTCTCAGCATATCTGCTGTATCATTTCATGCTGAATGCCAGCCCAGGGATGCTCCACTGTAAGCCCGGTGGGACATCCCTGGCTTGGAGTGAAGCAAACCTTGTCCCTCCTGTGTTTCCAGGTGCCTGCAAGCAGCCCAGTTGCACAATCTGCTTTGTGTCACTTCCCAGCCAACAGCCCCTATGAACCTGTTGGCTTTTAGGTAGCACAAAGGAAGCAGCTGGTTGGGACCAGGTTTGAATGGCTGTGGCATAACATAACAGGCACCACAGGGCTTAGGATATGGCATTTATCCAGCTGCTGGGACAGCTTCAGCTCCATGCTGCCATGGAGCGAGCAGAAGTGTCCAGAAGGGCAGGGTTTCCCTCAGGGAAGGTGAGTCATGCTGGGTTTGAGGGATGTGGCAGACAGAGCCCTGTTCCTCTCTGAAACAGCCTCAGTTCACTTGGTCATTGAAAAAAAAATAATGGAGTAAGACTTTGCTTACTGGCATTCTTGGTCCCTGCATCCCATGCATGTGCCTGGTCATGGCCTCTTGGCTGTGGCAGGGTGCTCTCATCCTGCCCCTATGGGGACCCGGGACAGGCACGGCTCCACTGCACCCCCTGGCAGCATCCTTCTGGCTAATACAGGAACACCCAGCCTTGAATGGGTGGTGAAAGGGGCTCCCAGGTAGGGTTTTGGGACTGGGCTCATGGAGGATGTGCCAAGCACCCACTACAGAGAGTCCTTCCGAGGGGGGTGGCCACCCCTTGGACTTGCCTACCAGGTAACCCTAGAACTTCCATTCCTAACCAGAGAAGTGGTCACCTCAGGGTGGGTCTCAGGGTAGACATAAGCCATGCCTGGTGTCCAGCCTAGGCTAAATGACTGGGCTCCAGCTGGTGCCACAAGCAGCAGGTCACGAGCATGCTCTCCTGCTGCAGGAAGACCGCAGCACAGGAGGTGCTGGGGATGGAAGTGCAGACATGCCTGCAGCTGTCAAACAGCACCTCCTACCCCCTTCCTATGCCCCACAGGGCCTGGATGCTGCTCCCAGGGGACCAAGAGCTGTGTAGTCCCAAGCCCAAGCTTACTGATACCCATTACAGCACTGAACAGCAGCAAATGAACTCTGCAGAAGGTACTGAGGCTGCTGCTTAAATCCTAATGGTCTTATCAGCCAGAGACTAGCCCTCCTGCTGCGTTTCCCTCTGTGCTTGGCATTTGCCAGTATTCCCATTAAATCCCCTCTTTCCCTGGTGGAGCCACTGCTCTTGTCACGGCTTTAAGACAACACCAACTCTCTGGCTCCCAGGGCTGGTCCCTGCCCAGAACCACTCAACATTGACCAACAAGCTGTGCTCAGCTCTGGTGCCCTGGCAGCCCCCGATGGCTCCTGTCCTTCCTGGCTCATGAACAGCCAAACCAGCTGGGACAGGCAGGCAGCCACATCTTGTCCTGGCGCTCTCTGGCTCTCTGCCCAGCCATGGCTGTGTTCCTCATCCTCCCTGCCCACCACCCACCACCACCAAGAGCTCAGTAACCCTGCTGCATGTCTCCACAATACATCAGCGAGTCAGCACTGAATAATTGATGCTAAGTGGAGCCTGGAGCGAAGCCAAGCTGAGGGAGGGAGCAAGGCTTTAGGCTGTTTCAGGCTCTGGTCCCAGGATGCAGCAGGGGGAGAGCTGGGTGTGCTGTGCCTGGGAGCTTTGTGCCCCAGCCTGTTTGGCAGAGGCAGTGCCAGAGTTCAGCTGGGCCTGGGAGTCTTCCTCCTCTTTGCCCTGCTGTGCTGCTCGCTTGCTGCTGTGATGCTCACATACATGCTCCTAGTGTGCTGTAAAGGGGTTGTAGCAGCACTGGCTGGAGCAGAGCGAGGGCATGCATAGCACAGGGCATGCTGCCCCCAGCCTCAGCAGCCTTGGCTGGGGCTGGTACCTTGGCTCTGCTAAACCACAGACCCATACTTGATCCACAGAGCAAGGCTCACCTGCCCTACAGGGAACAAAGCTGTGCATTGGGCCAGCCCCATCTGTCTGTCCCAGTTCCCAGCAGTTGCTGGTGGCCAGAATGTTTGCTGTCACACCATCCTCTCAGCAATGCTACCCCTTCCTACAGCACATCATCAAGTATAGAAGAGCACATGGAGAAAATAACAGCCCAGCAGCTGAAAGAAGCATGTCTGACCCCTTCCCAAACCATCTCCCAAATCCTACAACCACAGTGGCCGAGGAAGCCCGCAGGGCATACACCAGCATCCTTCTGGTAGTGAGGCAATCACGCTCACCTAACAGGACGTTGGCATAACAACAGCACAGAAGATAAACCAGAGCTGAAACAACTTGGCCAACACCTCACTAGGAGACACAGTAGCTGGTCCCACCCGAGTGTCCCTACTCACTGGCAGCAGTTAAAAAGGAATCCCAGTGGGGGATGGAGATGGATTTGAAGGCACACACAAAGGCATGAGTCTGAGGGATTGGAGTCACTAAAGCCTGGCTTATTTAGCCCTATTCTTCCCTGCAGTAAAACAGGCTCTTCCTAAGACACAGAGGAAGGTTAACTGTAAGAAACTTCCATCCTTGCTCCAAAACTGGTATGAGGTCCCTGGAGGTATGTGCAGATAGATGGGGTACAATACCACAAGCCCCTGTTTCCAATCACCCCATTAAGAGCCTGGGCCACTCTGGTGCCCTGAAGGCCACTCAGCCCAGCCCCATACCAGAGCCCCACACCCTGGGGCTCACTCAGACAGGCAGTTCCTTGGAGAAGCTGGTTCTTGGGTGGCTTTGCTTACTTTCATGGCTCCTGGTGGAGCCAAGGACAGGTGATACAGAAGTACTGCTCAGGCTGGAAAGGTCTGCAGTAGTGGACTGTACTGTAGTCCAGAAGGGAAACCTGGTCTAATCTGCCTTACCCAACTACACTGCAAGTGAGAAGGATGAGGCCAGCATTTAGCCAGGGCTGCTCTGTAAAACACAGCCTTTCATTCAGCTACCCCCACCTCGCCTCTCAGCACTCCCTCCAGCAATAAGTGACTGTTGCCAGCTCCTGCAAACTCAACCCAGATGCTTGCCAAAGCCTTCAGCAAGCACCATGCACTCGTCTGTCTTGGAGCCACCATCTCTGCTGGCTTAGGAAAATGCTTCTGTGGAAGCCCTCACAGACCAAAAGACATGAGATCTGTTCCAGCATTTAATCAGCATCTTTAAGCACTTGTGATTTTGTCAAGTTGACTCAGCTGTGATGTCTCTGGAGGCCCAGCCCTTCTGTAATAAGGTGTGGGGTGCTTGAATAATGTGGGAGACAAGAGCTTATACATCAGTGGCAAGACATCTGGACCTGACCAGACCAGACCTCCTCAGCTATTCCATCATTTAAGTACAGGTTCAAAGGCCACTCCTCCACTACAGGAGATGCAGCCTCAACAGATGCCTGAAGCCATCTCAGAAGTGGTGTTCACACTTGCCCAAGATCCATGGCACAGCACCAAGTTTAGTCCAGCCTTACCATGACCAGCTGAAGAGATCACAGCAGCCAAACATGAGCTCATGGGCCCAAATATAGCAAAAAGCTTACCTCTGTGGACTTACGCAGCTTCCGGCTATGCAACTAGAGCAGCTCTTCAGAATAACTGCACGTCCTGCTCACCTAAGCTCATGCCACAGACGCGGAACTGAGATGAGCAACAAAATCCTTGTCATAAGGGAAATGATTGCAGTATCTGAAAACCACATCTTCCAGTCCAGGTACTTCTAGAACAAATGTGCCTTACATACCTATGGGGAAAATCAACTCCAAACCCAGAAATTCCTTCTCCAGACCTACATTTACTCTAATGAAACTGTAACCTTGATATTACTTTCAGACTCAAGAAGTTCAGCTAGCAAGCAGAGAACACATCATAAACTCATATACTGACCTCCTGCTGTCATGACCAGCAAGTTGCTATCCCTGTACCCAAATTACCAGCACCAAGTCAACAAGTGAAAACACCAAGTCCAAAGTAACAGCTCTACCTGAGAGAAGTGATATGATCTGGTTTTTGCCTACCCCACAGATCAGATCAGAGCTGATGTAACTTACTGTGCACTGAAGATCTATCGTGATTCTCCTGAAGCCAACCTCCTGGAACAAAGATGCAGTACTACATTAATACAGGATCAGTACATGATTTCAGAGGAAGAGCTGTGGTGTCAAGGTTTTATCACCTCCTTTTGCTCCCAACCTACCTCCAACTTTCAGCATGGACTTGAACATTGACCTGACTTGGGGTTCCTTGTGATCTTCTAATTCCAGCAAAAAGCTAACCAATGGTGCTTCCAGCTCCTGAGGTGGCCACGTTACTGACCAGCACCATTTGACAAAGGGTCCTGGCTGCCTCCCTTCTGCTGGGTGCAATCCACAAAAGGAATGAGATTGGTTTGAAATCTGCCAGACTCAGACCACCACCTATCAGCCAGGCCCTCCTAAGATGTTTGCAGTCTCCAGTTCCAGCTCCTACCTGCCTACTTGATTTCTGAAGTGGTGTCCTGTCATAGCACTGTTCTACCACCTGCACCAAGATGAAAGTGTATCCTGGCTCCTGAAGGACTTTTAGGTCCATCTGCAGAACCCTAGTGACTCCTAGCACATCTACGTCTGCTTTAGCCATACATAAAATAGGACTATAACAAGCTACCCCAGAAAAGAGACACTAAATATCTGGAATCACTTCAAGTGTACAACAGATCAAAGCAGTGAAGTTTTAACTAGACTCTTCCACTGGGAAGAAAAGCCTGTCTGGTGCCTGATGGTGTACTGCTAAACATAGACACTGACTGCTGAACCACTCATCATGAAACAGCTTGACTTCAGCACCCCCCAGTGCAACAGCCATGAAGAGTGGCCCAAGGAAGCAACAGTATTTTGCAACTAGAAAACATTCAAACAAGGTATGTGACTTGACCAGACCCAGAGCTTTCCTGAGCAAGCTGGAAAACCTCACCCTGAGGGGTGCAGAAACCTCTCTTAAAGGGACATGCTTGTACTTTGGCTTCCTGCTCCTGACCAAACTGCTGAAGGACTCTGTATTCTAGCCAGTGCTGCTCTAGCACTCCCTCAACAAGACATGCCAGCTTTTTGCAACTGCAGCTGGTGCCTGCCCTGTGAAGACACCTCGCCCCTGGTACTCCCTGGAGCTCCTCAGCTTGCTTGATCATGGCTCCCAGTCCTTGACTGTGGTTTCTGACTCTCAACCAGAAATAAGAAGATATTCTCAGTGGTTAGAGCCATCCAGAGTTCAGTCCTTGAGAGAGCCCCAAACACAGTGTAACCTCTCCTCTGAAAGCCTCCAGACAGAGCTATCCCATCCTTCACCAAGGGCCCGGTGTAGGATGGGATAAGCTGTATTACAGAAAAATAGCACCAGGTTCCTAGTGCAGTAACTCTACCAAGCAAGGGCCCCCACATCAACCCATTCACTGACTGTTAAGGCTTTTAGTCATCTTCCAGAAGGACAAAATAGCCCTGCCCTCTGCCCTGCCTGCAATTGCACACAAGCTGCCGACTTAGGAACAAAACCCATACTTTCAGGCTTCACACTTGAAACAACTTAGGTCAGGAGGTTTTCTGGAGCCTCTGGTCCAGCCCCACCATGTAACACCAGACTCAGCATCTTCAACACTCCTCCAGCATGAGGAGAGGCGCTGCTGCAAACAGCACACCCAGCTAAAGGCAGGGCAGGTCTTCCCTTGGGTAACATCTCCCTCTTGAGCTGGGATCAGCCCTTCTCCTATAGGAACTGGGTGCCAGTCAGCTGTAGCCAGGGTGGGGGCTGTGCCCCACAGCAGTTCAGAGCAGGCAGGTACAAAAAGCAAGCCATTAGCACAAGTCCTCTCTTGCCCAGGCCAAAAGCATAGGCAGCAACTCCAAGCATCATTGGAGTTTAATTCTGCTGCTTTAATTCTGCTGCTGTCTGGCATGAGAGAGTATGAGGAACAGGACAGGAGGCTGCCTACATGGACGCTGGGAACCCCTGGGTGGGCTGTGGCTTTGTGCTGGGGGTGACCAGGGTTTCTATACCAGTTTTGCTGTGTGAGGCATGTGACTTGCACTGCCCTCGCTGCTCCCAACCCCTGCTGGCTTCAGCTGCCGAACCCAGCGCCTCTTCAGGCCTGGGCTAGCCCATGCAGAATAGCTCCCTGCCACACTCAGCTGGATCACCTTCCCCCTTTGATGCTCTTAATTCTGGATGCCAGCTAAATTAGCCTGTGCAATAGTTTGGGAGAGGGAAAGGCAGTGAGTGCCGAGCCACCTGCTGCACTGAGTGCTATGCCTTGTCTTGGCTCTGCAAGTGAAAGGCACATGGGAGAAGCTGGTCAGACCCCCAGCAGAAATCCCAAAGGAGCAGGGCTGAGCAAAGATGGACTTCCCAACAGATTAGCCCTTATCCAAAACACTCTCACCCACTCTAAACCCAAGGACTGGAAGTCTGAATCCTTTAGTCTTAGTTGTTGAGCAGCCAGACAGCTGCCTGGAGTGCACGAGAGCCCTTCTGCTACATGCTCACCTGTAATTAAGCTGTGCACAGGGCAGACGAGGATTTGCATACCATTATACACTGCTGACAGACTGGAGCAGCCCAAGGCATATGTGCTATGCAGGTGTTAGTGTTAGCTAGGTGCTGGAGGGGAGCAGAAAGGCCTAATTCTACCTCTGGAGCACATAAACATTTGGGAGGTGCTGTGCCAGAATGAGCTGCCTGGAAAAAAAAAAAACATCAAGGAAGCAACAAACTGGCACCAGCTGAGGTCAACCCAGCTCTCAGATCTCCGCCCCAGTGCTTCTTCCCTTCCAGGCATCATGCATCTGAGGCCATAAAAAAAAAATCCCACAAGGACTAGGCCGCACCGAGGACAGGCTGGGACTGGTTGCGTTCTTCCACCCCACCAAAACTTGGGGCCAACAAAGAGTTTCAGGTGGGCTGGGGGGGACAGAGACATGACGATGACTTGCTAGAGACAAGACAAAAACAGCTCTTTCCCTGAAAGATACCCCACCCCAATCGCCTTCACAGTCTACAGCATGGCCTTGGCCCATGGAAAGCAAACAGTGCCCTTCCCTCCCCGCCGTTCCACCAGTGATCCTCACAGAGCTCCAGCAGCTCTGGAAGGAGGACACAGCCATCAAGACGGTTTGTCGAGACCATCAAATAATAATTTACTGTGATTCAATCTGTGGCTTTGTACAGTTGCCAGGGTGGGAGGAGGCCAAAGGAGGAGGGGATGGGGAAAGAAAAAAAAGAAAAAAGTCGTTTGCCGCAGGCTTGTGTGAAGTGCGAGATAGTCCTTGGAGGGGGCTCATACTCCTCTTTTCCTCTTCCTCCTCCTCTTCCTCTCCCCCTCCCCCTATACTCCTCCCCTGAATCTGTTTGCTTCTTCCTTTGCTTCACCTCTTTCCTTGCGGTCTGCACAGTGGGAACCTCTCCAAGACACGGTCCAGTCAGCTGAAACCAGAAGAGGACACTCATTAGCACCCATTTGCTGTCAGAACCAGCGGTGGCTATTTCCATTACCCACCCCTCACGTTTTGGGATCACTCTGCTATTGCCCACAGAAGGAAACAGAAGGGCTACACAAGTCTTGGAGGTCTGGACCTGGCTCACCAAAGCATCTCCATGTGTGCTGAAGGGAACAAGCAAATGGTCTGTGGAGTGATGGGTGAGCCTTGGGCATCTCACCAGACCTTCTGCCTCTGCCCAAACCTTGTTATGGGAAGGGGCACTGTCTGGCAAGATCCTTCTCCAGGGATGATGGGAACCACAAAGTGAGTCCAGAGCAAATGCAGCCAAATCTCCCTCACTCCCTGGCCACACACCCACCCTTCTTCTCCCCAAAGCCCTGTGCGTCCTTGTCTTGCTTCTCCTTTTGTGCCCTGATGTTCCTCCCTCTCTGCTCTTGGCCACTACAGCTACAATAAGCTGGGATGTCTGGTTTCCAGTTTCTGCCTGAGTATAATAAAAATGTGGGCAACTCACAGGGCACGCTCTTAACAGAGGAGAGTGTTTCCAAGAGACTCCTTCCCACCCCTTCTTCCCCCTTTTTTTGAAAGCACTAAAGCACTGCCCACGCTGGTGCTGGGCACTGGGCTGTGACAGGGACCGGGTTCCTGGCAGTCAGTGTAGGGGAGCAGCAGCGTCCACCAAACCCATGCCGTCAGCTGTGAGCCAGAGCAGGAAATGAGCCCAGACCTCACATCCGGAGGAAATGCTCCTGAACATCTGGAGGACCTGAACATCTGGAAAACCTCCCTTAGCAGTGATAAGTGCTGGGCACAGCATTCGGCTCGGGCCCCAGGAGAACTTGTGCGCCTCAGCTGGGAGTGCAGGGGTGGGGTGCTGAGGTGGTTTTTTGCTCATAGGAAGCAAAAGCTGCCAGCATTTTTTTTTTCCAGGGAAGAGCTCTGCTGCACTCACAGCCTTTGGCTCAAAAAGCAACGGAGGAAAACCAGCTGCCCACCTCCACCTTCAGTGAGATCCTCTTAACAGCATCTCCGGACAAAATGCACTGCTTCTGAGAACTCCACCAGTTGTGTGAAGGGGAGAAGGGCCAGTCTGGGTGCTTGGAAGACTCCCCAAAAGACATTAAGGGCAATGCCTGAGCAGGCTTTTCTCCCATACCCCAGTCTTAGATGTCCTTAGATGTACATCTCCCATGTGCATTCATCCTCAATTGCCCCTCTGTCTACTTCTACCATGGAAGGAGGTGGTTACACAGCCAGATGTTCCCAGGCATTTGGCTTAAGGCCACCCAGCTCACACTGGGACACCAATAGGAGCTCTCCCTCACTGCTATCCAGCAGGATTGCAATGATTTAAATAAACTCATCATTTAAAAAAAAAACACACACAAAAAACAAGGATAGAAACAGAAGAAAAACAGGCAAGTGAAAACAGACAATCTGAAAAACACTGTTTCTGGCTCCAGCACATACAATTTATAAAACCAAAACAGCCCCCTTATGGCTAATTCTCAACATTGCATCAGTTCCAAATATCCCAGGGGATATATCTAATACGGAAAACTCTTCTGAGGGACACAGGACTTTCACAGTGGGACGGGTCTGCTCTGAAGCTTTAGGATGAGGCAATATACACGAGTGCATTAGGAGGCAATGCGCTCACCCAGATCTTCAACTGAACTCTTCTAGGGCCAGTCTGGTGAACATGTAGTGTGCCACACACATTCAACACCAGTTTAACTCCTCTTTCAGAGGGGCAGCATGGGAAGGAGCTTTCCCGGGGAAATCACAACAAAACACATTTTTTTTTTATTCAGTTCTGTAGAATTTTGTTCCGCAAAATAATGGGAAAAAGTAAACAATCCTTTCCTCCTACACACTTCCTCAAGAAAGTGGGAATTTTGACTTACCTATGTTTTGACAGAAAAATTCCATTTCTGTCACAAAGGTGTTTCATTAAAAAAAAAAAGGCCTGTTGCTGAAACTGTTTCTGCTGCATTTGTTTGCAGACAAGTGTATGTGCTGTCACTCCCTGCCCTGCTTCCAATATACCCCCACTGCACCCCACCTCCTGCTTCTGAAACTCACCAGTCACGATATCACACATTTACAGTTCATGCAGCCAGGGCCGCTCTCATCTGGGGGATTCAGCTTGCGCAGCTTGTGCTGACGGATCTCTCGCACCAAGGTATAGAAGGCATCTTCAACGCCCTGGAAGAAAAGCATCGCTTGAAGCAGCTGCTCACTTAAAGAGGGGACAGTGGAGAGAAGAGAGAGCTCTGCTCCCCAGCTAGGTGTCCCTAGTGCTGTCTTTAGCAGTGCAGATTGGAGAGTTAAAGGTATAAACGAAGCTGGGAAGACTAATAGGGATCTTAGTGTGGCCCCTGAACAGACAGCAAGATTGAATGAGCAACCATGAGGCCAAGGAGTGCTTAAGTCCTTGAGATCCATCAGCTTTCACCAGCCTGAATGAGGTCTACCACCCAAGAGAAAAGCCACCACTAGCACACTGAAGGGACCAGCCAGCGGCTCCATTTCCATCTTTGTGCTTTGGGAGCCCCACATAGTCCTTCCAGCACTGGTATATTCTGCCTGTAGGTCTGCCAAATATAGTGTGGATGAGGTTAGTCAAGTGCCCTGAGCTTAGCTGACCTGCAGTGACTACGGGGGTTATTCCAGAGCCTTGGAGAAAGCCCTGAGAAGGCATCTTCCCTTCACTGCTAACAGAGTATGAATTCTGCACTTCTACAGATTGGAGGCTTGAGCCTGGGCAGGGCAGGGGGAATGCCCTGATGAAGCATTTAGCCTTGAGGAAGCAACTAACCCAAGCCCTTGCACCCATCTATCTGCAAGGCAGTGTCTGCCTGTTCCTGCTTCTCCAGAACAGCACTGGAGAAAAGAGAAGAAAAAGAAGATTTTGTTTAAAACCCTCCTCCCACCTGTCTGGTTTTGGCAGACGTTTCTATGTAGGGGATCCCATAACTCCGGGCCAGGTCCTGTGCTTGCCGAGTCTCCACTGTCCTGGCTGGTAGGTCACATTTATTTCCCACCAGCACCATGGGAACATCATCCGAGTCCTTCACCCTCTTGATCTGCTCCCTGCAAGAGTAAGAAGTACCAAAGTAAAAGGAGAAAAGGCATCAGGGGCAGCTCCAGGACACTCCACACCAGTTTGTTCGTAAAGAGTTAACAGCTACGCTTTGTTCCTGCCAAGTGCCTTGTGCTGGGCTTTCAGGAGAACAGAAATGACCACAGCACTTAAGTGAGTAAACAGCAAAATGCTAGGGCACTTCTGGAAACGAAAACTAAACACACTTCTGCTCTTTAAATGCAACTGTTTACAAAACACAACTTGAAATTATTACGATCTGTATTAAGACATGAGCTTAAGACAGTTTAAGCTAAATAAAAGTAAATTCTTGTGCAGTTACCTGTAGTTCCAACATTTTAGATCAAGAAATCCCCCTGAATGGGATAAAAAATCCCAGAACACCTGCAATCAGAATTTGCTGAGTTGATAAACCAGCTTTTGGCAGCCATAACCTTTTCTGCAGATGCACAGGCAATATTTGCTTCCTTTCAGTTTAGTTCAGGTCACTCAAAGTTGAGAAACCAACTGGGAAGCAAAAAAGCTGTAATGCTCGCTTCTTCATTCCAACCTCGAATTTAAAACTAGGTGGGCGAGGATGAGATCCACCACTTCTGAAAATTCTTAAAGGCCATTATGACCACAAACAGTCCATTCAATTCCCTCCTGACAGATAACAACTTCCTTTGCTTAATAAATCATTTAACTTCAGATGCAAAACAGCTTTTTTTTTTTCTTGCTTATGCATCCAGAACATTTAACATGGTTTTATTTAACTAATAAAAGCATTATTTAAATGCTGGTTTTTTCGTTTTAACCAAATTCAGATTTCCATCCAAAAGCAGCTGGACATGTATCTCACACACACACAACACCAATCACCGTTTTTTAATGTAGTATAACATAGAAATTAAGTCTGACTATATGTACAATATGCCATAAAGCCACTTAAATGTTCCGTGTAACGTCCTGATCAGCAAACGCAAGTACTAAATTTAGTGCATGGGCTACACTTAGCTGAAAAGCGATACCTCCTAATGGTTACTAACCAGGGAGAGCCAGCGTTTCTCTGGGGAATATTCTTTTAAAAGTGCAAACACAAAGAGCACAGGCGAAACGAGATGAAAGCCGATGATTTACATCATGATTAAAACCGGGGCTTGGAATCAAGCCATCCTGCGAGTGATTCACAGGCACCAGCCCCGGCACAAGGATGAATGCTACTGAATCCCTCAGGTGCTTTAGGAAAATCCCATCCTTTGTCCTCCAGTTCAGCTAAAACAAGCCAAATTAGTCCAACTGTATAGTTATTATGCTGAACACATCTGCTAGCTAAAGACTGAGACATCTCAACAGCTCGGAGCACTGCCTCTGACTACACAGCAAGAAAGGGCTGTGCCTGTAATCGGAGCTACAGGATTATCTGGGACCTGGGCTTCTGATGAGGGACTGGGATACACAGTCCCTTGGTGGGCAGTGGACAGAGTGGGAACAGGCAGAGCCATCTCTTGCATCCTCTGCAAGTGCCTCCCATCACAGCCAAGCCAAAAAAAAAAAAAAAAAAAAAAGACATAAAGCAGAGAGATCCCTCCCTAAGCTAGCATCAGGGTAACCAGGGAAAACTCCTGCTGCATTCAGATCATCTCCTTGGCTCTCCAGCTTTGCAGGGGTGATGGCAGCAGCGGAGAGAAGCAGGATGGGTAACCTGGGTGCAGCCAAAGCAGGGCCATGCCAGGATGGGGTCCCTGCCACTGCTCTCCAGTACATCCTCTTGGGCAAGGCACCTTACTGGGGCTCTGACTCTCCTGCCCCGCCTCTGCCCTCATTGAAACAGAGCTCCAACATGCCAGGACTGCCTCTCCCCATGTGTGTATGGCTGGCAGACCACAGCCTCGCCACAATGGCTGCTAGTGGGGCAAGCAGCCCTCCCTGCCCTTGCCAGCCTCCTCTCCCAGATCCCAGAGCCCAGCAGAAGTTGCTGAGATCGATTACAGTAACAAAACAATTCCATTAATTAGGGAGGGAAGGGAGGGGGTCATAGAGGATCAGCTCTCTCTTTAGTCACCATAAACACTTAAACATTACATTACTGAGTCCCCAAAGGCCACAAGCAATCCCTTCGGATGGGTTTTATTGGAGTCACTGACATTAGCCGTCTGCTCCATCTCTTCCCTGAGGAATGGCCACTTGAGCTAATTGTCTTTGCTGGCAGCCAGTGCTTCCACCACAGGGCCTGATCGAAAAGGGAGGGCAGGAGTGTGCAGCAGCAAGGCATCCCCTTTGCACAGAGCAAAAGGGAAGGGGCCCTTCCCAGGACACCGACCTGTACTGGTGAATATCTTCAAAGGACTTGGTGTTGTTGATGGCGAAGACGCAGAGGAATCCTTCCCCCGTTCTCATGTACTGGTCTCTCATGGCACTGTACTCCTCTTGCCCTGCGGTATCCAAGATGTCTAACAAGCAGGTCTCACCATCAATGACAACCTGCTTTCTGTAGGAATCCTGCAGGCCAGGAGAGAGAAAGGGAGGAGGATGTGTTAAGGGAGGGCTTGCATCTGGCCAAGCAAAGGGATGGAACGAGTGCATCCCTGGGAAGATGACAGGTCATGCTCTGCCTGGGTTTAGCTCCCATTAAGTAGCCAACTCAATCTGTTTCAAAAATGGGAGGGAAAGTAAAAACATGAAAAAGAAGGAAAAAAAATTAAAAGGAAGCAGCTGAGCAGGTTTTCCCTTCTCTGTCAGGGCCACAGAAGAAACAGCCCCTGGCTTGCTCTCCCCATTCCCAGCCCTGCCTCTGGCAGACCAGGGGCAGCTTTGTCTCTACCACACCACACAGCCCTTGACAACTATTTTCCTAAGCTTTATTTAGTCCCAACTAATCCCTTCTGCTGCTGCCCTGCCTGGGTGCTGGACGGGGACACCCAGGAAAGGCAGCTCTAACCAGCCAGGCTTCCAGCCACTACCTGCGATCTTCAGGGCTGGAAGGTGTTTAAGATCACCTGGAAATCCAGCACCTCCAATGCATCTCAGACCAGGCACCAGAGGTGATATACCACCAGTAAGGCTGCAAACTGAGCTTGATGGTAAACCTCTCCTTCAAACATGAGGAAAAGAAAAAATATATGTCACGCTGTGAGGAGGATGTTTCCCACAACCAGTCAGTGCCGAGAGGGCTCTATGAGAGGTAAGCACTATCCAGTCAGGTCCTCTGAAGTTGGGTTTTTTCCCTGCAGCAGTGGCAATCGCAACTTATCGCAGATTTGAGAAGGCCTGGAAATGACTCAGGGCATCCCTCAAAAGGTTTCATTTTCAAGGCAGCCTCCTCAAAGAACTGCTCCTCCCCACCCTGGTGGTCTCATCAGCAGGGATGCTGCTGGGGCAGCCCCTGCATAGAGGAACAGACTCATCCCTCCTCCAATAGCTGTCCCCCGAGTACAGCGCGGCATTCTCAACTCTCAGCAAGAGGAGTAAGCCAAAACCAAAGGTATGAAAAAGGTGCAAGTCAGCAATATGACCGTGACAGTTCTTTGCAGCCACTCACAGAAGCTATGGCTGCAGTTTAAAATTAATTCAAACATCTGCTGCTCTTCCAATGACCACAACAATGTTATCAGATGAGCTCTGCAGGTCTGCAGACAAACAGCCAACACAGCAAAGGTCATCAACAGGACCAGCAGCGGCACGGAAAGGGAATGGGGCCAACGCGGCCTCCACCCTTTGGTTCATTACTACAACATCATCATCATCTACTGGGGCTAACTGAACTTGTTCCTCACCTTGTTGAGAGGGCCACAAAACCAGAGGAGATTAGGTCTGCTCTGCCATGACCTTCTTGGACATGCCTTCCCAAAAAGGGGACTGCTGACCCACTGGGAATAAGCATGGAGTGATGGGCTGGCATCCAGCCAACCGCTCTGAAGGCAGCTGGCAGGGTGCCCTGCAGGGATGTGCTTCCATTTCTAACCAATAATATATCTTGAGCCTCCTTGGTGCAAGGTAGAAGAGCACTGGTTCCACCTCTGGGGTCCCAGTGCCTGGCAGGGTCCGGCAAAGGGGACCCCAGTGCCTGCTCTGCCCAGCAGCATGTCCTCCCACCCCTGTACCCTGGCTTGTGGCCAGAGAACAAGCCTCTCAGCACACGTGTTCGCAATTAATTGCTGAGTCCCCAGTTACAGAAGGTGTCACCAGCAGACAGCATGCCTGTGGAGAAGCAATCCCACACCTCAGCTCAGGTCATCAACAAGCTGCTTGTAAGGCTAGCCAGCTCACTCACAGCCTGCACTCAATTCATTTAAGCAACAGCTAAAGCCTTTGCTCTATGCACATATACTCTTTTTTTCCCCTTTTATCCTGCTCATTTTAGCATTGCTGTGCTGTTTGTTAGCCAGTTGAAGAGAGTCAGCTCCTGTGCATGATCTAAAGCAGCATAGTCACAGGAGGGTGGTTTTTTGGTCACATTAGAATGGCTGGCAGGTAACTCTCTGTGTGTCCTAAATCCCCCAAAAAACAAAGCAGAATTAAAAGGAGACACCATGGAATGAGAAGATGGCCGCGGTGCGGGGCACAGCCAAGGGAGCTGTAAAGGTACCAGGGCTGGTGGGACCTTCCAGATGGTGCCCTGAGAAAAGCACCAGGGGCAAAGAAGGGTAAAGAGCAGCCCATGGCTGCTTTAGGAAGAGGAGAAGGGCAGAGTGGGGCTGGGGGAAACAGGGGAGGAGAGCAGGTGTCTGCCAGGGCACAGGCATGGCAGGAGCAGGCAGGCAGGCAGGGTGAGGAGGGTGTACTGGGAAATGCCATGCAAGGTTTACATTCCCCACTGCCTGTTTACATGAAGAAAATTCCCTGCAGGGTACATACAGGGTGCAGCCAGCTGGAGACAAAAAAAAAAAAAAAAGACGCCAAAACCCAACACACCACTGGGTCAGAGCTGCCTCTGCCCCCCCAAGGTCCAAGACAGGACCCATCCACACAGATGTCTCCCCAGAGAGGTTGCTCTCCATCAGCAGCTCTTTTGCCGAAAACAACCTGGAATGGGTTTCTAAGAAAAGCATACGATGCTACTGGTGATGAGCACGTGAGAGGAAAGGAGCTGGGCAGGAAGACAACTGCATCCATAAACAAGGTGCAGCACCGAGACTTGGGAGCCCTTAAATTAAATTCCAGTCTCTGCTGCAGACTTTCTGGGTGACCTTGGCCAAATGACATAAGAGCTTTTAAGTGCTTTCTCTCCTCCCTGTCTGTAGGACTGTAAGACTAATTCTGCCTTTCCACCAAGTCTTGTCTTACTTATTTAAGTTGTAAGCATTTTGGGTGGGACTACACATACAGCACCTACCAGAATAGATTTCTGATCCCAGCTGGGGACCTTTAGCCATTATGATAATAATAACTGCAGGAACAACAGCTGCATTTATACACATCTGGTAGAGAATCCTTTAGGACTGCAGACAGGAAGGTTATTGTCCAAGACACATGACAGAGCTGTAATTTGCCTTCCCAGGGTAGACCTACTCCTCATGCAGAGCAGCCCACATCTCCCCCAAACAAAGGTGTAAATCATGCAGAGGATAATTAGCATCTGGCTAGCAATGGTGAAAGCAGTCAAAGAATGGAATATGTTTTTAAAAAGTAAAAAAAAAGTGTAATGGATATTGAAGACTGGACCCCCCTCTCTGCACAGGTGGTGGAGCCCAGGCTCCCTGCCTACTTCTCCAGGCAGGGTGCTCAGTTAGACAGCCCAGTGGCCAGTGCTACCATCCACACTGGCTATGAGACCCATACGCCTCACGATGGAGCAGAGGCAGCACTCTGGGAGCCACAATATTTCAGCTGCTCGGCAATTCTTGCTCAGACTGCAGGACATACATAATACGATCGAGCTCTGATAAAACCCATTTCATCAGTAAATCTCAACACTTCCTGCATGAGAAGTCAATATATTCACTCCGATTTCACAGGAGGACAAATGGAAGCACAGGCACAAAATGGCTCTTCAATCCCAAGCCTTTAACCCCTCCCTACACTGTTACCTCATCAGAAAGGAGGACTTTTGTGCTGCCTCTTAACCCCTGCCCACTTCTGCTGCCTCCCTCACTCTCTCCAGCAGACACTGCTGTCCTTCTGCAGGAGGCACAAGTCAGTTACTGCAACCTCCAAACACGTGCGTAGCGACTCAGAATAGCACTGCAAAGCAGAGGAACATCCCTACTAAAGTTCAGACTTGGGACCAAGCCAAGCATGCTCTGGGTTGGAGGCAAGGTGAAGAAGAGGAAGAAGATAGCAGACAGACAGACCCCATGCCCAGAGGTGCTTACCTCTATCGTGGGGTCATACTCATCAACGAAGTGGTTCTGAATGAGCTGTATCGTCAATGCACTCTTCCCAACACCACCAGCTCCCACCACCACCAGCTTATATTCAGTCATCTTCCAGCCGACCCCAGCTCAGGACTTCCAGGAGCACCACCACCTGCAAGGAGAAACATGGCCACCACGTTAGGAGAGGGGTCCCTCCCCTCTCCCACCTGCTCTGCAGCAGGGCTGAGCAGTCAGCCCCCCTTTTCTGCTGGGAAATCTGCAGAAATTTACAAAGCATAGCCTCATTCCTTGGGTATTGAGTGTTCCTGGTGTTGCCTGCACGTCCCGGGAGCACCTAAATGCTGTGAGGTAGAGGCACCAAGGCTGGGACCCAGCATGCTGTAACACAGAGACACCTAATTCTGCAAGGCAGAGGTGAAGGGACACGCCTCTTAAGGTTTTAATGGTTTTTGTTTTGTTTTGTTTTGTTTTTTAAGTTGCTTGACTTCAGTAGGGATTGAGGATGGGACAAGGTAAACCCACTTCACTGCTATTCTGGATGGCAAAGAGCCACCCCTCACTCCTTGGGGTGAAAACCAGCAAGTCACCATCAGGGATGCAACATGCTTCTAATGTAGCATTGTCAAACTGCCACCGCAGGGTATTCTGCTCCAGGACCACCCTGGTCTCTCATCTCAAGCTTGCACATGTACCACCCTGGTGAGCCTGGCCTGGAAATGGGGATGGCCTGTGAACCCCAAGGGTCAAGGACTTTCTTACCGTCTTCCCACCCATCACACTTACTACCCTGGGAATCTGGCCAGAGAAAATTACACTTATTTCAGTGTCACCCCATACCGTGCCTCTAGGATCCACTGGTTTTCTTTTGCTTTTATAGTCCGATGCTCTGGGATCTCAAACATGAGATAGCCTCACCTAAAACCATGAAATTTGGTCCAAAAGTACAGCATGGAACTGCAGCATCCAGAGCTATTTAACCTAATACTCCCCACTAGTAAGTCATCAAATTGAATACAAAACTATGTTGACCCTGTGGTATGCTGCAATCCTTTAGCCTGATGGTCTGGATGCAAACTTCACACATTCCCTGAGCAAACCTCAAGAGGTAAAGGAGTGTTACTGATAAGAAAACAGAGTACAGGCTGTGTAAATCAAAAGTAAACTCTAAAGTAACCAATTTAAGAGGTCTGGTTTTCCTGAAGTGCTCAGCACTGTCTCCAATTTGCCTTATCTCAAGATGGGCAGCTAAAATCTTTAGATAGATTTGAAAGCCTTGGCCAATGTGGTTTGGATGTCAGTGCCCACAGGAGCAGGGAAGAAGTCCCTGTCCCCCCAAATACACTGTTACCTCCATGTCTTCATTCTCAAGGCCGTGTTAAACCTCAAACAGCAGTGCAGCTTTGAGAGGGTGGCACATCCACACCCTCTGCCCATCCTCCAACTAACAATGGAGGATGCGCTGGCCATCGAAAGAGGGAGGAGGGCTGAAGAAGGGGCACCGCTGCTTTCACAAGATGAAGCTGGCATGCCCCACAGGGGAGCAAAAGATGTTGCTAACCAGGAATGATTAGGGTCGGGACAAGCAAACCACCCTTCTGCAGCATCCTGTACTTGCCATGGCCTTTCAGTAGGAGGAAATTCACAACACACACACACCCCACCACCTCCTCCCTTGAATTTCTGCTCCAACTCCACTGAGAAAGAGGAACTTCAACTCAGGAAGATTACAAAACCCTGAAGGTTTAAATAGAAATCCACCCTCATTGGACTGCAACCCCGGCCCACTGAAAGTCACCTCAGGGTCAGACACTCATCCGCAGCCATCATGTGTGAGCTCTGGGGAAGCCACCCGAAACGCAGTGGTAGCGGGAAGATGAGCTCACAGTTCCGCTGGTCGGTCACCATTGGATGCAGCCTGCAACACCACTGCACGGGGATTACACCCCCATGCCCCTCCCTGGACAGTCAGATCACTCCACCCTCCTCCCCGGGCTCACCAGGCCCCTTCCCAAAATCCTGATAGCTGGTACAAACTGTGCCAACAAAGGCCACTCCAGACCCAGTCTGCATCTGATGCAAAGTTAACGCAGCAAAGATCTAATGGAAAGGAGGCCAGAACTTCCTGCCTTCAATCCCAACCTGACTGCAACCTTAAACCACTCAGACAATTCAATCACCCACTTGAGCTGGGAGCAGTCAGACACAACCGCCTCTTGCCAAAACCCTTTTCTGAGCTGCTGTCTCGGTAGCAGGAAGGCAAACAAAACTCATGCCCTTCTCAGCATCCAGGATCCTGAAGAAGGGCAAGGGAGGGGGTGCAAAAGAGCAACCAGAGCACAAACATGATGCCAAGCAGGACCTCTGGTTACTGTGCTGTTCTTCACTGCTGGAGAAGCTAGAGGTTGTTAAACAGTGGAATAGTAGTGATAATGGGGAAAATTAGGTGCAAATAATGTGATAGCCTAGGTCCACATCCAGAAGTGCCACTGCTTCCCAGAAACATCCAAGAAGAAATAGCCAAGGAAGAGGTGCAGGTTGAAAGCAAGGCTACAGACACAATCTAAGCAATCACACTAATTGATCGTGTACACATTGCTCTGCTCCATTAATGAACGCCCTCACATATATGAACTTCTCATATACACTGCTTCTCAGGGACATGAGAGATCCCCACCCCAGGCTTGTCATCTCTCTCGGATGGGAAGAGACAGTTACCATGAGGGATGGTGATGGGCTGAAATGGGGACTGAGGAGTAAACACTGACTGACCATCTCTGCCAACACTGCTGGCCAGAAGGGGATCACTCCTGCAGAACAGCTTCACAGCTGAACTCAGAAGGGTCTTGAAGGTCTGAAGAAACTCTGCAACGAGCTCCAATCTTTCATACAGAGCAGGGAGATCTGCAACCTCTAGCAAAACACACAGCAGCTGCAAATAAAGGCCTGCAGTGGCTATGATGGACCTTGCTCTGCATCTGGTGCTGATGACAGAGCAGCTGCCACGATGATGTTCAAGGGGAACTGTACAACCACTCAGGTCTATGGGACTTGCTACAGCAGTGAGAAAAGCCCAGGCTCAATATGGGGAGGATAAGACTTGAGTCCTCAAGGAGGCGGTCCTTCCTCAGGACCACCCCAGTGGAAGGCACTGCTTGGCCTATCCCTTCAGAAGGCCCCCAGCCCACACAGCCACACCAACCTCCCTGTCCACACTGCAGCAGGAGGTGGGTACCGAGGCAGCCACCCAGGACAGCTTAAGGCTCTTCCCATGCTCTGGACCCCAGTTGAGCCACTGAGCTCCACTGCACAGCGGAGGGGCAACCATACATACACCAGCAAGCCCTGCACGTTACCACTCCAGCCCAGAGCTTTGAGCTCTGACTCCTCCAGAGAAACATAGACCCATGTCTCCCAGCTCTACACCCACCCAAAAGGCGGGGGGAATGAGGGGGACAAAAAGGATATTTGCTCCCCACCACTCATGGACAGCACATGGACAATTTACATACAAGAACTCTGCAATGTTGGTATTTGCTCATTTACGCTGTACCTAGAAGGTGCTGGTGCCTCAGCTAACCCATCAACGCTTTGCACACCATCCTTGCCCCAGCAATGGCAAGACAGATCCTGCAGCTTGCAGAGGATGGTGAGTCCAGCCCACCCGACTGTTTCATACCATTACTGCAAAACATGTCCTAATGTAGAGGAAGAGTATGGGGAATGATGGACAGCTCTAGGCATGACAGCCACCTGAATTAATATGTGCTAAAATCAATGTTCAGACAAGCTTGCTTCCTTTCCCAAAGGATCCACAATGCAAGCTCTTCACAGGGAGTGTGCGGACCCAGCCACTCATCACAGCTCGTGTAAATGCCACAGGAGATGGAGCCTGGCCAAAGGCCGCAGGGAAAGCAGGGATTTACATACGGCCAAGCTTTGTTACAGAGTTGGGCAGCTGACCTTACGCCTAAGCTGACCTTACCAACACTATCACATAGCTCCCCATCACACTCTTTGCTCCTGAACACTTGAAGAGCAAGACTGCTCATCAATGCATGCACAGGTTTTGACACAGGGGTGACTGTTCCTCAATGAACATGAACATCACCACCACCACATGGGCTGGTTCAAGGAACAGCCATCCCAAAGACAATGTTTCTGGCTCCTAAAAAACAGAGGTAGGCAAGAGAGAGTGGGGCTCCTGCCTGAGCAATTGTAACACACACCCCAAGTTTTGCATGCTCAGTTTGGGGACACACTGGATGAAGGTTTACAGCCTGTTTGTTGTTGTGAAAGCTTCTCCTGACATGAAGATTTCCACAGGAGGATCAACAAGAGTTTGTATTTCTCAGCAGCCAGCGCAGAGCCATGACAGAGCTGACCACAAAATAACAGTGGGAAACACAAAAGCACAGCCTCCCAATCCCACGCTAAGCAGGAACAGTGCTTCTTCCATCATCTGCAAGCTCTTCAAGATCTGAAAGCCCGACCCAGGTCGCTGTCTAGTGTTTTCCCTGCCTATCCAAGTTTATCACCTCTGCAGTACTCAATGGTTGCACCCCCCCAAAAGCCACACAGGGCTATCAAATAGCTGAGCGAGACAGTGAGGAGGAAAGCCGTTAGGAGCACTGTCTGGGAAGAGGAGGGCTGGGATCCGTGTGCCAAGCCAACAGCCCCAGTGTGGAGCCGGAGCTGCTGCTGCTGTATTTCCTGACCTCGTGGATTTTCTCCCGTAGTGAGAGGGCTCCTGGCTCCTGTTCAAAGCTGTCTAGGAAAGCCTCGCCGAGTGCTTCCGCCTGGCAGCAGCAGCTGCTCCCAGCCCAGTAGCCAGAACCACACAGCTCCAGCAAACAAGAAACATCTGCCAGCCTTGTGCAGGAAGCCAGGAGAGCAAGCGCCCAGCCCCGCTGGGCACCAGCACCCTACCTTTATCTTGCAGGATGAGGGCATAGGCAAGGGCAGAAAGCACATCTTATCTTCTCCCTTGCCTGCTCATGCCAGGCAACATGGAGGCTTTGCCTCTGGTAGTGAGGGCTGAGATGCTTGGTGCAAGCTTTCACAGGACTAAGACCTAAAGCAGGTGTAGGCATCAGGGTTACAGGTGCTCCCAGAGACTCAGCTATGCCCCACAAAGAAGAACCTAACATTCTTCACGATCCCTCTTCTCCAGCACAGAGCTTCTTCTGCAGGGGGAGAGGTGGTTTTGGGGACCTGACTGTGAAACCTCCAGAAACTCACTCAGCAGAAGCAGAGGTGAGGAACTCGAGGGGCTTGGCCCCTTCAGTACATCCCATCACACCACCAAGTTTCAAGAAAAGCTTAGGTGTCAAGTGAAAGGGATTTGCAGTGGGTTTCCGACACATTCACCATGAGGGAGGCTCTGATACTCTTCCAACAGAATCACTGAAGGAACTTTCTCTGTGTCCTCCCTTTCTTCCAGTTGCCTTGTTTCTCCCCCAGGACAGATACCAAGACAACCGAACAAGCCAACAGAAAGATTTTTTGTGTGGCACTGGCATACTGAGGCCAACCACAACAGAATTTTTACAACTGTTCATTACTGAACATTTACCCTCTACTTGTCCATTGGGAGTCTCTGCATTTAAAGGCATCAGAAGTCAGTTTCACCTCTGCAAACCTCTATGGACACATCTTAGATTGGTCACTCTTTCCTCCAAAAGCCCTGTCCACAGGAATCAAGGAGCCCTTGATCACAAATGTCACAGTGCTTGATTTTATTTCCCTTCAGCACAGATGTTCTGCAGGCAGAAGTGGTCTGCAGTCCTTTAGGAGAACAACTCTCATCTCAGCCTTTTACCGGCAGTCCACCATGCCCATAAGTCAGGAATCCTACTTAGTGATTTTAGAACACTGACAAGGCGAACCTTGCTGGCTCACCCCAGTGACCGTCCAGGCACCTCCATTTGCTCATGCACAAGTCTGCCACCAGCGTCACAAAATACAGCCTCTGGAGGGACTGAAGGAACCTCTCCAGCAGTGTGAAATGCCACCTTTCGTTTTCACTCAAGGGTCAAAATGCTGATGTTCTCCATGACCTGCCCAGCCTGAAAGAGATCGGGGAAACAAGGCTGGCAAGCTGATGCTCTGTTACAAATCACAGCCTAGCCAATGCTTCATTTTAATTTACTTATTCCTTTTAAGCTAACAAGTGGGCTACAAATCTAACCCAACGTGCTTGTTGGTTTCCTGGCTGAGTACCTGCAGATTCAGGCAACACAGCCCACAGATGAAAAAAAAGAGAGAGGGATGCCAAAGATGGAATAAAATGATGGCCCTGCTTTGGAGAAAAGACTTGGAGATAATAAATGTCTTCTATTAGGGGAAAAAAGAAAAAACCCTAAGAGGAACAGAGTGGCTTCTTCCATCCTCTGCCAGCTCTTCAAGATCTGAAGGAAGAGGCAGCCTGTCCCAAGAGACTGAGCACAAAAAAATATTGCTCCAGTGGAAAAAAAGGGGTAAGGAATGACATCATGTAGGAGGCTCAAAACACAGGCACACATTCAGGGAGAAATCTCGGAGGAAGAATAGCAGAAAACTGCAGGCAGGGTCGAGGCACAGGCAGGTCTGCAAGAGAGGGATTGCCTCTCCACAGCATCCATAAACATGTCCCAGCAGCAAGATGCAAGCCATGGCTTTGCACAAGGTCTTGAACAGGCATGGGCAGGTCCTTGCATCAGGCCCAGTCTTCACAGTTTCCATTTGAAGCACCTCTGGCAACACAGTCCCTCTGCCAGAGAGTACCCAACCACAAAGGGCTTGTGAAGTACCTCCTTGTCTTCCCTCTCCAGAAGAGATGGAAGGACAAAGGAAAACAAGATAGTACCATCCTCACCAAAGCTGCTGCCTGTTTTCTGTTCCCTTGCTCCTGCTTCAGCAGTCTGACACTTGACTTAAAGACAAAGCTGTGCAATCACCAGCTGTTAGCAGTAAGTGGGTCCGGCTACACTCTTCTGGCTTCCCCCCTCAAATAATAAATATTCTTAAAGTTCTTTGTTGCCAGCTTACTATAAGAAAAACAACTGGTAGGCAGCTATGCATAAACCACCCAAACCAGCAAACAACCTACACAAGTCAGTAACGTAATAAACACAAAGAACAAACCAGCTACTCAAGAGCTTTCCCTCTGGATGAAGGAACTGCCCCCCCAGCCAATACAGGCCACCAAAATTACTATACTCCAAAGAAAGATTAGCAGGCCCCTTATCTCAGGAGCTTATAAACTCAGTACTGCTTATGCCCATGTCTCCAGCATCATGAATTATGGCATGGGGAGCAGCACGCTGGCAGGGAATGCTGGCAGGTGCTGAGACATGCTTGCAAATCACGGTGGGATCTTCACCTCCCACCACCACCACTCTACCCTTCTCCCTGAAGGCAAGGAACTGTCCCACCATAGCCTCTGCAGAAGAACGAACCTTCCATGCTAACTTCCAAAGAAAGCAAGCATGCTGCTCTGCAGCTTACCAGCTGCCGGGAAAGGACTGAAGGGAACAGGCAAGCAAATGATATGTCCTACCCCACTGCTGAACACAGACCCTTAGAAAGTCACATGCAGATGGGAGAGACCACCTGGGCTAGCATCCAAGTCACTAGCTGAAAACACCAGTTGTCTGCATCTGGCAGGGAGAGCAGTTTGAAGAAATCAAAGACAGTTTTTAAATTATGCCCGTGATTTATGACCTAACACAAGTGCTGTTTGAGATTCTAGATGAGCAAGAGTAGCCTGCGTAAGGAAAGAGGAGCTGGAGTTTTGTCTGAATGCCTGGTAAAGGCAGATGTGTGAAGGCATAAACACACCATGAAGCAAGCTGGGACCACAGTGGACAATTAGATAAAAACTGAGTTATTATCTTGCAGTCAGGACTTAGGACCTAGTGTTGACTCTGCCAACACATGTGGGAAAGCAGTGTGGGGGAGGAAAAGCTCTCACTGCTGAGGTGCAGAAGACTGCAGACTGCCAGGGCTCCTCTGCTTTCATCTCCTCTCCAGCCTTCCAGGGCCGAGCAGGTGGTTCAGAGGCAGACGCTTCCCTGCCTGGACTGGCAGCTCTCCACCTCACCCCTGAAGAGTGAATTCTCCCAAGCCTCCCAGCCTCTTTCAGAAAAACAAATTAAGAACATACTCCGTGCAATGGAGAGGCCAGGGTGGAGCTCAAGAGAAGAGGCAGCTTTTAACCTTCCTTTGCATTAAAATCCCATCTACAAACATAAACGGGATGGGTGAAAGGCAGCGTGATGTACCTTTAGCATACAAAGAGATGGACAGGTACTCAGGAAAATTTAAAACAAGACCCACATTATAGACAATAACTGCTAAAATGTGTGGTAGGCAACCACGAAACCAGGCTCTGGGCAATCTCTTGACTTGCTAGACTCAGTACCAAATTGTATTGATTTTCCCACAAGATATAAGGTGGAATGAAGTAGAGACTTGGACCAGACAAAAACATAGCACCAGTGTTAAGTGGATCTCTGTAATTACAGCTATTAACAGGGACAGAGAACATGAGGCTTTGGTGAAAATGCTGCCCAGTAATGGGGTGGGATTACAAGAGATGCTGTCTCCAGGATGGTTTCCTAAGGTATCTGATGTTTTCTGCCTGGTCCTCTTGGTCACAAAAGCAGCAGCCCCAGGCAAGTTGCTGGGGAAAGACTCAACCTCTCCTGGGACCTACCATCATGCTATGGCAGGTTGCAGTCACCTGGCTCTCTGCTACACCAGCATGAGAAGGGACAAATTCAGATCTCACCACTGAGATGCAAGAGGTGGAGCACCCAGTGCTAGAGCTGGGGGTGGTGACCATCCATGAACAAAAACACCATCCTCCTAGTTGTACAGACAGGCAAGGGGATGTAAACAAGCCAAGGGACTGGCCCAAAGTCATCAATGGGTGGTAAAGCCAGGAACTAAATTCAGGCAACATGACTTCTCATTCGGCATCTTCACATGAGACAAAAAGCTCTCAGTAGAGGTTTTGCATGGGAAAGGTGCTGGTCTCCTGCTGGGTCTTTGTGTCAGGCTGTCAGAACTGGCAGCTCCCCCTCAGCCTTGCTTCCCTGGGCAGAGATGGTTGGGGAGGTGGGGTACATCAAGCAGGAAAGCCCAGAGTGCTATAAGAGGCACCCTGTTCTCCAATTATCCTAATGAAATCACAACTGGGTCACAGACACAGGCGGCTGGCAGAGGGGCAGATGCTCTGATGCACAGATAAGCAATGGGAGATACAAGTAGGGCTGGGGTCAGAGGGGCAGGCTGAGCACCGCTGCTGTTTTCCCCACCTGAAGCACAGCTACAAGAAATGGGGAAGCCACTGGCATAAGGTAGCCTTGTACATCACTTAAGAAAAGGACCAGTCCCAACCTGAGCACCAGAGATGCGTATCAAGCCAAAGAAACATACCCTATAGTCAAGCAATGCATTCCCCCTGTGAGATTTCCGTTCTCCTCTCCCTCCCCATCCTTCCCTGTTCCTCCCAAACAACTGCTGACAGGGAAAAATTACGAATCTGGTTTCAGGAAATGCATCCAAGCCATTTTCAGTGAGAAGAATTTGCAATGGAAATAGGTCTGGCTGTTCAGCTTCCTGCTTGCTTTAAATCCTAACACATATGTATTTTCACAGCAAATAAATGGATAAGGAAACAGGGCATTTGCAGCTGGGAAGTTCCAAGAATATTTTTGATAATGCTTTTAGTTTTTTAATTTTTTTCTTTTAACATTTAACAGACTTTTAAAAAGGCCAGGTTTTGGAGCAAAATAATATTACAATAGTAATTACAAGTGAGCTCTGCTCTCCAGGAATGAAATGGCGCACATAGCACATGTCCTGTTGCACTACAGCTCCTGCAGCAGAAACATCCAGATAGCAAGCCAGTGGCACTGCAATTGGGTGAGAAGAGGCAGAAGCTGTTGGCCAGAGCAGAAAAGCAGACAAGGGAGTATCCTGGGACAGCAGGAGCACCGTCTGCTCCTGCTTATGTGGCACTCACCCTCTGGATGGCTAACGGCAGAGAAATAGGGTCCTCTTGTCTGGGGACGGCTCAAGTCCCCCTAGAAGAAGAAACAGAGGAGGAGTGAGAGGGATCCCTCTGCAGGGGCAGCCAGCTCTGGCCGGGTTGGACTCAGACAGGCGTATCTTGGGGTGCCCTTTGGTTAGTACCCAACTTGGCTCCAGCAGCTTCCCTGGACAGCACCTAAGATCTGGTACTGGAAGGGAAAAAGCAGCGTCAACCCCCATCCATCCTCTCACATGTGGTGTATCACAGGTCGCTTATCATATCCTCTGAAAATTTATCTTTTCCAGGGAAAAGTGGTACAGCATCTTTTTTTCCCCCCTCATTTTTCCAAGACAGGGGGTAGAGCAGCACAAGTACAATAGTGTCGTCTCTGCAGGCTAGTTGTGGGTGAGGGACAGTCCATCTTGGGATGAGGGAAGAAGACTGAGTTTCCTTCTTGCCTTTCCATTCCCAATGGGAAACAGATAAAAAGCTGCTCATACAGTTCGTTCAAAGACAGAGCTCAAAGGAACAGCTTGAGTGACCCCAAACAGCCAAAATCAGATACTTCCAGAGTGCCTTCTTTATTAGCAAGCCATTTAATTTATGAGATCAAATATAACGATCATCCTCCTGCATTCATTTAGCCCTTGCAGTGCCTTTGCAGGCACACCCCCTTATTTATTAGCAGAGCAGGGATGAAGGGGAAGAAGGTACCACAGCAAAAAGCAAACCTGCAAGGCTTGCTTTAGCAAATCTGGGAGAAGAGCTGGGGAAAATTACAAAAGCAAGTGACGGGGCATCTTAGGGAGCCAATGACAAGGAGGCAGCGCAAAGAGGAGATAAAAGGAAGCTAACAGGCACTGCTGCTGGGACCCCGTCCCTGCTCGCCTTCTCACCGGGACACATTATTAGCAGGGTGACACAATACTGTCACAAGCATGAATATGCACCAGTCATTATGCAGCACATATTCAGGAGCATGCTACTGATTTACAGACCCAGCAGCTGCAGCACCAGCCAGCTGCAACCTAGAAGGATGGGGACACTGAGCATGGCTAGCAGAGAGGTCTGGAGAAGACCTCCAAACCCAGCCCTTCAACAGCCAAGGGGAATGAATTCATCACAACAAGGTCTGAAGCCAGGCATAGCCAACTAATGCATTGTGTGTGCAATACTGAGCAACCATCACACACCACTGACAGAAACAGAGAGGTCCAGAAGTTCAGGCACGAGATTTAAGTTTGGATCAGTAGACTTTGTTAAGTTTGGGTCCTGGATTACGCAAACCTCACTTTGCTACTTGTGGTAAGTCTCAGCCATAATAGGCTTGTTAATGGGATGCTCATGTCCCTCCCTTCTGCAGCAGTCTGGATTTTTAAAAAATCCAAGCAATATTGCTGTGGGTGGGTTATTTAAATGCATCACTGTCACAGCACAGACCTGCTGCGAAAAAGACTGAAGATGTACTGATTACAGCTCTCCACACTGAAAAAGGAGAAATCTCCCTCTTTTGGATGTGGAGCAACAAATGGACACTGCACAGGGACCCATCCTTGCAAGCATCACAGCATAGATGCAAGACATACTCCTTCAACTCCAGGTAACCTCCACACAGGTTCATATATCCCACCCCACCAGAACACATGGCGTAGCACATCAAGGAAATAGTAACTCCACCCTGCAATGAGGAACCCACAACAATTGACTTGTTGATGGTCACACAGAAAACTTACGGTAAAGCTGGGGATTTCTGCTCCCCTATATTTGAGCTTTTGCCACAAGACTGTACTTCTCATCAATGGCTGTGGTTGATTATGCAGGAGACAGGAGGACAATGCCTACTCTGCCACCTCCATCACGGTCTCCAGCATCTGCTGGCAGACCTGCACAATCAGCAGAAGCAGGGGGGGGTTTCCTTCCAGAGTTTCCTTGGGAGCCCACAGCAACGAGGACACATGCAGGATTTGGGTGGGCTCGCAGCCAGCATCCACAGGCATATTAGGGCTGAAAAGAAACCACAGAAAAGCAAGACACCAAGCCTGTGTGACATGTGGCTCCACCTCAACAATGAAGCCTGACAAGCTGATTAACAAATAGGCAAAGACTCTGAGAGCAGCAGAGCAGTTGAGGACCCTTTGATAATGCCTAAATGTTAGGTGTACCTATGCCTTCTTGTTAGGTGTACCTATGCCTTCTTGAAATCCCTCAGCTGAATCCCCACTCCCTCAAGACGTCCCTGCTAGAGGCAATAAGCAGATCCAGACCTGGCCTTGGTGCTGCACTTGATGTGGCCACCAAGCTCCAGAGACCCTGCCCTACCTCTTTAACTCAGCTTAGGTGTTCCACCACACAGATCAAAAACTGATGGAGAAAAGGGCAACACAGGGCTCTGATCCTCATTTGGACCAGCATGACAGCACTGGCAAGTGCTCCCTGCAGTCACATTAACAAGATTTGCTTGTTTGAAAGAGGCACGGACAGGAAGCACAGCATGCCCTGAGCTTCAGGGATGACAGCTCACTGGGGAAAAACAGCCAGAATGTTCATGAAGTGAACAGACAAAGATGCAAGGGAGCTTGGACATGAGCTCCCAACTGCAAAGAGAAAGAAGAAAACCTTCAAGTCCTTAGAGTCAGAATGTCTTTAGTAGAAGTCAGCGAGAGACCAGCACCTGCCCACAGTTGGTACCACCCTTGCAGGCACCTGGAGACCAGAGATAGCTGGTGCTTAAAACACCCAGAGACAAGATTTCTCCCTGTTCTTCAGCACCTGGTTTCTCCTGAGAGTACACAAAGAAAGAGACTATGCAAAGTAAAGTCCAAAACATCTGCAGCATGAGCTTGAAGAGTCACAGCTTGGGGAAAGTAAAACATGGGCCCACAGGTGCCTAACTACATAAAGTATCATTTTGTCAGGCATGGCAATGCACCTCCATCACAGATAAACCTTTGCACAGCCAACTCCCCAGGCAAACCCCATGCAGCAGTAAGAAAAGTCATGCACAGGGGAAAATAGGGGGGGCGGGGAGGAAAGAGGATGGGGAGAGAAAAAAAGAGAGGGGGAGAAAAGAGAGGGGAAGATAGAGGGTGAAAAGGGGGTGGGGGAAGAGGGAGGGGAAGGACAGGGGGAAAAGGAGACTTTTGAACTCTGAACTGTAATGCACTGTGATTACTGCAATGTAACTTCATTAGGGCAGCAACAGCCAGAAGCAACAGCCAGACATGAAAGATGTTGTAGGGGATCCTCACAGAGCCCAAAACCTTCATTTGCTCTTTCCAGTGGAAACCATCTTTGGTCCCAGAGCAGGGTCTCATCCTGCCAGATGTTCTACAAAGAAGGGGCCTCCTACACCAAAGTTTCCACTTTGGAGAATTTCTTTCTTTTTAACTCTGGTTGTCCCTACTGTCCATACAACACTCAAATCCTTATTTTCTGAAGGCACTGACCTCCCTAACAACTTGCAGCAATGAGGTCCCCAAGCTATAAACATCACTTCTTTTTACCAGGCTTGTGTATACGGCTTCCTATTTTCTTTCCCAGTGTCCAGCCATCTCCCACTAGCCTCTCAGACTTTCTGGTCCCGCTGCCCAAGCACAACTCTGTGCCTAAGCACAACAGTGGGGAAACACACAGTGCAGAAATGTTCATTGGCATTCACTGGATTTATTCTGGGTCTTTATAAGACTCGTGCAAACAGTTCTGTATTTGGCCTGAAAAAAACATAACCACAAAAGACAAACTTAGAACTTCAAAGCTGACTTCTCCTGACAGGCCTAAGGCACTGCACATGTGTCGTATGGATAAGGTGTAAGATTTTTTTTTTTTTTTTAGTTTCCCAAAGGAAGGGAGAGGACAGCCCAAGTTGAAGAGTCAGAACCAAATGCATGAGTCCCAAAACTGAGATCTGACCTTGAAGGATCACCTTAAGGAAAGG